>NW_006399815.1:13158301-13160019 GCF_000299155.1 Elephantulus edwardii | reverse complement strand
TGTCAGCCAATTCCTTCTGATACAGTGACTCTGTGTATTCCTTCCATCTTCTCTTGATACTTCCTGGATCATTTAACATTCTACCCAAAGTATGTAAGAATTTACATATAATAAATCATTCTCTGATAGAGTGATTAGTGATTACAAAGCCATATTGTTTGTTTATTCTCATGATGTTGGACTTTTTCATTTGAAGAAACTAGAGACAGCTAATCTTTCTCAATTTACAATGTATAAATGATTAATAAAATATGAAAGAAAATAGCTACAGTACTGAAAGTTAACATTTCTGTAAGAAATAGATTTGAAATGGTTATAATATTGCAAGCTTTCTGTAATAAACCATACTTTTGCACTAATAATGTTGTTGTATACTGCCAAGTCAGAATCGACTCTTGGCTGATCCTTCAGTGGGTTTTCAAAGGCAATAAATCGCATCAGATGAGATTGCCAATCTTTCTCCCAAAGGGACCTGGTGTATTTGAACTACAAGCCAGTGGGTTGACAGCAGTACTCATTATCGCTATGTGACCAGAGCACTCTGCCACTAATAATTGTTGCTAGGTACCCTTGAGTCAGAACTGACTCGTAGCTGACTCTACAATGGATTTTTAGAGGCAGTAAATCCCACAGGAGGAGACTGCCCATTTTTCTCCCACAGAGCAGCTGGTGGATTCAAACTGTGCACCTTTAGGTTAACAGGGCAACACCTTACTACTGCTTCTGAAATAACGAACCTTTGAAAACTCTATGTACAAAGAGAAGATTTAGAATAGCAGATATGGCACCTGAGACTGACCCCTCATATTGGGAATCACAACAGAAGATTAGTTGCAAACATTAGTGTTTGGAAGAAGGAATGTGAGAAATATGAATAAAGGAAAGTCGGACATTGTTAAGGAAGAAATGGAATGCATAAATATCGACATACTAGGTATTAACAAAATGAGATAGATTGGCATGGGACATTTTTAATCAGATAATCATATGATCTACTATGCTGAAAATAAAAATGTGAGGAAAAAGAAAGTCACATTCATAGTTATAAAGACAATTTTTAGATCCATCTTTAAATATGTGAGTGATAGGATAATTTTCATACACATAAAGGAAGACTAATAACAGTGCAATCAAATAGTACAATCATTTAAACATATGTCCCCACACCCAGAGGCAAAGAGAGGGAAATATATTATTTCTACCAATTCTTGCAGTCAGAAATCAACCAAGCATGCATTCAAGAAGCACTAATAGTAGTGGGCTCCTGGAATGCAAAATTTGGGAAAAAGGAAGAAGGATCAGTACTCAGAAAACATGGTGACTTAGTGACAAAAATAAGACTGGAAATACAATGATGGAATTTTGTATAATCAAGAATTTATTCATTGTAAATACCTTTTATAAGTAACACAAAATGGTGACTATACAAATAGACTTCATTCACCTCATTGTCCACAGAGGAATCCGATTGATTATATCTGTGGAAAGAATTGTTGGAGAAGTTCAATATCAGCTGTGAAAACTAGGCAAGGCTCGTTGAAACTGAAGCTAAAGAAAATTAAAACAAATCCACAAGAATGAAATTTGACCTTAAGTCTGTCCAACCACCTAAATTTAAAACCATCTCAGGGATAGGTTTGGTGCCTTGAATACTAACAATTGAGGATCAGATGAGTTGTGGGAGGATATCAATATCATCCACTAAAAAATAAATAAAA
>NW_006399815.1:13156924-13157661 GCF_000299155.1 Elephantulus edwardii | reverse complement strand
GACTTTCATTGGGGAAGTCTGCTGTCAGAGACCTCTCCAATTGCTAAAGAATAAACATGTCAGTCTAGGGATAAGGTGCACCTTACTCAAGCCATGGTCTTCACAATTACTATGCATCAGAGACTTGGACAATGACTAAGGATGATAGAAGAAGAATTGATTCTTTTAAGTTGTGGTGCCAAAGAAAAGTATTGAACATACCATAGACCATCACGAAAACACGAAGTCTGTCTTAGAGAGGGTAAAACCAAGTTTTCCTTGGAGGCATGATTTTGAAGCTCCATCCCACATACCTTGGTCATGTGGCCAGGAAGGACCAATCCTTTGAGTGAGTGGCACAGCTCAATATGGATTAGGACACATTCGACTAAAATTTCAGAATTCACCTCCTTCCCAAGCTTCCATTCTCTGTCCACTTTTCTCCAACTAACAAAAGTGTCTAGTCTATCTCGGCATGTAAATACATACCAGACTATGGACAGTTGCCAGAATTTAGTGGTTTTCTAAAGGAGCTGGATGACAACCAGCTTCACTTTTGTAATAAAGAACATGAATTCTTTCTTTTAAAGGGACACTTGTTGTTGTGTACTGTGAGTATGAATTGACCCTCTGGAGAATTTTTTAGGGCAATTAATTGCACAGGAGGAGACTGGTTTTGAACAACTTACTTTTGAGATTGCAGCTCAGATTCTTAGCATTAGGCCACCAGATATCCCTAAAGGGACACTAGGAGGAGG
>NW_006399815.1:13155170-13156824 GCF_000299155.1 Elephantulus edwardii | reverse complement strand
TAGGGATAACATAGCCAAGGTTAGAAGAATGTTGATTGAAAGTTAAGAGTACCAGAGGAATGTATATCAATGTTTCTGTGCAAACACATTTGACATCAAATTGTGGCTAATCATGGTAAGAATGGGAATCCCAGTAGCTCAAGAGAAGAAAATAGGACAAGGAAGAATAGGCCCTCTCTGAAAAGGCCAGAAGGCCTGAGAATAGCACAGCCTCTCTCTGCCCTAGAGCAGAAAGAAGATAAAGAGCCCATAGCCCAGCCCCAAAATGCCTCTAGAGCTACAGCAGCAGCAAGAGCTTTATTTGTTGTTGACCCACAGACTCACAGTGGTGGTACCAAGAGTGGGGTTTATTAGGGAAGTAAGTTGGAGAATGAGGGAGGAAAAGACTCACCCTATGCAAATCCAGGTTTTAGGCCAACAGTCCCAAGGCACAATTCTTCAATTAGTCCAGACACCTGTTTCAGTTTAGCGGTAAATCCAAATCATCCAACAAGGTTTGCCTCAGAGTAGTTATAAGTCAACTTCTCCTACAAGCATCTGGCAAGAACAGCAAAACTTTTAAATGTGGCCAGCACAAATGCAAGTAGTCTCAGGTCACACCTTCCCACAGTGTCTCCACAGCAATGCTATAGTCTCTTCACCACTATCACCAGGGTCTTACTCTCAACAAAGTCTTGATCCAGACTCCCACAAGTCTTGCTCATCTGGAGTCTTGCAGTCACAAGTCTTGCTATTCAGTGTGGGAAGCACTCTCTCCCTTGTCTTAGTCTCGCAGCTGTTATTAATTTACAAGACCATGTGTCAGCAGTTAAGATAGCTGGAGACCAGAGGGGTCTTAACATAATGGCTAAAAAGCAAAGCTCTTAGACTACCACCACACCCAGGATACTTAATTGTGATCATGTGAAACATATACTTGGATCTCGGAGCAGTTGTCGGAACAGAGCAAGGAAAAATTGCATCATACAAAATCAGAAAAGGAGTATGTCAGAACTACAACCTGTCTACATGCCTTTTCAATCAATATATGGGACATATTGTTCAGGAGTCTAGGCTTTATGAGAAAGAATGTGGCATCAGGATTAGAGGAAGACTCTTTAACAACCTGAGTTATGCAGATGACACTTGTCAAAATGGAGGAGGGTCTGAGATATATGCAGCAGAAAGTCAAGGACTTGTAGACTTCAATATGGATTCAAGTTCAACATCAAGAAGACAAAGATTTTTACCACTGGACCAATTAACCACTGTGCCATGATAGGCGGAGAAATACTGAGATTATTCACAATTTCAGTTTATTTGGTTCCATAGTCAATACCCCTGGCACCAGCAATGAGGAAATCAAAAGACAAACTGCATTAGGAAAATCCTCTGCCAGGGGCCTCTCCAGAGTTCTCAAGAGCAAAGGTGTCAGTTGATTGCAAAGTCATGGTCTTCGTTATTACTTGCTATGCATCAGAAAGTTGGACAATGACTAAAGATGATAGAAGAAAAATCAATACCTTTGAGGTGTGGTGCTAGAGAAGAATATTGAACATACTGTGAACTGCTAAGAGAACAAACATATCTGCCCTGGAGAGGGTGAAATCAAGTTGTTCCTTAGAGGCAAGTATTTTTTTAATTATTATTCTAGTTTATTAACAAAATCGAAATA
>NW_006399815.1:13154537-13155070 GCF_000299155.1 Elephantulus edwardii | reverse complement strand
ATAGACTAGATTAAAACGTCCTTGATTATACCATTTGTGTTCTTTATAGCAAAAAGATCCAGTTTAGAACCATGAACTATATTTGGTTAGGCCTATGCTGTCTTTTTTGGGTCTGATACACATTTTCAGCCTCTCTTTCACTTTCAAGATCTTAGCATTCTTAATATTTCAGGTTAGTTGCTGTGTAGAAAGTTCTTCAGTCTAGGTATATCTGGTATTTCCTCACTGAATTTCAGCTGTTGATGTTTTATCTGTACCCCAATGGCATCATCTGTAGGACTGGCATATAACCATTCAATTATCATGGAGTTATTGGAATTATTAAGTCAGATGAAATACACAAGACACTTTAGGTGTCTAAGCACATACTATAATGTATGAGCTATTACTCTTATTTTATGATTTCTTTGTATTGAAAGATTTTTTATTTTATAAATGTTGTATTTAACACATTCCTTAATTCACATTACATTTTTATATGATCACTCTTATATACCTCTCTTCTCTGACTGGCTGAAGTTGGGCGCCTCACA
>NW_006399815.1:13150293-13150997 GCF_000299155.1 Elephantulus edwardii | reverse complement strand
GCACAGGACAGAGCGGAGTTTAGGGCTGTTGTACATAGGGTCGATATGAGTCGCAGGCGACTCGACGGCACATAACAACAATAACAACAACATAAAATTATTCAACATTGATCAATACCCACTACTACTCTATTTTTTTTATCCCACTGGATCTTTTCTGATTCCTTCACTTTCTCTCTCTACCCATAAAACTCTCTGACCTCCTGACTTGTTACTAAACTTAACAGTAACATCAATAGTAAAATATAGTATAATGTTTCTGTTGGTTTTTTTTTCCTGGAAAGACCTCTGATCCAAAATTCTACTGGGAATTTTCCTTTCATGGTAGGATGCTAGGACACATTCTACCTTACGTCAGCTCTGAACTGAAGTAGATGGTAACTGCCTATAATAACCACTCACTCTGATCAGAATCAGAATAGGAGATCCTGCATAGAATGAAAGAAAAGTGTAGAAAAAATTCCAAAGTCACGAAAAAAGATCAGACTTACTGATGGAGAGAGGTGGAATCTCTGAGACTGTGTCTTTTACCCATTCTACAACTCTGAAACTAAAAAGAAACCCTCACGTTCACCTTGTAGGCAAAATAACACAGGTCTATAGAGTGAACAGTAACACTTGTGAGTAATCTATTCTTCACAACAATTAACAAGAAAGACAAAAGGGCAGCATTTGCCTCAGACCAAACTCAGAAGTCAGGAAGG
>NW_006399815.1:13138464-13148483 GCF_000299155.1 Elephantulus edwardii | reverse complement strand
GTACTTTGGACATGTTGTAAGGAGAGACCGGTCCTTGGAGAAGGACATCATGCTTGGTAGGATGGAGGGACAGCGCAGGAGGGGAAGGCCGTCTATGAGGTAGACTGTGTCGGAGACTGGGATAATTTGGATGGGAGTGTCAGAGTCAGTGTGATTGGCACAGGACAGAGCAGAGTTTAGGGTGACGTAGGGTCGGTATGAGTCGCAAGCGACTTGACGGCACATAACAACAAGAAGGAGGAAATAATAGAAGGGCTGGTACATTGACATCATTATATTTGATGTTATTTAACAAAATGAATACAAATAGTTGAAAGGAAAACTCCTTTTCTCTATAAACTTTTTTCCAAAGAAAGGAAGAAAAATCAATTCAAACAAAGAAATTAATTCATCCATGAAAGAGGTACCTTCTTTCCATGGGAAAGTAGTAGGACAGACTCGGAGCATCAGAACCCTACTTTGAAACTGAAGAGAAAGTGAATTTGAAAAGAACAGAATATTACGCTTTCATTTCTCTGAACTTTGGTTTACAAACTGAAGGAAACTATACTTTTGGACTTTAATTCTGTCTGACAATTTAATATTGATAATGGGCAGTTCACGTTCAAGATCAGAGATCATTTTAGTTCATAAATAATCGATACTTGGTATTTTAAAAATAGTAACTAGTCTTTTTCTTGTGGAGGCCCTGTAGGATTCTGTAAACTTTTTATATGAGACCCTTCTCTGAAATGGTATTGCCAAATGTTTTTTCCCAGACAGTAGGTTTTTTTTACACTCTGTTAGAAAATGTTTTTGTTGCGCAGAGGGATTTAATCTGTTGAAGGTGCCATTCATCAATTTTATCCTCTCCAGACTGAGCATTTCTGACTGTAGTTGGCAGTCTTTTTATACCATAGACTAGGCTGTCTAAGCTTGATCCCAGTTTGTCTCTGATGAACAAAAGATATGGAAAGAATTTTCACTGAGGAAAATACTCAGATAGCAAACAGACACATGAAGAAATGTTCCAAAACACTGGCAATAAGAGAAACAAATCAAAACCACAATGAGATACCATCTCACTCCAGTTGCAGTGGCAAAAATTAACAGGACAGCAAGTAATAAATTTTGGGTAGGATGTGGCAAGATAGTAGCTCTTTTTTTTTTCTTTTTTTCTTTTTAATCAGAGGAAAGCGCGAACTCAGTCCCCCACTACCACAAATTATGCAGTCGAGTTTCCCACATTTGGGGAAATCGCAGGGGTCAGCACATCCGGAGTGCAATGGATAAGCCTCGCCCTGGGAAAACCACCTTCGTGATCATGGTATCACCCCTGCTCTTATACATTCTTGGTGCAACTGTAAAATTGTACAACCACTCTGGAAGGCAGTTTGGTGCTTCCTCAAAAAATTGAACATAGAAATTCCAGATGACCCAGCTATTCCATTGCTTGGAATATACCCTGAGAGAATTAGAAATGAGGCACAAAGAGAAACTTGAACACCAATATTGATAGCAACATTATTCACCATTGCAATAACATGGAAACAGCCCAAATGTCCAAACACAATCGAGTGGATTGAGAAATTATGGTACATTCACACAATGGAATCCTATGCAACATGCAGGAGCAATGATTTTGTCAATTACTACCTAGTTTGGAAGGGATTGGAGAGCATTATGCTACATGAACTAATTTAGTCCCATAAGGACACATGCTGTTTAAGACCATTATTGTAGAACAAGTATGAGGATCTAAGGGGAGTGGGTGGGAGTAGAGAGATGAAGATGGGGGTAGACGGGTTAGTCATAGTATCACACAATTTGATGGGTGGGAGATGGAGTGAAGGAAATGGGAAGATCCAGTGTGAAAAACAATGTGTATGAACTTTGTAGATAATCCAGTATAAAATAAAAACTAAAAAAAAAAAATAGTTACCAAACATGAAAAGAGAGCTAAAGAAGGAAATTAATTATTTAATTAGGATATAGTAGATTCATGAGATGAGTTAAGTAATATCTCATTATGATCATCTTCAGAGAACTCGGAGGGCCACATGTTTACTCTCTGGTTCTTGTACCAAGGACACAAATGACAACATTGGTAAGTTTAGGGAAAACAGCTCATGCAGACAAAACAGCTACCCTGATGCTCAGCTGATCTTCTCCAGAGGCAGCTGGTTGGTCACCATTGGCATGGCTCTTTTGCCCAGTAGGGTAACAGAGACTACAATACTGAGAGTGAGAATGTCTCTGTTTCTCTTCAGCATTTCTCCTCTACCCAATAGTGTTGATTAAAACATGTGTCAAAGCCTCTTTCCTTGGGAGTTTATCTATCAGAAGGAAAGAACACTTTCAGACTTTCCTTTCAACTCATTAGTTATTCCTCCCAAAGTAAGGAGGTGGTAATTTTGTTTACTAAAAATTTGACATTGATTGATTTAAATTTAGCTTTGGTCTCTAAACTTCAAGTTTAGAAGCTTTAAAATGTTCTGTGCTAATTTAACATCCATATTCCCATATAGTTCTGTTCTGCTCCGTTTGACTGAAGGATGTTTATATCTGGTAGACTAGCCCACAAGGAGCCCCTAGTGGCATAGTGGTAACCACTGTGCTATCTTCTAATCAGAAGGTCAGACATTTGAGCTCACCAGCCTTTCCATGGAAGGAAGGTACAGCAGTCAATTTGTGTAATATTTACAGCAGTTCTGCTTTGTCATGTATTGTCTCTATGAGTCTGAATCATTTTGAAGGCAATGGGCTTAGTTAAATCCACAAAGAGGGTCACTGTTCCCTGATTTGGCTCCAATTTTTCCTGCAGAGGAAAGAGAATGGGAAATCTTCTTCAGCTTAAAATCTAAATTGTATTCTTCAGTGCAGTTTACCAGGTCTTGCTTCACTTTAATAAGGTGCATTAGCCAGGGATCAGTCTTCATCCTCCTAGTTATAGGCAAGAATTCTTCCAGGAATCACCACTGCCTAATATAGAGTGCTTTCGTGTGGAGGGTGTTATTTTCAGGAAGTAAGGCATCATGGCGGGGAGTAACATTTGGTCAATTATTTAAATCCAGCTAGTTAGCTAGCTATGAGAAGATCTTGGGGTGGGGGGATCATTCCAAACAAGGAATAACATGTGAAAAGAGTTCATGGGAATATGAATGGCTTATATCAAGACGAGAAAACTTGAGAAATGTGAACAAGTATTGAACAAACTTCCAACAAATTTTTAACAAAAGAGTGACATTTTATGGTTGAAGCTTCAAGGCTCACTCTGGCAGAGAATGTAGGGGGCCTGAAGGCTGAGACAGGAAGCCATGTAGGATACTAAAGGAACAGTCTTGTCATAGAGAGGATGGTTGTTGTTGTTGTGTCATCCAGTCACCTGCTACTCATAGTGACCCGATGTACAACAGCCTTAAACATTGCTCTATCCTGTGCCAATCTTATTGCCTCTGACACACCTACCCCCATTACCCCAGTCACTGAATCAATCCATCTCAGTGAGAGTCTTCCTCTCCTTCCTCCCTCCCGAGGATGACATCCCTCTCAAAGGACTGGTCCCTCCTTGAAACATATCCAAAGATCGTCAGATGAAGCTTCAGAATCCTTGCCTCCAAGGAGCAGCCTAGTTTTTCTCTAAGATGAACCTGTTTGTTCTTGCAGTTCATGGTATATTCAATACTCTTCTCCAGCACCACGACTCAAGGGCATCAATTATTCTTCTATTATCCCTAGTTTTGTCCATCTTTCTGATGTAAAAAAAAAAATAATTGCAAAGACTATGGCCTAGATCAGGCTCACCTTAGTCTCCAGACTGACATCATTGTTCTTCAGTACTTTAGAGAGGTCTCTGACAGCAAACTTTCCCAATTCAGTTCATCTTTTCCTTTCCTGGCTGCTGGTATCAAGAGTTGATTGTGATTGTATAGGACTATTTTTGTAGAATGAGTATAAGGATCCAGGAGGGATGGGAAAAGCTGGAAACAGAGGGATGTGGATTTACCGGGGGAAGAGGGGACTAATTATTGGGTTGTACAATTTGATGGGTGGAGGGTGAGGGAAATTGAAGGAATTTGTTCAAATTTGTATATGAATTTTGTAAATAAACTAGTAGGAAAAGAAAAAAATTAGTAAGAAGAGTTGATTATGAAGCCAAGAAAACTAAAGCTGTTTACCATCTCAATTCCTTCACTATCATGATGGTGCTAATCAGCCCAGTGGTGAGAATCTTTGTTGTTTTGATGTCGAGCTTCAATCCATATTGAAGGCTGCAGTCCTTGACTTTCTGCAGCAAGTTCTTCAGGTCCTCCTCAGTGTCAGAGAGAACGATAAAAATTCAAATTCAGAGGATAAACGGAATAAAAGATTCACTTATGATAGACTTTAATGTTAAAGATATGAGTGACAGCCAACTCTAAGCACTAGACATTAAATACAAATCCTTGCTAATAGAAGTAAATATTAGCATTGTCTAATTTTACTTCCTTGGCAGGAAACATATTCTCATAAGTGAGCTGAGTAGAAATTCCTCTTTTTAAATTTCTGTTCATATTCTTACCCAAAGTATTGACTGAAATGTACTAATGGGGCTCTGTGTTCTTACTGATTTTTTTGTGAAGTCTTTGATATCAAAAGATTTTAGTTCAAGGTCCATTTTTTATTGTAGTATTATAAAAGTCTGTTGCAATTTTTTAAAATATTTCTTTTTTTTTGTGTGTGTATGTGTGTGCGTGTACCGTCAAATCGGATCTGACTGGTACAGGAGGAGATTGTCCCTCCTTACCCGGCAGAGCATCTGGTGGATTCGAACCATTCACCTCTGGGATTGTAGTTGCAGCTCCTTGCCACTAGGCCACCAGAGCTCCCCTTTAAATATTTCTTGTTTTTTACTTAAACACATGCCTTTGGAAGTAAGAGCATGGATATTCTGAAAAGGCATTTTGAAGACATATTCTCCAAAAGAACAACAACTTTTTATCATTGTGTTATAATATTGGAGTGTACAACTGCAAAGATGTTTCTTTCAATAAGACTAAGAAAGAGGTGGCTATGAAACTTTTATATTTTCATCCACTATGCTTGCATATTAAAGAGTGGTTTTTATATGTTTTATATGTTGTTGTTATGTGCCATTGAGTCACCTGCGACCCACAGCAACTCTATGTACAGCAGCTCTGAATCCTTCCCTGTCCTGAGCTACTCTCACTAAATTTGACATGCCAACCCCCCATTGCCCCAGTTTCTGTATCAATCCATCTCATCCAGGGTCATCCTCTCCTGCACTGTCCATCCACTTTTCCAAGCATGATGTCCTTCTCCAATGACTGGTCCCTCCTGGCCACGTGTCCAAACTATGTGAGACAGAACTTCAAAATTCTAGCCTCCAAGGAGAAACTTGGTTTCACCTTCTCCAAGACAGACTTATTTGTTTTCTTGACAGTCCATGGTATGTTCAAGACTCTTCTCCAGAACCACAACTTGAAGGCATCAATTCTTCTTCTGTCCTTTAGTCATTGTCCAGCTAGTTGCAAAAACCATGGCCTGGGTTAGGTGCACTTCAGTCTCTAGACTGACGTTGTTTTTTAGGACTCTGGAGAGGTCCCTGACAGGAGATATTTTATTTCCTGTCTGCTGGTGATAAAGATTGTTGATTCTGGAGCCCAGCAAGTGTAATTGTTAACAACCTCTCCTTCATCTATCATGGTGCTCCCAATTGGCTCAGTGGTGAGAATCTTTGTTTTCTTAATATTGAGTTTCAATCCGTATTGAAGAATACAGTCCTTGACCTTCTGCAGAAAACAATTTAGGTCTTCTGTTTCAGCAAGTATGAGGAAGAGGACAAGAGAGAAGAAGAAAAAAATTTCCTTAGTGTAAGAACTAGGTTTAAAATAGATCTTAGATGAGCATAATATTTAAGTCAGAGATTATTTACTAGTTAAACTAAACTATTGTTTGGTTTGAAGATTTCAGGTGTATTTTTCATTTAAGGTTTAAAGACTGCCTTAAGGTGGGGTTTTTTTTGGGGGGGAGGGGGGTTCATCTAGCACCCTGGACTCCAGTAATTCTGCATTCCATAAGATTTGGAAATTCTGTGTAGCATCCTAAATGTCTCTTTGATGATAATTAGGTTTTATTAGAGGATGAGAAGAAAGGTTGGGTGAGTCATTTGTTTATGCTTATAAATTCTGCTAGGTCACTTTGGATGTGATCAATATATTTATGCATATGAATGAATTAGGGAATTTGATCTCTGTTTTTTATTACTCCCCCTTTTCTCAGAGTTTCTGAATTTTTTCTTCTCTCTTTGATTCTCAGCACTTCTTTCACTTATCTGAGTCACAGACGGTTTTATTGGTTGCAGATATTAACTCAATGTTATGAGATATCTACTCTTATGTACATATTTGTTTTACAATATATCTTAGTAACAACTTGGCTTTACAAGTGAGGAAAATGAGGTACAAAAGGCAACTCACCCACAGTCATTAAACTAGATCCTATGAGAAGCAGAGCTTTGAAATAAGGTAATTTAAGGCCAGAATCCAACTACTTAATGTCCTTGCCCTATGCCACTTTCTAAATCAACTCTGCCTTTCAGTGCTTGCTTTGCAAATGCAGCTCATTGAACAAGGATCTCCAGGTGGAAAAGCTGATATCCACAGGATTTAAGTAATTGGCCCAAAGTTAAGTAGATAATTGGAAGTTATTTAAGTGATTTTGTCATTTATCAACAAAAAAGCTATAATAATTTTTTTTAAATGGAAGAGAGAGGCATGAGAGTGTGTGAGCTCTTGTGTCTATCTGCAATGCATGTGTAAACACTGTTTGCCTTGAATACCCCGATAGTCACAAGACAGCAGGGATGAAACACATACACTCACTGACTCCAACCATTCCAAGGGTGTTACATTCATCTGTGAATGCGCCAGAAACATGAGAAACTTGTATGGTGTTACCAAAGTCAAAGCCATCATTATTATTTCTACGAAGCAAAAAATAAATAAGAACAAAGATAACTTTTAAAAAATGAAAAAACAAAGATTATAAAAGAGAAATGCTCATCTTTCTCACAATACCCATGTCCATTATTATGCAGTAGGACAAACACTCTCTGGTTCACATCAGATGTTGTGTTCAAGTCACTACCACTTCTGGCTACTACCACATGGTGAGATGTTTCTCTTCTACTCAAACCTGTAGAAAGAGGCAATTCTTGCATTAAAGAGAGATATTTTTGTAATAATAGAGAAAAATATGAAAGAAGGAAAGTCTAAGCCACAGCCATGAAATAGAGAGAACTAATAACAAAAGACAAGTTTGTCCTCAAAGTGATATCATCACTCTTTAATAATTTAGAAAAGTCCTTGACTATAGACTTTCATAGTGCAACATGTTTTCTCCTCATCTCCTAACTGCTGATAACAAGGGTGTTGATTGTGGATCCAAGTAAGATAAATTCATTAAACTTTCAATATTTTGTTCATCTATTATGATGTCACTTATTGGCTCAGTGGTAAGAAATTTTATTTTCTTAATATAGAGTGGAGTCTTGAACATTTCATGGCCTGCCAAGAAAAGAAATTTGTCTGTCTTGGAGAGGACAAAAACAATTTTCTAGGAGGCTAGGATTTTTAAGTCCCATCTCACATGCTTTAAGCATGTGGCCAGAAGGGACCAGTCCTTGGAGAAGGACATCGTGCTAGAAAGGGTGAAAGAATAGTCCAAGAGTGGAAGACCCTGGACGATATGAATTGGTACATTAACTGTAGTAATGTGGGTAGGTGCGTCAGAGTCAGTGAGATTGGCTCAGGACAGGGCAGGTTTCAGAGCTGTTGCACATAAGGTTGCTATAAGTTACAGGTAACTTAATGGCACACAACAACAACAATGTTGAGATTCAGTCTATATTAAAGACTGTATTCTTTGATCTTCTGTAGCAAGCACTTAAAGTGTTCTTCACTTTTAGCAAACAAGGTTGTGTCGTATGTATACTGAAGGTTATCAATGAGTTTTCCCCCAATGCTGATGCCACATTCTTATTCATAGAGTCCAGCTTCTTGAATAATTTGCTCAGCATACAGACTAAATAGGTGTGAAGAGAGGATACAACCCTGACACTCATCTTTCTTAATTTGAAAACAGGTAGTGTTCCCTTGCTCTGTTTGCACAATAACCTCTTGGTCTAGACAGAAGTTTTGCATGAGCAAATTAAGTGTTTTGGGATTCCCATTCTTTTCAATGTTAGCCACAATTTATTATGATCTTGTAAAAAGAGCCAGAGCCATGTGGGGATGGCCACACCTGACCTTGTCACAAAGGGGAACTACTTCTGTCAACAGCAACAATAACACAAACCCCACCTCACCCCCAATTTCCACTAGTTCAGATACTTCCTCTGCCCACAACCGTATACCTCTTTCTACTCATCTCAATACCAATCTTACTGCTTTGCTGGATCCAAAATCTGATGAGCTAGCTCGCAGAGCACACAGAACCATACTGGAAAAAATTAAAAGGTTATAATGCAGATTAACAGCAGAATTCAGTCAGGAGAGTTTCCAAAATGCACTTACAGGAATCTCAGCCTTGAGCCTTGAGACTTAAGGTCACTATTACAAAGTTCTCAGTCCTTCCAGTATTGGCCCTCTCCTTTCCCCCTCCCCAAATTCTTCAACAAACTTGGGCAAAAATTCTTAGCTTTGGTTCCAGTGATGTAAAGATCTCAAGGTCCTGTCTCATGTCAGGTCTCTGGTTCGACTCTCACATCCAGTCTGTTTCTCTGTTGTAGCTGCTGTGCCTGTTGGTCCTGTAGGCCCTCTTGCTTGCTCTTTGCCTGGTGGTGAGTTTTCTTCTTTTTCACTTATGGTGGAGAGGGCTAATTGTCCTGTTGCTGGATTGCTGAATTTAATGGCGAGACTGGCCAATTGTCTTGTGGATTGGTGAGTCTAGTCAATTTGCTTGTGGGTTGGTAGATAGCCAAGCCCCTTGGGGGTAGGCTGACATGCCCCATTTGCATATTCTCATCCATCTACATAGCAAAACCGAACTATGGCTAGGAAACACATATTGAAAGATAAACTCCATAGATCTACACGGTCACATGCCTTTGCATAGTTAATGAAATACAAAGAGGCATTCTTCTAATAGTCTTTTCTTTTAGCCAGGATCCATCTGACATCATAAGTAATTATATCCATGGCCCAACAGCCTTTTCTAAATCCAACCTGAACTTATGGCAGTCCTTTGTGTAAGAGGAAAGAACAACATTGTGAAAATTCTATGGGGTGGATGAATAGTGGGAAATGCTAACATGGGTGGCTGAGCTACTGTCTAAAAAAGCTTCAGAGCAAAGGCTAAGTAAGTAATAGGCAGTAGTGAGGAAAATACAATGGAAAACTGCACATCAGACTTTGAGAATGTCTACATAATCAATTTTCCCACAGCCATATTTCTGTATTAGAACACATCTTTTCCATGAATGTTGTTGTTGATGATCAAAATCTGATTTAAAAACTATGTGTTGCATAAAACACTTTATAAGCATTAAAAAAGATCCCCAGACAATTGTCATTGAGATAATCCTGACAGCAACTGCATATTTGCCAAAGGAGAACTGTCCTCTATATAGCATTTTCAGTGGCTGATTTTTCATAAGCAGATCCCAGACATTTTTCTGTGACACCTCTAAGTACACTCAAACCTTCAGCCTTGTGGTTAACAACCAAGAGCATTAGCTGTTTGTATTACTCAAGGACTCCTTATAAACATCCCGTAAAGCTTTATTAGGGCCCATTACATCTGGTGGCATAATGTGTAGACTTGCACTGCTGATGGAAAGAAAGGTCATACCTTTCTAGGAGTTCAAATTCACCAATGGCTTCTAGGGAGAAGGATGACCAATCTCTTTCCAAGCAATGTATTGTTGTTTGCCATCAAGTTGGAACCAACTCATATATGACCTTCCAGTAGGTTTTTATTTTTTTTTCTATAATTATATTTTATTAATCTTCATAAACATTTACAGAGATTTTGGGTTT
>NW_006399815.1:13116542-13136958 GCF_000299155.1 Elephantulus edwardii | reverse complement strand
TCAAAATAGCAAAATTTAACAGAACAGCAAGCAACAAATGCTGGCGAGGTTGTGGAGAAACTGGAACCCTTATTCACTGTTGGTGGGAGTGCAAAATGGTGCAACCCCTGTGGAAAGCAGTATGGCGCTTTCTTCCAGTAGGTTTTTAAAGACAGTGAATCGCCCCTCCTCCAGCAGAGCACCTGGTGGATGCATACCTTTGTGATTGCAGTGCAGGATCAGCTATGAGTATCTTTTAACTTGAAGGCAACGAGAGTGAGTGAAGACTGTTGTTATTATTTCCCATTGATGGAACTGACCCATTGCTGGCCCTCTAGGGAGTTTTTAGAGGCTGTAAATCACACTAGATTACCCATCTTTCTCGTATGGAGCAACTAATGGATTTGAACCATAGGTTGTTTTTTTTTTAATTTACCAGCACAACTCTTTACCATTAGGCCACCACCAAAACTCCCTGATTGATAATTAGTAGATAGGAAAATGCAGAGATATGCAACACAATAGAAAGGAATCAGTACAGTTTAGTGAAATAGAAAAATCTCAAATTCAGTACCTTTCCATCAACTCTGACTCATAGTGACACTTTAGCAAATTTAGGAGGCTATAAGTCTTAGTGGGAGGATATTGCCCATCTTCTCCAAAGAAAAAAATTTAATCACTTTAGATTCTTTCTTTTGCTTAACAACACAAAACTCTACAGACTTAGGGTACCAGAGCTCCAGTGTAGTACGTTGTTGTTATTGTTTTTATGTGCCATCAAGTAAGGAATGATTCATAGCAACTCTATGAACAGTAGATTTGAACCCTGCCCTATCCTGTGCCATCTTCATAATCTCCGACATCCTCAAGCCCATTGCTGCAGTCACTATGCTAATTTGCCTGGTTGAGAATCTTCCTCTCCTTTGTCATCCTTATACCTTCCCATGCAGTTGTCCCTCTTCAATGAATAGCATCTTCTAGAAACATGCCCAAAGTACATGAGATGAAGCTTCTTCATCTTTTTCTGCAAGGAGCACTCTGGCTGCTCCAGTGTAATATACGGAAATTTAAAATAAGAATAATCAACCAATACACATATACACAAAACAATTGACCTTGAACTGATTCTGACTCCCAGTGATGCTGTAGGGTAAAGTAAAACTACCCTAAGAATTCTGGAAGCCTTAAATCTTTACAGAAGTACACTGACAGGAAGAGAGTGACTAGTGTTTTTTGAATCAGTAACTTTTGGTTAGCATAAAATTGCTTTACTCACCATACTCATGGTTTCTTTGTAACATATTAAACTCCAAAATTCACTTCCCTCTATTGAGTTTCTGAGGCTGTAAATCTTTACTGGAGGAGACTGGACATCTTCTCATGGAGCAGTTGGTGGGTTTGAACTGCTGAACTTTTGGCTAGCAATGTAATATGTTAAAGCCTATGCCACCAGAGTTTCTCTTATGATATACTAGTGTGTAGCAATTCTAATTTCTTACTTAGAAAGTGCACAGACATGAAACTAGTAAACTAAGAAAAACATATTTAACACAATTTTTACACACACATACATTCACACATATCACAAAATTTAGTGGTGCAGAAAAACAAAAAATAAAAAAAAATCTAAAACGCTAGGCTACTAATTGACAGAGTGGAGGGTTGAGTCTCCGCAACAGCACCTTAGGAAAAAATATCATGGTGGTCTACTCCTGAAAATCCTGAGGAACATGGTTCAACTTTGATACACATATGGTCACCATCAGACAGCAAAGGTTTGATGGCAGTCGGTTTATATTTAGAAAGAAGGAGCAACCAATTTTGGCAAAATATTGCCAATCAATACTTGATTCTAGTTAAAGGATGCATAGATTTTCACTGTAGTAGTCTCTCAATTTCTCTATAACCTTGAATATTTTATACAATTACAAGAAAAAGCCAGGATATTAAGTAGACTTGAATTCTATATTATACTTAATATCTAGTACTAAAGCCTCAATTGTTACTATTTTTAAACCAATGTATATACTGGAACTCTGTATTGTTTGAAAACACTTTCTCATTCTAATCTTGGCACTGTGAAATTTATACTGTATTCTTAATATATGAATCATACTCGATTCAACAGCAAGTACGACTTATAGGGATCCTATGATCAACAAATTTGAAACTCGTTCTTGCCTGTGTCATCCTCACTCTCTCTGATATACTTGAGCCCATTGTTACAGTGACTGTGTCAATCCATCTCATTGGGGGGAGTCTTCTTCTTTTTCACTGATTCTCAATTCTTCCAAGAATCATATCTTTTTTCCAAGGAGTAGCCTCTCCTAGCAACATATCCATCGAAAGTATAGTACAAAGCTTTGCCATCCTTGCCTCAGTGGAGTACTCCGTCTGCATCCAATCCAAGGCATATCTGTTCATTATTTTGTCATTCATGGGATATTCAGTACTCTTCTACAGCACCACAATTCAAAGGCATCAGTTCTTCTGCCATCATTATTAGGATGCATAGTAAAAATTGGAAAAGACCATAGCCTGAATCATACACACCTTAGTCATCAAACTCACATCATTTTATATATGTTATCACCAAGCATTACAATGATTATGAAAGGTAACAATTACTATCTATGTGTTCAGGTAAGAAAAGAGTATCTAATTCTCATTACATTCTTTGTCCTCAGCCACATGCAGTTATAAATGTTGATCTTGTAACTTGTGTCTCAGTATATATGAATCTAAACTCTGCATTCTTTGGACTAAACTGTATCTAATGCTAAGGAATTTCAGAGCTCTTTAGTGCCAATGAAAATCTTTTAAAACTGATGTTTATGTTGGAGTAATCCCCCTAAAACAGGCAAAATAAGTTAGTTTTGCTGTTTGTATTTCTGTCTCAAAATCATAAATGCGAATTTACCAAAAAGTGAATGCTTTTCCCCAAATATTCTAATGTAGATATATTTCTTTATTTAATTAGCTTATCTTAAACAAGCCAATGAATAATACAATGAATAAAGATGAAAGGAGAAGAATCAATGCCTTTGAGTTGTGATGTTGAAGAATAGTACTGAATATCTCATGGACTGCCAAAAGAGTAAACAAATAGGTCTTCACAAAAGTGAAAACAGCGTGCTCCTTAGTGGCAAGGAGGATAAAACTCCATGTTTTATATCTTGGGTGTGTTGTTAGGAGACACTATTATTTGGAAAGGGACATCATGCTTGAAAATGCAGAGGGTCAATGAAAGACAGGAAGACCCTCAACAACACAGTGACTACAGCATGGGTTCAAGTGTGTCAGAGATGGTGAGGATGGCACAGGACAGGATAGAGTTCAGATCTGTTGTTTACAGAGTTACTGTGAGTCATACATGACTCGATAGCACTAGCAACATAACAATGCAAGTATCCATTGCATGATGGTGCTATTTCAAATAGATTGGTATTTGACAGTTTCTCAAAGTTTGCAAAATTTTTCACTTTCAGATAAGCCTGTTATCATTAAATGGTACATTTCCCCATTCTCTCATTCAGTCAATATTTATTAAGCACTTACTTAGTTGTTATAGCATAAATGAATTTTACCCAAAAATCTAATGATCATGTTGGCCGCATTTGTTTTATTTGAAATACAGTAACATTATAATTTTTTTTTCTCATGACTTTAAAACATTCTAGTGCCATCAAAATTTTTATTGGAGAATTCTTTGAAGGTAACTTGTTTATAAGTTATAAAGTAAGCAAGGAAGAACATGTTAAGTGTATGCCTCAAGAAAATTCACACTCAGGGCTTTTCAGAGTTAATGATAAAGCTTTCAGAATACAAAACTTAGGGTCGTGAAAAAAAAAAAGAATACAAAACTTAGGGGACTCCTTGACTTTTGGAAAGTTTTACTAATAAAGGACAGATGAAATGATCTGTTAGATTCACCTCCAACATGAGTACTTAGAACATAAGGTGGGTAATGATGAGGGTAGAGAGCAGAGTTTCATTTCTCGATGATCTGAGTATAGAAATTTGTATGTGAAGGACTTTTTCTTTTTTTAAAAAATTTTATACTGGTTTACATACAAAGTTCATAAAATTTGTAGATTCTGTTTTTCACACCAGATCTTTCCCATTTCATTTACCCATCCCTGCCTCTACCCATCAACTTGTGTGACTCTATGATTAAGCTCCCCCACCCTGCCTTGGATCCTCATACCCAAAGTACAATAATGGTCTTATACAGTATTTGTTCTTATAAGACTGAGTTAGTTCACCTAGCAAAATGCTCTTCAGTCCCTCCCATGTTATGTGGTAATTTACAAAATCATTGCTCCTGCATGCTGCATAGTGTTCCATCATAATGTACAATAATTTTTCAATCCATTCCATTGTGATTGGATATTTTGAGTGTTTCCATGTTTTTGCTATGGTGAATAACATTGTTATGAACATTGGAGTACAAGTCTCTGTTTGTGCCTTAGTTCTCATTTTCTCAGGGTGTATTCCAAGTAGTGGAATGGCTGGGTCATATGGAATCTTTATGTTTAGCATTTTGAGGAAATACCAAACTGCCTTCCAGGGTGGTTGTACCATTGTATAGTCTCACCAACAAAGTATAAGAGTTCCTATCTTGCCACATCCTCTCCAAAATTTATTACTTGCTGCTCTGCTAAACTTTATCACTGCTACTGGGGTAAGATGGTATCTCATTGCCATTTTGATTTGCATCTCTCTAATGGGCTGTGATTTAGAGCATTTTTCCATGTATCTGTTGGCCATCTGAATGTCCTCCTCTGTGAAAAGTCTTTCCATGTCTTTTGCCCATTTTGCAATTGGCTTATCAGTCCTTTTCTTCTTGAGGCTCCGTAGGATTCTGTAAACTTTCATGATGAGACACTAGTCTGAAATAGTATTGCCAATACAGATACCCAATTCATTTTGCAAGGAGATTGAAAAGGAAATTGTCAAGTTTATTTGGAGAGGAAAGAGACCGTGAGTAAGAAAAACACTTCTGAAAAACAAAAATGAAGTGGTAATCATAGCACTCCCTGACCTCAAAACCTACTACACAGTGATAGTAACCAAGACAGTATGGTACTGGTACAGTGACAGGGACATAGACTAGTAGAAAAGAATTGAGAACCCAGAAATGAACTAACCCATCTATCTACAGTCAACTGATATTCAATAAGGAAATAAAACCTATCAAATGGGGAAACGACAACCTCTTCAACAAATGGTGCCAGTAAAACTGGACTTCCACCTGCAGAAAGCTGAAACAGGATCCGCATCTACACCATACACAAAAATCAACTCGAGGTGGATAAGAGACCTGGGAGTAACGCTGAAAACCATAAAGTTCATAAGAGACAAACTGGAACAAAGCTCAGAAGGCCTAGTCTATGTATAAAGGGACTGCCAAATACAGCCAGAAATGCACAATCTGAAGAGGATAAAATTGATAAATGGGACCTTCCAAAGATGAAATCTCTGTGCTCATCAAAAACTTTTTCCAACAGGGTACAAAGAAAACCTACTGATTGGGAACAAACATTTGGCAATACCATCTCAGGCATGTGTGTGAAGTTTTCCTCATAAATCTTGTCCAGGAATATGACTGTGTTCAAAGAAAAGAAAGTTTCTGTAAAAGACAGTTTCCATAACAAGGGCCTGATGTAATGAGCCACTGACAAGATCCTCTTTAAAAAGAGCCCCAGGGGTTATTGAGGTCATCTCTCTATAGAGCCTTATCCTTTTAAAAGCATTCTATGCTCATTGACTCAATACACCAAAAATTATGCTTGCATTTACTCACATTTTTCTGTTGCTTGAAGCTTCAATTGTAGGTTCTGTTTTAGGAAATGATGAGTCTTCCTCTCTCCCTTCTCCATCGCAATTTGGGAGTATTTCAGCAAGTGCCCCTTCTTAGAGGTTAATCCTGCACCTGTAATTTGACATTCAAACCAGGAAGAGGTAGAACAACAACGGGTTTTTTTCCTTGCACAGCTGCAGCAGCTTTGGAAAAAAAAAAATTAGTCTTGGAAATTATTATGGATTGAATTGCGCCTCCCCGAAGAGATCTAATCCATGGTAGCTAAGAATGTGACCTTGTTTGGAAATACAATCTTTGAAGGGAGAACATGGCCAGGACAACACATTGATTTGGACTTTGAGTCAATAAATATCTTTGCTTATAAACTACCTAATTTGTGGTATTTTATTTTGACAGGCTTAGGAAACTAGTACTAGATCCTGCAAAATTAGAAAATTGACTATTTCCCTTGAAGCTCTTCCTTGCCCTCCCTTGTGTGTTTTCCCTTAATCTTTAGCTTCAAAGCCTGCTTTTTTCAATGTCTAGTAATCAAAAGATCCAGGTATTTCCAATTAGGAAGAAAATGTTAAAGTAATGAACAAAGTCCCATCAAGGGCTTTATAAATCTTTCTGTCTCCCTCCTTTTCCATTTCCATTTCCATTTCCATATCCTTCTTTTTCTTTTTTAGAAAAAAAAAACCCCATTACTCTATATTTTTTAAGTGTAACAAGATGGAGAACATCTTATTCACCAGTATTCTTTTTTTTAAAAAAATTTTGTTTTTATTATACTGGTTTATTTACAAAGTTCAAATACATTGTTTTTCACACAGGGACTTCCCCATTTCCTTCCTCCCTGTTCCTGTCCCATCAATTGTATGAACCTATGATTAACACTCCTCCCTCCGCCCGTCTTCACCCCTCTACATCCACCCTCTCCCCCTTGCATCATCAGACTCATTCTACAATAATGTTTTTATACAGTATTTATTCTTATGGGAATAATATTAATTCAGTCATCTAGTCCATCCCAAGCTAGGTAGTACTTGACAAAACCATTGCTCCTGCATGCTCTGTAGTATTCCATGTGTGAATGGACCATAATTTCTCAATCCATTCAATTGTGGTTGGACATCTGGGCTGCCTCCATGTTCTTGTGATGGTGAATAACGCTGCTATGAATATTTGTGTGCAAGTCTCTGTCCATATCCCTCTTCCCTAACTTTATAAATCTTTCTGTCTCCCTCCTTTTCCATTTCCATATCCTTCTTTTTCTTTTTAGAAAAAAAAAACCCCATTACTCTATATTTTTTAAGTGTAACAAGATGGAGAACATCTTATTCACCAGTATTCTTTTTTTAAAAAAATTTTGTTTTTATTATACTGGTTTATTTTGCCAGCTGACTGGAAAATGTCCATTGTGAAAATGGTACAAGATAGGACAGGGTTCAGATCCATTGTTCATAGGGTCACTATGAGTTATACTCAATTTTATGGTACATAACAACAATAATGACATTCCCTTTCTTACTCCTCCCCAGCTTCCAGTTGTAACTAACTGGTGACTGACACTCCATTGGGTTTCTAAGGCTATAAATTTCATGATAACTTGGGAGAAAATGTCCCTTCTCTCTCTTACTGAGAAGTTGGTGACTTTAAACTGCCAGAGACATACAGTCTTTGAGTTAGGAGCACAATTCACCATGGACTCCCCATGGATCACTAAAATTCCCTAGGAACTTGTGTTCATAAACTAGATACATACAAAAAGAAGGCAAAGGAGCACCTGTGGGTAAGCATTTGAGAGTGAAGAGGATTCATGATATGCTTCAACTCCAAATACTTAGACAATCTTCTACATGCTGTATTATTGAGTCTATTGGTAAATATTGCAAATTATTAAAAGTATAGATGATGCCTTTATCAAACTGGGTCATGTTCTAGCTTGTATTGGGGAATTATTTAGTATCTAGTTTGTGGTTGCTATGTGCCATCAAGTCATCTGCAACCCATAGAGACCCTATATACACAGCTCTTAACCCTGCCCTGTTCTGAGCCAGACTCACTGATTCCTACACACCAAGCCACTTTGCCCCAGTTACTGTATCAATCCGTCTAACTGGGGTCTTCTTCTCCTGTGCTGTCCCTCTACCTTTCTGAGTATGATGTCTTTCTCCATGGATTGGCCCCTTCTGACTACCTGCCCAAAGTTTGTGAGACAGAGATTCAAAATCCTAGCCTCCAAGTTCTTTAGACTGATATCGTTGCATTTCAGTATTATGGAGAGGTCCTTGACAACGTATTTCCCCGAAGCAATTCTTCTTTTGATTTCCTAACTACTGGTGCCAAGAAGATTGATTATGGAGCCCAACAAACTGTAATTGTTAACAATCTCAATCTCTTCTCCATCTACATAGTACTGCCAATTGTCCCAGTGGTGAGAATCTTTGTCTTCTTAATAGTGAGCCTCTATCCATATTGAAGACTACAGTCTTTGAACTTCTGCAGCAAGTGCTTCAGGTCCCCCCTCACTTTCAGCAAGCAAGGTTGTGTCATTTGCATAATTTAAGTTGTTGATGAGTCTTCTTCCAATCCTGAAGCCACACTGTTCCTCACAAAGCTCAGATTGCCAAATGATCTGTTATATAGATTGAAAGGTATGGTGATAGAACACATCCCTGACACACACATTTCCTGATTTTGAACCTTTGTCATGTTTCCATGCTCTGTTCTGAGGACTGCTTCTTGGCCCAAGTACAGGTTTCACATAAACACCATCAAGTGTTTTGGGATTCCCATTTTCCTCAAGGTTAGTCACAATTTGTTGTGATCCACGCAGTCAAATGCCTTTGCACAGTCAAAGAAACTTAGAAATTCCTCTGGTACTTTTTGTTTTCAGCCAAGATCCATCAGACACTGTCAATAATGTCTCTAGTGCCACCTCTTCTAAATTCAGCTTGTATTTCTCTGTCAATGTACTGTTTTAGTCTTTTCTGGATAAGGTTTAGCAGGATTTTGCTGGCATGTGATATGAGTGCTACTGTATGATAATTTTCACACTCTATTGGTCATCTTTTTTTTGGGGGGGAATGGAAATAATATGGACATTTTCCAGTCAGCTGGCAAAATAGTTGTCCACCAGATTTCTTGGAGTAACTTGGTGAGCACATGCAGGGCAGCATCTGTTTGTTGAAATATCTCAATTGGCATTCCATTTCTAGGGTTTAATTTTTTTGCCAAATCCTTCAGAACAACCTGAACTTCCTCTATCACTATTGCCTCTTGATCATATATTTCTTGAAATTCTTCTGTGTCAGACAATTATTTTTTCTTGTAAAATGACTCGGTATACTCTTTCCATCTTCTTTTAACACTTCCTGAATTATTCAATATTCTGCCCATAGCATCCTTAAGCATTGCAACTTATGGTTTGAATTTGTTCTTTAGTTCGTTCAGCTTAAGAAATGGCAAAAGAGTTCGGCCCTCTTGATTTTCTGACTCCAGTTGCTTGCACATTTTATTATAATACTTTTCCTTGTCTTCCTGAGCTGTCCTTTGAAATCTTCTCTTCAGCTCTTTAATTCCTTGATTTCTTCCCTTTGCTTTAGTTTCTCAACACTCTACTGCAATATTCAGAAACTCTTCTGACATTCATTTTGTTCTTCTTCTTTGTAGTGTCCTTTTGCATTCTTCGTAGAGGATATTCTTGATATCTTCTCACAGCTCACCTGGTCTTTGCTTGTTAGTGTTCAAAATCTCGAACCTGTTCCTGAGTTGGTTTTTAAATTCGGGGGTATAGACTCAATATCAAATTTTGATTCCTGTGAATATGATTTAACCTTAATTAGCTTTAATCTGAACTTACATATGATAAGCCTGTTCCACAATCAGCACCTGGCCTAGTTTTCACCGATGCTATTGAACTTCTCCAATGATTCTGTCCACAGATGTAGTCTATCTGATTTCTATGCATACCATCAGGTGAGATCCATGTGCATAGCCTGCATATTTGTTTCTTATACTCGATATTCGCAATGAATAAATCATTGATTATGCAGAATTCTATCATTCTATCCCCAGCCTCATTTCTGTCACCACGTCTATATTTACTGACTACTGATCCCTCTTCTTGGTTCCCAACTTTTGTGTTCCAGTCACCCATAATTATTAATGAATATTGGTTACATGTTAAATCGATTATTTTTTTTTACTGCAACATTTGGTAGAAATAACCTATGTTTTCCTCTTTGGCTCTGGTTGTTATATAACTTAAAAGAGTTCAGTAATTGTTCTCATTCTCATCATCTTTTGCCTCAGAAGTGATGATGTAAATATTTGATTCTTTGGAAGCTGTTGTCTAAGCAAGGGAATGTTACATGGCTTAAAAATCAGGAAAAGTGTGCTTCAGAGTTATAGCCTTTCTCCATGGCCCCTCCATCTGTATGCTGAACAAATCATTCAGGAAACTAGACTATATGAAGAACAATGTGGTATTAGGATTTGAGGCAATCTAATCAACAACCTGTATTATGAAGATGACAGAATCTTGCTTGCTGAAAGTGAGGACTTGCAGTACTTACTATAGCTTTTGAGATGTACTGCATCTCAATATCAAGAAAACAAGAGTATTCCCCATAAGACTAATATGGCATCATTGTGATAAAAAATGATTGAAGTTGTCAATGATTTAGTTTTACTTGAATCCACAATCAACACCCATGGTCACAGTAGTCAGTGAATCAAAAGATGTGTTGCATTGGAAAATCTGTTAAGGGTCTTTCCAAGCTGTTTGAGGTCAATTTAAAGGAACAATAATGTCAATTTAAAAAGTAAGATTCACCTGATCCAAGCCATGTTTTTTTTTTTTCAATTAGAACTGATGTCTTTGCATCGTAGTGTTGGAGAAGAGTACTGAATATCCTATAGACTGTCTAAGAAGAACAAATATATAATCTTGGAAGAAGTGTAACAATAGTGCTCCTAGAGTCAAGAATGATGACATTTCATCTCATATGTTTTGGACATATATTCAGGAGGTAGTAGGCAGTCTGTGGAAGGTGATGTGATACTGAGAGAGGTGAAAGACCAGAGAAATAAAGCAAGACTTCTAACCAGATGGTTTGACTCAATAAGATTGGCTTAACAATGAGTGTGAACATACCAAAGATGGTGAAGGTGGTCCAGAATATGTGAAAATTCAGATCTGTTGTTCAAAGGGTCACTGTGAATTTCAGGCAGCTCATCGAAATCCAACAATAACAACATGCTTAACTGGAAATTGAATAACTATGGAAAAGGTAAGGCATACAGTAGTTGCTCTTTTTTTTAAGTTTTATTTTATTTTTAATGAACATTTGTAGAGATTTTGGATTTCTATTCATTCATTGTTGCACTTTTTTCTCTACCTGCCCCCTACTTCACTCCTCTCTTCAAAAAGCAAAAGATAAACTCCTTCATTGGTATACAATCCCCCTGCCCCGAATGCACTCCACAATGCAACCTTAATTCTATATTCCTCTGATAACCATAATACCCTTTCATATATCACTTTTAAACTGTTCTCTCATCTGTTTCAATGCAGTATACATAATTTATCCAGTTTTTCTCAGTCTTATCCCCACCCTGATGTCAGTCCCATTCTATAACAGTGGCACTATGCAGTATTTGTCTTTTTGTGACTGAGATGTTTTACTCAGCATAATGTCCTCCCGGGTCACCCATTTTGAATAATCTTGCATGAGTTCCTTGTTTCTCAAGGCAGCGTAGTATTCCATTGTGTGACTATATCATAGCTTCTCTATCCATTCATTTCTTGATGGGCACTTGGGTTGTTTCCAACTCCTTGTTATTGTGAATAAAGGTGCAATAAACATGGGTGTGCATATATCTGCTTGAATGGCGGTTATGATCTCTTTAGGGTATATTCCTTGCAGTGGAATTGCTGGGTCAAATGAGGATATATTCCCAGTAGTGGAATTGCTGGGTCAAATGGTATCTCTATTTGCAACTTTTTGAGAAAGTGCCACATCACTCTCCACAGTGGTTGCACCATTTTACACTCCCACCAACAGTGATTAAGGGTTCCAGTTTCTCCACAACCTTTCCAGCATTTGTTGCTTGCTGTTCTGTTAAATTTTGCTAATCTTACTGGGGTGAGATGATATCTCAATCTTGTTTTGATTTGAATCTCTCTTAGAGCTAGGGATTTTGAACATTTCTTCATGTGCTTGTTGTCCATTTGAATGTCTTCTTTGGTGAAGTGTCTGTACATATCCTGTGCCCATTTTTTCAATTGGGTTGTTTATCTTTATCTTGTTGTGGTGCTTGAGTATTCTATAAATTCTAGATATAAGTCCCTTATGTGACATGTGATTACCAAATACTTTTTCCCAGTCTGTTGGAGTCTGTTTTACCATGTTGGAGAAGTTTTTGGATGTGCATAGGGATTTGATTCTTAGAAGGTCCCATTCATCTATTTTATCTTCTCCTGGTTGTAGATTTTTCAGGATACTTGGAAGACTGTTTATGCTGTGGATTAGGACTACTAGAGTTCTTCCAAGCTTTTCTTTAATGAAGTTTATAGTCCTTGGTTTTAGTCCCAGATCTATGATCCACCTTGAGTTAGTTTTTATATATGTAGTGAGAGGTGTGGATCTTGATTAAGTCTTCTGCAGATATTTTTCCAATTTTTCCAGCACCATTTGTTAAAAAGGCTTTTGTCTTCCTACTTAACTAATTCCATCTTCTTGTAAAAAATCAGTTGACCATAGGTAGATGGGCTGATTTCTGGGTTTTCAATCCTGTTCCATTGATCTATGTGTCCATCATTGTACAGTACCATGCTGTCTTAATCTCAAAGCAAATTAGCTCATTTGTTAAGTTTATGCCAAAATGATAATTAATCATCCAAATCTCAAAGATATTTTCTTGTAGGCATAATTTACCAGCTACAGTGCAGATGAAGACTTTAAATAGAGTCCAAAGAGGTGGCTGAGTAAAGAAATATTCTAGTCTCAGCTCTGTTAGTACCAATCATATGTCCCTGGTACTGTTTTTTGTTTTCTAGTTTTTAATATGAACTTTGAATTAGAATTACTAAATTCTCCTGCACTATTGATGTCCAATAGGTCAGTTATTGTCTGTTGTGTTCATTTGTGATCTGACGAAGAAGCCTATGTACCTTGTCATCATTTCTTTTACAGCCTCAGAGAGAGGATGTTTATTAAAGAAATAAACAAACTGAGCTGCCTGTTTCATAATATACTTCCTTCCTAAAAAGGATCAGCATTTTATTGACTCCTTTGATTAAAGAGCACCCTAAACTAGTACTTTGGAGTCCTTATGACACTCTGACTAGCTCTCAGCTGTCTTTACTAAAAGATGAGTCAAGACATTTTATTATTGATAGAGTATGATTTATTTTTGACAGGTTGTATTGGTTCGTCTCTATTGACCCTCAGATACTGCACTAACAGCTGCTTGCGTTGCACAACTCACAAATAGTATTCTGTTCCCCTTCTTGCTACCACCTTAGCAATAAAGCATTCGAAAGTAGAAAACAAGAAGAGCTAACCTGCTTCCTCAAAGTGAATAGTGGTTTTTCATCTTCCTTCTCAGTTCATGTTCAGGGCTATAACATTATAACAGGGTCTGCAGAAGGCCTAAGACAGGGCTAGATTAACAGACCTAGCAGAAGCACTAATGATTTGAACATTTATGCATCCAAAATTAGTGAACAGTGTCAGTGGTCATGGACTGGATATTGCTTTCACCCTGGTTATGTTAGTGTCACAAATCACAGATTACCTCTGTCCTAAAATCTGTACCCTTACAGAGGTAAAATTGCCCATACTAGAATGTTCTAAAGCACCTCTAAAAGGAGGAAGCACAATGATAGCAGATGCTTTTCCCCCATAAGGACATTCCTGATGCCACTCCAGTGTACTTTCTGTGGTTACTCAAGCTTCTGTCATCATACTTTTGGTAACTGTTTCTTTATTCCTCTTTCAACATCTATCTGCAAGGTTAGTAGAAAAATAAGTTTCAGTTTTATCTTGAAATCCATGAGAGAGACTTGCGTTCCTTTCACTTCCAGAACACCCATTCACAGCCACAACCTATCTGTTAACAGTAACTTGGGTGTTGTTTTGATATTGGACAAATCTTCATGGGTCTTCCACACTAAGAGTAGAGAGAAAGACCTGGCTATGTGCAGCTAATGAAAAGTCTATGGATCACAACTATCTGATCTACAACTGATTGTGGGGATGGTGCAGGATCAAGTAGTATTTTATTCCACTGTATATGATGGGGTCTTGATGGCTTGAGAACCAACTTGATAACAGCTAATAACAGCACAACAATATCTTTATATATGTGTGTAAGAGTGTATAGGAAAAATTAATTTCTTTTTAAAAGTGAATAGTACATTATTCTAGAGATTAGTATAAAAGTCTAAATGCTTAAATTTGTTGGCCCATTTTAGCAAAAACAATTAGGCAGAACCAATATTCTAAAACATGAAGCCTTCATTCTCTAAATATGTATCAAGTCTTGAATATGTTCCAAACGTAGGTGAATAGACCAACATAGTACCTCTTTTTTGAGGGCTTAACATTTAGGAGAAAGGGCTAACAATAAGTAAATAAATAAAAATGGGTTTAAGAAAGAAATTAAAAATGCACACAATATGGCATCTAGAGACAGCAATAATAGTAGCAAACTCAAGCATGTTACAGGTATTACATATTAACTTTTACCTTTACAAAGACCTTGTGAACTTGGTGTGATCATTTCCCCCACCAATGAAATGTAGAAAGAAAAATAACTTTCCTGGGATTTATACTCTAGAATCTAGGCATTTAATTACTATTTTCATGTTTAAGGAAAACACCTCCAAGATCTATCACTGCTTTCACGTTTAAGAAAATAATCTGTTGTGGAATTTAAGTGATGAACTTTTGGAAATTAGTTAAAAAAAAATATAAATTACACACACACAACACACACACACACACACACACACACGGAATATTTATCTGCTTTTTCTTTAGTTTGTTCAACAGTAAAGTAGGGACAATAACTCCTACCTAAAAGAATGATCCAGAGCAATGGGAGACTGCATGATTTAAAATCAGGAGAGCTGTTTGTCATGGTTGTCATCCTTTCTCCATGTCTATACAATTTGTATGCTGAGCAAATAATGCAAGAAGCTGGATTCTATGGGAAATGTGGCATCAGGATTGGAGGAAGACTAATCAACAACCTTCACTTGACAGATGACATAACCTTACTTACTAAAAATGAGGAGTACTTCAAAGACTTACTGCAGAGGATCAAAGACTACAGCCCTCTCTGTGGATTGCATCTCAACATTGAGAAGACAAAGGTTCTCGCCAGTGGACTGATAAGCAACATCATGAGGAAGAAAAGATTAAAAAGTAATGATTTTGTCATACTAAGGTCCACATCAACACACTTGGTATCAGCAGTCAGGATCTCAGGAGACATATTGCATTGGGCGAGTCTGCTGTCAGGGACCTCCTTCAAGTACTGAGGGGCAATGATGTCAGTTTGAAGACTAAAGTGCTCCTTGACTCAGGCCATGCTTTTTCAGTCATTTACTATGTATTTAAGAAGCTAGAAAATTAATGAGAATAGCAGAAGAATTGATGCCTTTGAGTTGTAGCATTGGAGGAAAGTGCTGAACACCCCATGAATTGACATCATGACTGCAGCAAAGAGCTCAAATATGTCAGAGATGATGAGGATGGTACAGGATCGTACAAGATTCAGATTTGTTGTTCACTAGGTCATTATGAATTGTACTTGACCCGATGACACCTAACAGCAATAATAAACATCTCTATATATATTTATTTAAACATTTCTTTGTATAAATATTTTATGTTTGCTATCATTATTATTCAGGCTACTCAATAGCACATAACAACAACAAACAACATCGTTATTATAGGCATTATAATAACAACTCATTATATCCTGCTTTGTCTACTGTGGCAGAGACAATTAAGGTGCACATTCCAACTTTCTCAGGTAGACCTTGCTGTTGGAAAGGACTGATTCTGACAATGGATTGTGAGGAAAAGGGCATGTGTTATATTCAAGTCAGAGACGTTAAAGGTTAACAGGTCCTCCATATTGGTGAAAGATCATCAGACCCTTCTCTTCCAAAGTGGTCTTGAGGGCACATATGACATTCTTAGCTGAAGATCAAGTTTCATAGGTTATACTGCATTATAATGCAAGTGATAGAATGATATTATGTTAAAACACTGTGCTTTTAGGATTTACCTGTTACAGCCACATAGCCTCACATGGATTAATACATTTTCTAAATACAGGTTAACTCTAAACTGTCCCTTGTTTTTTGGTGTCTTCGTATCAAATTAATTTTGAGATCCATCTGAATCATTGTATTCCCTTTGCTCATGAGCTTTAATGGTTATTCCCTTTGGTTATTAGATATAAATTCCCCAACTTTATAAGTCAGGACTGGCTCAAAGGTAATGAGCTTGAGAGAGTTTATTTTTTAAAGGGACCCTGGTGGCACAGTGCCTTAGGTGTTAGGCTACTAAAAGACAGGTCAATATTTCAAATCCACAAGTTGCTTCCCAAAAGAACAATGAGCAACCTCTTGATGGAAAGATTTACAGATTCAGAAATGCCATTGAGGGTTGCTGTGATCCAGACTAACTAAATAGCAGAGGTTTCGGATGGTTTATACTCAAGGTCTGCAGAGTGTGGCTTCACTTATTTTTCCTCCATTGCTGCTTGAGTCTCTTTGTACATTTTCACCCAGCTAAGCAATTAAGCTTTTTTAATAGACTCACTAGGACTTTCATGATGGTGCTACTGCCTTTGTGAGACCCTCCCCTAACATGAAAATATTAAAATTTAGTAAATATAAACATATTAATATCCTATCTTATTTTTTCCTAAAAATCTGGGTTTTCCTTCTGATTTTAGATGCATTTAAACTTTTGTTTTGTTTTACAGGCAACTGAAAGTACTTGCAGGCCCTAGGTACTGTACTTCCGCACCTCATGGTTTGCCATTGACCATATACCGCACACGTGGTTCCCTGATCAAGGAGCCCTGATGGCATAGTGCACTTCGTATTAAACTGCTAACCAAAAGGCCTGTAATATGAACCCATGAATCACTCTTTGGGAAAAGATGGGTAGTGTTTTCCCATAAAAATGAACAGCCTCAGAAACCCAGTGGAGGGTCTCCATGAGTGGGAATCAACAGCAGTGTGCTTTGGTTCCCTTATCTGAAATGTGTTCTCCTACTTGAAAGGTGTTCCCCCTGGGACAATTTTATTCTTCTTTTAAGGACATCTCTAAATCTCTTCATTTCTTAATCCACAATTTGTTGCCTTCCTCCTCTATTTTTCTCTTTTTTTCTATCTCTCTCTCATTCATTTCACAGATGCTACTGAATATGGGCTGGGCAGAAAAAAAGATGATTGGCTGAGATGACTGACATCCCAGGAAGGACTTGTCATTTACAGTATGCAGAGACAAGTATCTCAGCCCAGGCTGCACAGGGAGGACACTGTGAGGGCAGAGAGAGGAATGATTACTGAAGGGAAGGGTGTTACCCTACTGGCTCAGAAAGCTGCCCCTGTTTTCCACAATCATAAAGGACTATTCTTATTTAAACCAAATAATTGAGTAATATTTCCTTTTGGAATGTGTCTTGCACGCCTTGATTTATACTGGTCCATTTTTTTACATATCCCTGCTTCATTAGTTAGCAAAACTCATTTAACCAAGATCAGTGGCATAACTTGTGGAGCCCAGTAAAAAATACAGGCATGGGAAGCTGTGCTGTGAATTCCAAGATAGCACCTCTTTGGCAATAAGAATCTACCTGCGAGTCTGAGGGAGGAGGATGGATAATCTCCTTCCATATTGTTTACAACCTCCAAAATCCTACTGGAGGATCAGTTCTGACTCACTCACAATGACTTACTGAATGGGTACATATGAAAATTTCTAACTTTTTGTTTGTTCAAAAACTTAAGAATTTACAAATGAATCAGGAAAGCATTAAACAGACATGAGGCTCTTCTCAATCTAGAGCTCTCTCACATTTCAACTTAAATGATCATGAAGCTGGTTACTATATTACCTTTATGCTTAACACAGACCTTATGTATAAAGACACAGAAACAATTGTCAAATAATTTTCCCACCGATCATCACATATCTCTGTTCTCTAAAAGGAGGAACAGGTAAGGATTAACCTTACTGATGATCAAATATTTTTTTTAAAAAAAGAGATTTTCAACACTCAGACAACTAGCATCATCAAGATAGATAATGAAGATTGAGATTGTTCAAAGCTTCCGTTTACTTGGCTTCACAGTCAACACTCTTGTTACCAGCAGCCAGGAAATCAAAAGATGAATTGCATTTGGAAAGAAGAGAAAAAAAGTCAGTCTAGAGACCAAGGTTTACCTGACCTAGACTATGGTCTTCACAATTACTTGCTATGCATCAGAAATCTGGATAATGACCATGGATAATAAAAAGAGAATTGATGCCTTTGAGCTGTGGTGCTGGAGAAGAGTATTGAATACACCATGGACTACTAGGAAAAATAAACAAGTTCATCCTAGAGAGGCTGTTCCTTGGAAGCAAGGATTCTGAAGCTTCATCTGACATTCTTTGGGCATGTTTCAAGGAAAGACCAACACTTGGAGAGAGATAATTTGCTTGGGAGAGTGGAGGAACAGCTCAAGAGAGGAAGACATTTGATAAGAGAGATTGATTCAGTGACTGGGATAAAGGGGTTAGTTGTATCAGAGACATGCTGTTTAGGAAGTGGATGCCACTCCTGCTTCCAAATGATGTTGTAAGCTTAAGGTTTATAATTATAATTTTAAGTGAGGTACAGCCTCACCCTTACCCTTATCTCTTATGTAAAATCCTTTCGCCAAATACAATTTGTTTTGCTGCTTCCCCTTATCACAATATTGCAGGAAATTTGGGGACTTCCCTCTGAGCCTTGCTTTGGTGTTCCTGTGTGCACTGAGTGCAATTCAGTGATATGGGAAGTACTGCCAAAGACACAGTTTTAGACAATAAGTCACTTCTTTGGTAAAAGGAGAGAAGGTACACCTTGGGACATCTCAGTAAGTGAATGTTCAAAACTAAAATACTCATAATCATTGAGCTGATTCATGAGTACAAGAAACAATTCATAGTTGACATTCTGGCCAGTGTTTGGAGCAGTAAATCCCCCTGCAGGAGACTGCTCATCTTCCTCCCATAGAAACTCTGCTGGCTTTGAACCACCAGAGAGAGAGGCATCACCTTGGGTTAGTAGTCTAACTCCCTAAAGTATATGCCATGAGGTATCCCTTGATGAGTGTTAGAAGATTTTTATTACAGGACTTTTTTTGTGTTAGTTTATTTTGGAGAGGATATTGTTAGGAATTGGGAGTAATAGCGTAAGTAACTCTTTGAAGAAGATGGACTAGACATAGGTCAAAGAGACAACTGGCAAAACAGCACTCACTCTTGAAGATACAGAGATGCTTGGACATTGCTGTGCACTGGAAAATATTCATGTCTGTCTGTTCAAACATGACTATAAAATGACCTGGTTTGGTCATGATCCATCAGGGTCACAGAATAGCCTTTCCTATAGCCAGTGTTCTTGGTTCAGTAAGAGATCAGTAAGACCTAGCTAGGAACACTTTGAAGCTCCAGCATTGCCAAAACTGGCTGGAGTCGGTACAATAAATGATGGGGAGACTCACTAATGACTTGAAAGTTGTCATATAGCAGAATGTCATAGAGAATTTAAACTTTAAAACACAGTTGACAGATTGTATTTCTTCTTAAAGTATTACTAATTTTTAAAGTACTAGTTAAGTGGTGTCTACAAGGAAAAATGAATCACTTAGAGTAGGTTTGCTTTTGTCCTTCAAATAAAGTTTCCAGATATCTTTGTCTTTAAGTCTTTCTAGCCTATTTATAGTGTAAAGAACTTTTAAAAGAAAAATTCTAAAATTTAAATAACTTGTATTCTGATAAAAAATGAATAAAAAGGCTTTGTTGAATCTTGCCATACTGAAATCTTAATTGTCTTTTATGTAATGCTGAGTTAATATAAGTAGATATAGTAATGAATAGAAAATCACAGAGCTTCCACGTGTTATATAAGCCCCTCCCAAATAAATGGAATATCCATTTAATATATTTGCTTAACTTTATACCATATTTCTTTTAAAATATTTTTAATACTCTGGATTAGAAAGCATTATTTTCTGGAGGTTTTTCAAATATATGTTTTTTCAAATGTGTTTTATTCCTATTTTTTCTAGCATTCATTATTGGAAAAGTATTATGCTAGATTATGATGTCAAATTACATATTTCACATTTAAAATTGATTCAAAGTACATCCTTTGGAAATTACAAAGATATGGTCAAGAACATGCAAATACTACTGGAACATAGTTCTCTGACAACATTGCCATACCTTAAACTGTCATTGAGCAAGGATCAGGAATGGAAATTAAAAATGTGCTTTCTAATTCCCTTTGGTGATAATGAGTTTGCAAGCACTCATTTAAGAAAGATACATTGCACTTCAC
>NW_006399815.1:13111396-13115152 GCF_000299155.1 Elephantulus edwardii | reverse complement strand
GATGAGGGCGGAGAAAACAGTGCAACAATGAATGAATGAAAACCCAAAATCTCTGTAAATGTTCATTAAAACTAATAAAATTTAATAAAAAAATAAAAAAAGAAAGATACATTGCTCACACTTTACATGTAAAGATCTTAAAAGATCATGAATGATATCATATTATCTACACATCCTAGTGATAAATGCAGATGGTCCTGGGAAGAATGAGGGTCCATGGTTTTGACAATGGTCAGTTATTAGTGGATGGGCTACAGTAGGGTCCCAGTGCATGATAATCAGGAGTTTCTAGTTCTACAAATAATTCACATGACTCTTGACAAATGTTCTCTGCAGAAAATGTTATATCTTCAAAGTCATTTTCAAGGACAAAAGACTAGTTTAAAAAAACCCACACTGTTCAATGTAAATTTTAAAATAACAGTTCAGTAACTTTTTCCTGAAATCATAAACTCATGGCCTTCAAGTCCATACCAACTTATAAATGACACTATAGGGTACAGTAGAAAGGCCCCTTAGGGTTTCCAAGACTGTAAATATTTATAGAAGCTTCATCTTTCTTCGGTGAACATTCTGGTAGATTGGAATAGGCAGCATTTGGTTAACAGGCCAACACTTCATCTACTTGGAAGTACAGAATTTCTGAGACAGAGATGATGAGAAACAATATTATTAATAACTGAGTGTCATTTGTCAATAGTTTGCATTATGGCATATCATGTTATTTCTAATTTTAGAACTTGTTACCCAAAATTTGGAGTGGGAAGATTTAAAAAAAAGCTTAAATAAATTCACTGAGGTTAAAAAAAAAGTTATCAAGTGGTGGAATTGGCTTAGAAATATACTATTTGACTCCAAAGCCTACCATGTAAGTAATCATACTGTTGTTGTATACTGTGGAGTCAGAATCGACCTATACGTTTTCAAAGGCAGTTAATTGCATTGAAGAGATTGCCCATCTTTCTCTGACAGAGCAGCTGGTGGATCATCCTAGTAAAAGGGAATATATTTGCCAGACATTTTTAATGTTTTATATGATTGATATTCCCCCCTCACTTAATTTAAACAGCAACGTTATGAGTTCTAGGCCATACTGTTGACATTAAGAGGCTGAATAGTAGGTTCAACAATTCTGAAATTCAGTACATTGTTGATATATCACATTGTGCCTTTGGTTGGAAAGCAAATTATCTTAGTCCTACAGCTGATGTTGGAAGTCTTCCTCTAATTACTTTTCTAAGAGAATTTTGAGTTGGTATATCTGGGAATGGGTAAATTCTTACTTCTGAAAGCAGCTTATTTCAAGTCTGCACAGGTATTATTTGTCTATCTTGAGCTTATTTCCATTGGTCAGTTTTACCCTCAAAGCAATACAGAGAATTAATTATCTCTTCTGATGTGCTGCTATGCTCTAGTATCCTAGTGGTAGGGAACTAAACTGCCAACTCAGAAGCACCTAGTTCAAACCTACCAGGTCCTTCATGGGAGAAAGACGGATAAGCTCTTCTTGTCAGATTTAGTCACTGAAAACCTGTTGGAAGATCACCTATGAGCTGGTTCCAATCTGATAGCACATAGCAACAACAACAATGATGTGCTACTGAAAATGGAGTTGAAATTCATCACCCCCCCCGCCCCCCATAGCTTGTTGATATTTGGAGTCACTACATAAAATGTGTCTAGCATAGTTACATTAACTCACATCCGTGACTAGCCCTGTAGTACCGTATGAGTTGGGCTACTAACTGAAAGGTCGGAGGTTTGACTTAGGAGATTCAATGAGAGGAAGATGATGTATGTTTGATTTAATAATGATTGACAAGCTGAGACTCAGTGAAGGATTACCCTGAGACAGAACCGACTCTATGACAGTGGCTTAAGTTTTTTTGTCTTAATATCATGAGTTCCTTCTAAGCTTTATGTAATTTAGGTTATGTTTATACTCTGGTTAAAAATCTTAAAATAATCATCCACTTAAAATATTTCTGTTTAGAAATGTTTAAAACACATAATAATGTCAAATCTTTCAATAACCCAGGATGAATAATTTATCAAGGTTTCACACATACGCTTCATCTCTCCATTTTTTCCTCCTTTTCTTGTTACTGAAGAATCTTAAATTCAGTAATATATATTATGTTATTCTATCACTGATACATATTTTAAACTTATTTGCATTTCCATATATAACCAGAATATATTCTTTCCATTTTGAAAAGGTGAAGAAGATTTTAGAAAAAAAAAATACTTTATTTAAACTGCTTAAATGCTCCTAAATCACCCTTTGGTAGGATAATCAGTTCAGATAATTATGAAAGATGTTTTATTCTTGACATTATGTGAGTCTTAACCCAATTACGAAATGGGCAAGAAAACATTGAATTTTCACAAAGAAGAGAATTCAAATGGCTAATAGACACATGAAGAAATGCTCCAAATTACTGGCAATAAGAAAGAAACCAAAGAATCAAAAGCACAATGAGATGCTATCTCATTCCAGTAGCAATGGCAAAGTTTAACAGGACAGCAAGTAATAAATGTTGGATCGGATGTGGTAAGAGGAACTCTTATACACTGTTGGTGAGATTGTAAAATGGTACAACCACTCTAGAAGGCAATTTGGTGCTTCCTCAAAATGCTGAATATAGAAATTTCATATTATCCAGCTATTCCATTGCTTGGAATATACCCCAAGAAAATGAGAACTGGGGCTCAAACAGACACTTGTACACTAATGTTCATAGCAGTGCATCATCATTGCAAGAACATGGAAATAGCCCAGATGTCCAGCCACAAATGAATGGATTGAGAAGTTGTGGTACATTCATACAGTGGAATACTATGCAGCACGCAGGAACAATGATTTTGTAAATTACTACCTAACTTGGGAGGGACTGAAAGAACATTATGCTGAGTGAACTAACTCAGTGCCACAAGGACAAATACTATAAAAAAATCATTATTGTAGAATGAGTATGAGGATCCAAGGAGGGGGAAGGTGGAAGCAGAGGGTTGAGGATGGGTGGGGCGGGGTGTGTTTGTATGTTAATCATAGGGTTGCACAATTCGATGGGGGGGAGGTGAAGGAAATGGGAAGGATCTTGTGTGAAAACCCGATATATTTGAGCTTTGTATACATATGTGTACACACACACACACACACACACACAGAATAACTGGCTTGCCAAAACCAGTGCAGCAATATCATTAAAGTTCTGAAGGAAAATTATTTCATTCCATTTGAACATTAGAATTTATTATTGTATATATAAACTGCTCTCCTAATTAACAGTAACTTAAAAAAGCTTAAGAAAAGATGTCTTACTGTTTTAAGAATTTTATTAGCTCATCTTTACATTGTTTTCCACATCTACATGAATCAATGAATTAGTAATTGACTCTCTGATGTAACTATGTATCATTCTTACTTTTTTTACTATTTTAAAATGGCATTAAGAGAATAGGACTTATAGAGCTGTGTATCTTTCCAGAATAGCTTGCTTTTGTCTGAATGACTAACATGTGAGTAAAGAAGTGTTTTAAATAGCCTGTTACTCACCACAGGAAGTGGAGGGCATGAAGCTAATTGCGTAATATGTTACATATTTTTTTTTCTCATAAAATGGAATGAACAAAAACCCCACACATCCAGAACAGTATTACTTGTCATTATTTTAGCTTTCACATCCTATATTTTTCTCTTGGAAGTTTTGTTTGGGTCATATTGGATTTATTTTTTTAATGTGCCATTTATTT
>NW_006399815.1:13108597-13109707 GCF_000299155.1 Elephantulus edwardii | reverse complement strand
TCATTCATTGCTGCACTTCTCTCCTCACCCAGCCCTCCCCCACTCCCCCACCAGTTCACTCCTCTCTTTGAAAAGGAAAAGAAACACTCCCTTCCTGGTACACAATCACCCTGCACTCCTCCCAGCACCCCAAGTACATTCTACTATGCAACCTTAATTGTGAACTCTTGTGATAGATTATGAAGCATTCTTAATTTTCTAAAAGAAAATACACTTGCTCTTCTTTAAATAATAGTAAGGTGAAAAATTGTTCCTTTATTTTTTGGTTTGTGTTGCTAAATTTTAAAAAATATTGTGTACTTTGCCTGATTTTATTGTGTGCTATATTTTCTTCTTCCTTATTGAGTAGCAAGAACTCGTCACAGAGTGAGGTTCATACTTTGTATATATGCTTCTTCATCATCCTGTATAAATCTTATTCAGTCTTAAATTCTGAGCTTAACAATAACCCTTACCCCAGGGACCCCCTACCATGACTTTTGTAATTCATGTTAAGGGTCTTCTACTTTACTTAATGGTAAGAAGTTGCACTGCAATTTCAAAAAAATGCAGTTCAAATCTACCAGATGCTTTCTGAGAATAGGATGGATAATTTTTTCCCATGCTATTTACTGCTTTTGAAAAACTGTTGGACAGTCAGTTATAGGTCGGTTCCAACTCGATGGTACTCAACAACAGCAACACTCTGCTAAAGTTTTGTGCTCAATGATTTATTCATCACAAATCCTTCTTTTAAAAAAATCGTGCAAATGATGACATTACACATGGACCTCTCCAGATGGACTCCATAGGAATAAAATTGACTTAATCTCTGGAAGAAATCATTGGAGAAACTCATTATCAGCAGTCAAGACCATGCTAAGTTCTGACTGTGGAACAGACCATCAATCACTCAGGTGCAAGTTCAAATTGAGGCTGAAGAAAATAAAATACTGCATAGTGCCATTGTTATAGAATGTTACTGACATCAAGGTTGGATAAGACTGAGAAAAACTGGATAAATGATGTATACTGTACACAGCTTTAGTTTGCTTGGCTCCATAGTCAACAGTCTTGGCACCAGCAGCCAGGAAATTAAAAGGCGCATTGCCATGGGAAAGTCTGCTGTTA
>NW_006399815.1:13099322-13107167 GCF_000299155.1 Elephantulus edwardii | reverse complement strand
AGGGTTGTGTCATCTGCATAACGCAGATTGTTAATAGACCTTCCACCAATCCTGATGCCACAATTCTCCTCATAGAGCCCATAGTGGAGTGTAATTGGGGGAGGGAGGGGAGAAGAAGAGAGGGAGGAACAGGGAGGGGAGGGGAGGGGGGATTGTGTACCCATGAATGAATTTTGCTTTTAGTTTTCAAAGCGAAAAGTGAACTGGCAGGGAGGGGTGAGCAGGGAGAAAAGTGCAACAATGAATGAATGGAAGTCCAAAATCTCTGTAAATGGTCATGAAAATTAATAAAATTATATTAAAAATGTGAAAAAAAGAAAATGAAGACAATTCTATAAGAACAAAAATATGGCTTTGAGTTTGTGCCACCTAAATTTAAAAATCATCTTACTGGCCCTGCGGGGGGGGAAAAAAAAAATCATCTTAAGAGTAGTCTTGAGACATTGAACACCAATGATTGATGACCAGATGAACTATTTTCCATAAAAAGAGGAAAAGTTTATTACAGAAACAGAGAAGAATAGTGGGCATAGATCAATGGTAATTAATTTGATAAGATAAATTGTATGGGAGTGATCTTATGAAATACAATGTGAATGGAAAAAAACCACAACAAAAACCATTTAAAAAAGGTAAAAACAATAAGAGCAACAAAGCGCAGAGAAGAAAGAGAAAAACTAAAATGAATCTCAGAAGAAACCAAAAGTTGCGATAGAGCTTACGAGCCAAAACAAAGAAAACGGATGTTGAATTAAATGAGCTGAACAGAAGATTTCAGAGGGCAGCTCAAATAAAAAACAAAGTATAATGCAAAGTAAATTATCATAACAGAATGTGCAGACAGGTGGAGTCAGAGAATAAAAGAGGGAAGAACTCCCTTAGCTTTCCTCAAGCTGAAAGAACTGTAAAACAAATGCAATCCTTGAGTTGCAATATTAAAAATACGGCGGGCAAAATCTTGAATGATCTAAGAAGTCTGCAGGGAATCCAGAGAGTCACTATAACAAAAAAGAATAAGCTACACAAAGTATCTATTCAAAGGAAATTACAAAACATTACTACAAATAACAAAAAGAGACCTGGAGAAGTGGAAGAATATCCCTTGCTCATGGATAGGAAGATTCAATATTGTGAAAATGGCAATACTACCAAAAGCAATTTACATGTTCAACACAATCCCAATAAAAATACCAATCCCATTCTTCAAAGAGATGGAAAAAGTAATCTCCAGTTTCATTTGGAATGGAAAGAAGCCCCGAATAAGCAAAGCACTCCTTAAAAATAGAAAAAGGGTAGGAGGCATCTCACTCCCTGATTTAAAATCCTACTACACTGCCATGGTGGTTAAGACAGCATGGTACTGGTACAATGACAGACACATAGATCAATGGAATAGAATTGAGAACCCGGATATCAGCCCATCTACTTATGGTCAACTGATTTTTGACAAGAAGATGAAATCAGTTAAGTGGGGGAAACGACAGCCTTTTTAACAAATGGTGTCGGCAAAATTGGAAAAATATCTGCAGAAGACTCAAGCAAGATCCACACCTCACTCCAGATACAAAAACCAACTCAAGGTGGATCATGGATCTAGGACTAAAAGCAAGGACTATAAACTTCATTAAAGAAAAGCTTGGAAGAACTCTAGTAGTCCTAATCCACATCATAAACAGTTTTCCAAGTATCCTGAAAAATCTACAACCAGGAGAAGATAAAATAGATGAATGGGACCTTCTAAGAATCAAATCCTATGCACATCCAAAAACTTCTCCAACAGGATCAAAAGGGAAACCACAGACTGGGAAAAAGTATTTGGTAATCATATGTCAGATAAGGGACTTATATTTAGAATTTATAAAATACTTGAACACCATAGCAACATAAAGGCAGATAATCCAATTGAAAAATGGGCACAGGCACTTCACAGAAGAAGACATTCAGATGGCCAACAAGCGCATGAAGAAATGTCCAAAATCCCTAGCTCTAAGAGAGATGCAAATTAAAACAACTATGAGATATCATCTCACCCCAGACAGAATAGCAAAATCTAACATAACAGCAAGCAACAAATGCTGGTGATGTTGTGGAGAAACTGGAACTCTTATTCACTGTTGGTGGGACTGTAAAATGGTGCAACTCCTGTGAAAGGTGGTATGGCGCTTTCTCAAAAAGTTGCAAATAGAGATATCATTTGACCCAGCAATTCAACTACTGGGGATATATCCCAAAGAGACCATAACTGACACCCAAGCAGATATATACACACCCATGTTTATCACAGCTTTGTTCACAATAGCAAGGAGCTGGAAACAACTTAAGTGCCCATCAACAAACGAATGGATAGAGAAGCTGTGGTATATTCGCACAATGGAGTACTATGCTGCATTGAAAAACAAGGAATACATGCAATATTATTCAAAATGGGTGCCACTACTGTAAAATGGGACCGATATCAGGGTTGGGGTAAGACTGAGAAAAACTGGATAAATTGTGTATACTACACTGGAACAGATGAGGGAGAGAATAATTTAAAAGTGATGTATGATAGGGTATTATAATTATCACAAGAGTCCACAATTAAGGTTGCATAGTGGAATGTACTTGGGGCAGTGGGAGGGGTGCAGGGGGATTGTGTACCAGGGAGGGAGTGTTTCTTTCACTTTTCAAAGAGAGGAGGGAACTGGGGGTGGGGAAGGGCTGGGCGGGGAGAGAAGCGCAGCAATGAATGACTGGAAATCCAAAATCTCTGTATATGTTCATTAAAATTATTAAAAAATTATTAAAATAATTTTTTAAAAGGACAAATACTACATAGTGCCACTGTTGTGAAGCAGGATTGACATTGGAGTTTGTGGGAAGTTAAGAGGGGATAAATAATGTTTCTTGCATTGAAACAAATGAGGGAGAGACGTGTTTAGGATGAATATAGGATTAGGTATTATTATTATTATGACAAGAGTCCAGAATGAAAGCTACATAGTGAAATGGACTGAAGTCAGAGATCCTAAAACAATAGGTTTTTTTGTTTTGTTTTTACTTTTCAAAGAGAAAAGCGAACTGGGTGGAGGGAGGAGGGGTGGGCAGGGAGCAAAGTTGCAACAATGAATGAATGGAAATCCAAAGTCTCTGTGAATTTTCACTGAAATAAGTAAAAATTGTACATGCCTCTAAAAAAAAAAAGAATAAGCTCACACTGAAATAGTTCAGGAAATATAATCAAGAGCCAATAGTAAGGAAGGAAGAAGTTCAAGTTGCACTGAAGGCATTGGCAAGAAATAAGGCATCAGAAATTGATGGATGCGATTGACTTGTTTCACATGGCAGATGTAGCCCTGAACATGCTCACCAGTCTGTACCAGGAAGTTTGGAAGACAGCTACCTGGTCAACTAATTAGAAGAGACACATGTTTGCTCCTAACCCAATAAAAGAGATCCAATAGAATGTGGATATTACTGAACAATATTATTATTAATATTACAGGCAAGCAAAATATTGCTGACGTTCGTCTCAAAACAGCTAGAACAGTATATTCACAAAGAACTAACAAGAATATAGGCTGGGTTTAGAAGAGGCTGTGGTACCAGAAATATTGCTGATGTCAGATGAATCCTGGCTAAAAGGAGAGAATATTAGAAGAATGTCTGTTTGTATTTTATGACTGTGCAAAGGCATTTACTGTGTGGGTCATAACAAACAATGACTGATATTGAGAAGAATGGGCATCTCAGAACAATTAATTGTGTTCATGTGAAAATTGTGCCAAGATCAACAGGCTCTTGTCCTAACAGAGCAAGAGAATACTACATGGTTTAAAATCAAGAAAGATGAGTATCAGTCTTGTGTCCTTTCTCCTTACTGTATAATCTGTATGTTGAGCAAATCGTTTGAGGAGCTGGATTATGAGAAGAAGAATGTGGCATCAAGATCAGAGGAAAACTTATCAACAAACTAAGTTATTCAGATGCCACATTGCTTGCAGAAAGTGAGGAAGACTTGAAGTGCTTGCTGTCAAAGATCATATACTACAACCTTCGATATAGATTGCATTTCAATATTAAGAAAACAAAATTTCTCACTGCTGGACCTATAGGCTGCATTAAGATAGATGGCAAAAGAGTGAAATTATGAACTACTTCATCTTATTCAATACCAGTCAGTAATCAGAAGATCCGAAGATGTTGGAAAAGTCTGTAGGTAGGGACCTCTCCAAATTAATGGAGAGCAATAATGTCAGTTTGAGGACTGAGGTGTCACATGGTCTTTTTCATCACTTGATAGAATTTGAGAACTGAACAATACATAAGGATGACAGAACTATTAATGTGCTTGAGCTTTGGTGTTGGAGAAAAGTATTCAATATACCATCGGCTGCCAAAGAATAAACAGATATATCTGGAGGAAAGTCCAACCAGAGTGTTCCTTGGAGGCAAAGATGACAAAGCTCAATCTCACATACTTTGGAAATGTTGTTTGGAAAGGCTGTTCCTTGGAGAGAGATATCATGTTTGGAAAGGTGGAGGGTCAGTGAACGATAGGAAAATTGTCAACTAGGTGGATTAACATAGTGACTTAGCAATGGAAATTAACATGTCTGTGTTGTTGTGTTGTTAGATGCGGTCAAGTTGAGTACAACTAGTACTGATCCTATGAATAACAGATTTGAACTCTGTCCTTTGCTGTGCCATTTTCATCATCTCTGACCAATCAAGCCCATTGCAACAGTCACTATTAGGTTATTCCCATAATAACTATGGGGTCCACCTGCAGGTCTGAGCAAGTTTCTTGCCCAAGGGGACTGATGGAGAAAAGTGAATGGAGCCTGACAGCCAGCAATTTTCATGATACAACATTTTCAACATCTATCCCAATGACCAGGGAACTCTGGTGGCATACAGGCAAGAAGCTGCATCTCAATCCTGATGATGGACAATCTTTTCCCATGGGCTTACTGCCTCTGAAAACCCACCAGAGGGTCACCCATGGGCCGGTTCCCATATACAACAACAACAGCATTCCAATAGCCAGTATCAGGGAGCTCTGTGATACATGTTTATTTCACCAATTCACCAATCTAATTACATAAGTGAGAAAGAATGTCTTTTGGGTTTTATCATTAAGTATGATCCACTTTAGGGTTTCCCCCCTATTAATAACTTTATTTATGTTTGTTTTAATGTAATTTTTACTAAAATACTACCTAAGAACAACAACAAGAGTAAAAATTAGTAGCACTGTTCATATATATATGTTGTTGTTGTTGTTATGTGTCGTTGAGTGGTTTGCGACTCATAGCGACCCTATGCACAACAGCCCTAAACCCTGCTCTATCCTGCGCCAACCGCACTGCCTCTGACACACTCATCCCGATTATCCCATTCACCGAATCAATCCATCTCATAGAGGGTCTTCCCCTCCTGTGCTGTCCCTCCACCCTCCCAAGCATGATGTCCCTCTCCAAGGACCCGTCCCTCCTGGCAACATGTCCAAAGTATGTCAGACGAAGCCCCAGAATCCTTGCCTCCAAGGAGTAGCTTGGTTTAATCCTCTCCAAGATGAATCTGTTTGTTTTCCTGGCAGTCCATGGTACATTCAGTACTCTTTTCCAGCACAACAGCTCAAAGGCATCAACTCTCCTTCTGTCCTCCCTAGTCATTGTCCAACTCTCTGATGCATAACAAGTGATTGCAAAGACCATGGCCTGTATCAGGTGCATATATATATTCATAAAATTTAGAGCAAAGAATTTGCTAACACAAAATCTACTGAAGGCATCTTCATACAAATACAATTTATTCATGATGCAATGTAGTACATAGTCATGATAAATGAACAAAATATTGAAGTTATCAAGAATTTAATTTTATTTGGAAGTGCCAAGGAAGCAGTAGCCAAGAAATAATATTACATATTACACTTGGAAAATCTGCTGCTAAATACCTTTTTATGGTGTTAACAAGCAAAGGTATTTCTTTCATCATTAAGATGAACCTGACAGAAGCCATGATATTTTCCATATAATCATAGGCTGGCAAAGGTTGGACAATGAATAAAGAAGGCTGAGAATGAATTTGTACTTTTGAATGGAGGTGTTGGAAAAGAATGTTGAATATGCCATGGATTGTTATTATTTTTATGTGCCATCGAGTCACCTGCGACTCATAGTGACCCTAAGTTCAACAGCCCTAAATCCTGCTCTATCCTGTGCCAATATCACTGTCTCTGACACACCTACCCCCATTACCCCAGTCACTAAATCAATTAATCTCATCGAGGGTTTTCCTCTCCTGAGTGCTCCCTCCACCCTTCCAAGCATGACGTCCCTCTCCAAGGCCTGGTCCCTCCTTGCAACATGTCCAAAATATGTCAGATGAAACTTCAGAATCCTTGCCTCCAAGGAGCAGCCTGGCTTCACCCTATCCAGAACAAACCTGTTTGTTCTCTTAGCAGTCCATGGTATATTCAATACTCTTTTCCAGCACCACAGCTTAAAGGCATCAATTCTCCTTCTATAACCCCTAATTATTGTCCAGCTCTCTGACACATAGCAAATGGTTGCAAAGACCATGGCCTGTATGAGGCACACATTAGTCTCCAGAGTGACAACATTGTTCTTCGGTACTTCGGAGAGGTCTCTAACAACAAACTTTCCCATCACAATTCATCTTTTAATATCCTGGCTGCTGGTGCCAAGAATGTTGATTGTGGAGCCAAGCAAACTAAAGCTATTAACAATTTCAATCTCTATCATGATGCTTCCATTTGGCCCAGTGGTGAGAATCTTTGTTTTCTTGATATTGAGCCTCAATGTGTATTGAAGGCTAAAATAAAAACAAATCTGTCATGGAAGAAGTACAGCCAGAATGTTCTTAAAAGTGAGTATATGGAGACTTGTACACCAGTCTTGATAGCAGCATTATTCACAGTTACAAGAATATGGAAACAGCCCAGATGTCCAACCACAATCAAATAGATTGAGAAAGTATGGCACATTCATAAAATGGAATACTACGCAGCATGCAAGGGCAATGATTTTTGTAAATTATTACCTAACTTGGGAGGGACCGGAGAGCATTATGCTGAGTGAACTAACTCTGACCCACAAGGACTAATATTGTATATAATCATTATTGTAGAATGAGTATGAGGATCCAAGGGGGAGGAGGGTGGAAGAAGAAGGATGAGACTGTGCGGAGGAGGGGAATTAATCATGGGGTTGTGCAATATGATGGGTGGGGGTGAGGAAATTGGAAGAACCCGGTCTGAAAAACAGCATATTTGACTTTTGTAAATAAACTAGTATACTAGTAAAAAATAAAGAAGAAAAAGAAAAAGCAACAACAATAAAAGGTGAGTGTTAGTAAGTCTTTGACTCCCATATTTTGGGGATGTTATCAGAAGAAGTCAATCCCTGCAGAAAGATATTATGCATATTTGTTGTTGTATACTGTCGATTCTGAGCAGACCCATAGCTGACCCTCTGGTGAGTTTTCAAAGGCAGCTAATTGCATAGGGGGAGATTGCCCACTCTTCTCCCAGAAAGCAGCTGGTGTAGTTGAATCGTGCATGTGGGATTGCAGTGCAGCTTCTTGCCACTTGGCCACCACAGTTAGTTAACAAAACTCTTCAATGAGAGGCATTGGGAGTGAGTGCAACAATGAGTTCAAGCAAAGCAGAGATTGACCAGTATTTCATTCTGTTTTGCAGCGAAGTCTCTGTTATTCCGAACCAGCACAGTGGCACTTAGTAATGTGGAGGCAAAGAATTGTATGTATTTTCTAAGTGGTATTGTTGTTGTTGTTATGTGCCATCGAGTCGTTTCCGACTCATAGCTACCCTATGCA
>NW_006399815.1:13091528-13095132 GCF_000299155.1 Elephantulus edwardii | reverse complement strand
TGCCATTACCCACTTGCTTCCCAGCTCCACCCTCCACCAAGATAACCCTTCTCATCTACCAAGTCCCTTCAGAAAAATATCTTCCATTTTCCAACCCATGATCTGACAGTTTGTATCTTAAACTAAGTGGTATAGGTATATCTTATTTTTTCCTAGAATTATGCTAGGGTTAGTAAATAGCAGTAAAAACATCCATTTTTAAACTATATCTAACATTTTGCCAGATATTTTATCCATGTAACTTTTTCTTGTTATTTTTCACATCTTCCAAGGATTGTGATGAATAAATGTTTAGGTTTTCAAGTATTTTTTTCTTTAAATGTCACCATTTAGTTTCATTTTTATGAAATTGTTGTGTCCATAAACTTCTAGGTAAATGATAAAGGCTTGAAACCTATTTTTAGGCTGCTGTGATAGAAAGGCACATTACATGTAGCATATTATTTTATTATCTCCGTGTTACATCCTTAGTCTCATACAGGATGCTTTTTTTTATATTACTGTAATTTAGTTGAATTTATCATTTGTTTATTTTTTACTTAGATTGTTTATTTGGTCATGACAGTCAAATGAACTTTTTAACCTCTTTTTAAAAATTTATTATTAATTTCAATGAAAATTTACAGAGACTTTGGATTTCCATTCATTCATTGTTGCACATTTCTCCTTTTCTCTCCTCCAAACCCTCCCCCCTAGTACACTACCCTCTTGGAAAAGTAAAACAAAAATTCTTTCATTGTTTTAGAATCCTTTCCCCAGGTCCACTCCACTATGCAGCCTTTGCTCTGGACTCCTGTCATGACAAAAGTACCTAATCACATATCCCTTTTAAACAGTTTTCTCCCTCAGTATACATTATTAAACCCATCTTTGTCAGTCTCCCCCCAACCCCGAGGTCAGTTGTGCTTTACAACAGTGACATCATACAGTATTTATCCTTTTGTGACTGAGATACTTCACTCAGCATAATGTCCTCTGCGGTTACCCATTCTGAATAATATTGCATGAGTTCCTTGTTTTTCAATGCAGCATAGTAGCCCATTGTGTGAACAAACCACAGCTTCTTTATCCATTCATATGTTGATGGGCACTTAGGTTGTTTCCAACTCCTTGCTATTGTGAACAAAGCCGCAATAACCACGGGTGTGCATATATCTGCTTGGATATCAGTCATGGTCTCTTTGGGGTATATTCCCAGTAGTGGAATTGCTGGATCAAATGATATCTCTATTTGCAACTTTTTGAGAAAGCGCCATATTGCCTTCCACAGTGGTTGCACCATTTTACACTTCCACCAACAGTGAATAAGGGTTCCAGTTTCTCCACAACCTCGCCAGCATTTGTTGCTTGCTGTTCTGTTAGATTTTGCTATCCTGTCTGGGGTGAGATGATATGTCATAGTCATTTTTTTAGGATGCTTTTTTAATTTAGCTGATTTTAGTTAAGCATTAGGGAAATTCTTTATCAATTTTTATTTTACCTCCTTTTTCAATAAAACTGAGATGGAAATGATGTCCTAATCTCACGTGTTCTCCTTCTAGCATTCCTCTCTAATAAATCTAATTCAGCAATTTTTTTTTCTGTGAAACTCCAGCTTCCAATTACTTTTTTTCCCAATTTACTTTTAAAGTCCATGTCTTCGTTTCAAAATGAAAGTTGGATTTTTTTTTCTCTGAAAGCTTATTCAGGCAGGAGGTCTCAATGACGCATGCTCCTCTGATTGTTGCTTTAAATGAATCTCATATTAAGAGAGTGGTGATGGAGTGGTGAGTAATTGTGGAATAAGGCTGTGTTTCTGGTGTGAACGCAACAATGCTGCATCATTGTTAAGCATCCAGTCCTGCCTTGGAGCCTGGCAGGTGGTTGTGGTACGTAACACCTCCTACCGTACTGCTATAATTAAAATCAGAGTCATTGCTGGGTCACTGTCCCTAGCAGAAGTGCTAACTTTTTTTCTTTGAAAGACTAAGGGTTGAGATTTTTAAACATCTGTGGTCATTCATGCCCCTGTGACAACTTGCCCTGCCCTCTCAAAAAAGACAATACAAAATTGTAATTAGTATTAGATAGTTTTTATAGTACCATTTATGTCATGACAATGTGAAGAACAACATTATTGGATTTTTCAGTTAACAAAATATTCTATTTACAGAAAGTCTCTATTTATTCACTTAAGGTCCTAAATTGAAATAACTCAAGATGGAAAAGCTACAAAGTATTCAGTAAATTACCAATCTAAATAAGCAAACAGCTTATCAGTTCTCTCTAGCTGGCTGAAATGCAAAGGTGAACCCCTCTCCCAACTGGTTCCCCTCAATTTTATTTGTGCCTTTCAGGAGTTACAAATAACATCTTAAAATAGCTTTTGTATACATTGTCTGCTTCCAAATATTTGTAACTTTCTCTAAATTTTAAACTACATTTCTGTCACACACTCTAAGTAGAAACTAAACAGAATAGAGATTGTTCATACAACTGCCTTGAATGGGTGGAGAGTATTCATTGGAATCTTTCTAGCCTTTGTAGAATAAAATGGAAATTTTTAGCCCTTCATAAGGCAATAATCCTTGCATGTGTCTAGTGACTACAGAAAGTTAATGTTTAAACTGTTTTTAATTTTCCAGTACTGATGACATAGTTGATGGGATATTTTAATATAAACACTATATTAGATTTTTACTTAGTTGTTATATGCTGAGTCGCTTACGACTCATAGCGACCCTATGTACAAGAGCCCTAAATGCCATTCTATCCTGTGCCAACCTTGCCGTCTCAAACACACTCATTGCCACCACTCCACTCACAGAATTGATCCATCTCATCAAGGGGCGTCCTCTCTTGCGCCATCCCTCCACTTCCCCAAACATGATGTCCCTCTCCAAGGACCAGTCCCTCCTTGTGACATGCCCAAAGTATGTCAAATGAAGCTTCAGAATCCTTGACTCCAAGGAGCTTCATTCCAGCTTCACCCTCTCCAGGACAAACCTGTTTGTTCTCCTAGCAGTCCATGGTATATGCAACACTCTTCTCCAGTACCAAAGCTCAAAGGCATCAATTCTCTTTCTATCATCCCAATTCACTGTCCATCTCTCTGATGCATAACACGTAATTGCATAACACCTGATCCAGCCTGACATCGTTGCACATCAGTGCTCTTGAGAGGTCCCTCACAGCTGACATTCCCAATGCAATTCATCACCTGATTTCCTGGCTGCTGTTACCAAGAGTGTTGACTATGGAACCAAGTAAACTAAAACTGTTAACTATCTCAAACTCTTCACCATCCATACTGATGCTGCCAACTGGCCCAGTGGTGAGAATCTGTTTTCTTGATACTGAGCTTCAATACATATTGAAGACTGCAGTCCTTGACCTTCTGCAGCAAGCACTTCAGGTCCTCCTCAGTTTCAGTGAGCAGGGTTGTGTCATCTGCATAACACAGGTTGTTGATGATTCTTCCACCAATCCTGATGCACATTCCTCCTCATACAGCCCAGCATCTCAGATGATCTGGTCTGCATACAGATTGAAAAGGTACGGAGACAAAATACACCCCTGACAGACCCCTTTCTTGATTTTGAACCGTCCAGTGTCTCCCTGCTCT
>NW_006399815.1:13079650-13090633 GCF_000299155.1 Elephantulus edwardii | reverse complement strand
AATATTCAGAGTCTCATCTGACATCCATCTTGGTCCTTTCTTCTTTTTCAGCCTTTGTAATGATCTTTTGCATTCTTCATGGATGATTTTCTTGATATCCTCCCAGACCTCATTTGGCCTACACTCATTGGTGCTCAAGGCCTCAAACCTGTTCCTGAGATGGTTTTGAAATTTGAGTGGGACAGAGTTATGGTCAAATTTCGGTTCCTGTGAACTTGCCTTAATTTTCCTCAACTTCAGCTTGAATTTGCATATATGTAGTTGGTCTTTCCCACAATCAGCACCCAGCCTGGTTTTCACTGCTGATATTGAGCTTCTCCAGCGAATCTTTTCACAAATGTAATCAATTTGATTCCTATGCGTGTGCCGTCAGGTGAAATCCATGTGTATAGCCTGTGTTTATGTTTCTTATAAATGGTATTTGCAATGAATAAATCACTGAATGTATAGAACTCTATCATTCTATCTCCAGTCTCATTTCTCTCACAGTTCCCATGTTTTCCAGCTAATTTATCTTACCTCAAGCAAACCACCATGTCACACTGCTAGGTTCCCTGGGTTTGTGCAGTACTGCATGGATTATAAATCTTTAATCTAGAATATTTTAGAGGGCACTCTGGGGGCATAGTACTTAAGGTATTGCATTGTTCACCCAGTGATGCCTTTCTGGTGGTTCAAAGCCACTGATCATTTCTGCAGGAGACTAATGGGCAATTTTCTGTACAATTTGCAAAAACCTGCCGGAGGGTCTGCAGTGAGTTTGTTTTGACTTGCAGCAGTGATTTTTCTTTTGATGGCAACGATTTTTGTTTTGTTTTTTGCGTGAGAGAATCTGGTATATTGGCTAAAATGGTTAGGTTTTGAATATAGACTAATTTTTGGAACTACAGTAGTAAGAACTGATGATACAAAGCTAAATTGAAAGTAGAAGTAAATTACCTCTTCCACATTTTACACAGAAGTGAATCTGAATTTCAATCCTGGGGATGCCTCATATTGCAACAAAGGAAACAAAATAGAGTTAAATGAACCTAGTGCAATGAGGGACCATTTTCAGGTAGTAGCCAAGCTGGATAGTGCTGCTTTCTTGCTAAAACATCTGTGGCTCATAAAATCTCCCTTACTCATGACAATATAGAATAACTCTGAGAGAAATTGAAATACAAACTAGCAAATTTAAAAATGAGAGATGCTATTCCTGCTGAATCTGTAGCTGTAGCCAGAATGTAGCAAAATGCAATGGAAGAAAGCTTCTTTATAAACCTAATGAAATTCTGTATTAGATAGGAAAGTTTGAGCAATCACTTAGAAATCCATTTCACTCATCATCGCTTTCAAGGCCATCCGTGTCCCGGGCCTAGAGGACGGCTGTGGTCTCATTTCTCAGCACTCCTCACCTTAAACTTCATGAGAAGCTCTTCCTGCCTCAAGGACTTGCACTCTTTCCTCTTCACACTTGTTCCAGGAGTGACATTGTTTTGCTTCACTCTTCAAGTCTGAGTTATGGGGAATGAATTATATATTTTCCTTAATAATTTATTTTACCCTATCTTTCTTATACTGCATAAAAACAACTTCTTTACTCCCCTGTCTATTGCTCTGACCTATTGTTTTCACTGTTTTGTCCTGATTTACCGCCACTTAGAAGTCTCTCAAATTATTTCTTGAGTGAATGAGTTAATTTAAGGAATAAGTAGTTTTCTTGTGTTTTAAATAGAATAGCCTTACTAGTTGATCAAATGCTAGATGGTATTCTCGATTGTGGAAATACTGCGCATTCTTCACCCCCTTCCCCGCTTTGTTCAAATCAATTGCATTTTATATGCATGTCAACTGGGGTGGCAGGAGACTCAATTTTATGATTTTGGGGGCTGGGTCTAGTCTTGGGTTGCACAGAATCAGATTGACATGATGTCCAAGGCACAGTTGAAGGGACATCTTGATTCCTCTGGTCCTGCTCCAAGTATTTCCATTGTTGTGTTGTTGAGGTACCATTGACTCAGAACAACCCATGGTTGACCCTCTAGCAGGTTTTCAGAGGCAGTGAAGTACATGGGAGTTGATTACTTGTCTTTATCCCATGGAGCAGCTGGTGGATTTTAACCTTCTGCATCCTTGTTGGCAGTACAGCTCCTTACCACTCGGCCACCAGAACTCCAAAAATGAGCATATAGAATTCTCCCTCTCATAGTGTCTGCTCAGAACTAGCCTGGTGTTCCCAGGTCAGAGCTGGGCTGGCAGCCCTCTGCTTCCTACTTACACATGGAAGGCATTTACTCTAAAGCTGGACTGCTGTCCCAGATCTTTACCTGCCCTCTACTTCTGATTTCTGTTCCTTTTCTTTGGTTTTTGTTTTGTTTTTTGTCTCAGAAACTCTTACCTCTTCTTCTCTCTTCCTCTTTTCTGCTTTCAGTACATTCACTGGCACCTAACTTAATCTTTCTAAAAAGCATTTCTTACAATAACAAAACAAACAAGGAGTCCATAATCCCACACATTTCAGGCATAAAAGCTCAACTAACTAAATAGAAACAAAAAATAAAGGGAAAAAAATGGGAAGAAAAAGTTATTTCTTTTTTTCTATAATTATATTTTATTAATTTTCATAAACATTTACAGATATTTTGGGTTTCCATTCATTCATTGTTGCATTATTCTCTCTACCCTCCTCCCAGTTTGTTCTTGTCCAAATGCCACAGTGCTTGTCAAAGCCAGTTCTGATTAATCTTCTTTGTGTGTCCTTTGCCATTCCCTATCACTCCTCCCTGAGAGAGACTTCACCCTGAGTCATAAGGAAAAGGGGATGGCGTATTCTCTTAGCTACTTCCTGCTGAAAAGGGACGCTGTGGGTTTCAGGGTGAAGATCTTCTCTCACTACTCTAAAGGGCCCCTTTGGCAGTAGGAAACACATAGACTATTATGGAGATTGATTTTGGAATTTAGATGCACTCTTATTGATTGTGCTTGGCCGTACATGTTCATATCCTTGAAGATGTATCATGGGGGTGTTGCAACCTAGAAGACACAAATTTGACTAACAAGTTATAAGTACATGAGTCCAAAAATTATGGAAAAGTAAAAGAAAAGATTCATTGTTTTACAAACCCTCCCCCAGGTCCCCTCCACCATGTAGCCCTCGCTCTAGTCTCCTGTAATGACAGAAATACCTAGTTATATATCTCTTTTAAACAGTAGAAAAAGTTATTTCTGAACAACGATTACAATAAAGTGGTGCTACATCTTGAGTTCCCTAAGTCACCATTGGAAACAAGTAGTTCAGGACGTAAAATGAAGGTTGATATCAGATAAGACATGAAGCAGTTGTGCAGAGGACATCAGAGGAGTCACTTCAAACCAGCATATGCTAGGGCATAATGAATTTTTTAAAGAAAACTTGATAAATTTAAATGCTTCTTTCTTCTCATCTCTTTATATATATGTGTATTTGTGAGTGTGTGTATACATATCACATAAATATATATGAGAATATTCTGTAGACCGGGTATGTATGTATGTATATGTGTGTGTATATATATATATACATACATACATACCTTGCCTCGTCCTCTGTCATCTTAATCATTTCTGACATTCTTGAGTCTATTGTTAAAGTCACTGTGTCAATCCACCTCCTAGATGGTCTTCCTCTCTTTTGCTAACGACCCTCCACCTTTCCAAGACCGATATCCTTTACAAAAGACTGACTCTTAACAACATATCCAAAGTATGTGAGAAAAGCTTTGCCACACACACACTCACTCACACTCTCTCTCTCTCTCTCTCACACACACACACACACACACACACACACACACACGGATATGCTCCAGTGATTACATAATAGTTGGCAGCTGTGCTGCCAAACCAAAAACTGGCGATTCAAATCTATTAGCTGCTCATTGGAAAAAAGATGGACAATTTCCTACTGCACCATTTACAACCTCTAAATACCTGCTGGAAGGTCAGCTATGACTCAATGACACATAACAAAATGTATTTCTTGTAGTGTGTATATGAATACATGTGCGCATGCACACCTATGTGCAGGTGGACTCCTAAGGATGAGTAAGGCTTGTTGACTAGTAAGGAAAGTTGGATCATTTTGTGAGAAACAAAGAAGCTACCTGGGAAGAAAACATCCTAAAGAGAGAGAGAAACTTGGGGTTATGTCAAAGACAATGGATAAAATCCAGAAGGAGTAAGATTATTCCGAAAACAGCACAGTATTGGCCATGTAGATTGTTCTCTGCCTGAGATATCAAGCAGAAATCAAGTAAATAAAGGCTTAAGACATATGTCATCAGTATAATTTGTGGACCATTCAGTGTGAGTAGATCAACATCTTTGGTATGGGGAGATAAAGCTAACAGTGATAAGGCAGAACAGCTTCCTAGAAATGATTGGATTTAGTGTTTCTAGCCAAGGCAGCAGTAGCTAATGTGCTCTCATTTATACTATCAGGAGGAGCCATCTTGGTTTTGCTGTGGGAAACCAACATCCTTCTGCTCTCAAAATTTGTGGATTGTTAGGGAATTTTACAGAACTCTGGGGAATATAGGAGTAAGGGAGATGTCTATATCACAAAGTTGATCAAATCAATTAAGAGGAAAAAATAATTTCTACATTCATCTAGAGAACACTATAAGGTACATATATGACAAGCATCCTAGGACCTTGGTCATGCTTGAAGGAGCTGATGTCGGCCTAGAGCAAAGTGACAGCTCCAGATAACTGCTGTTGGCCTACTGGGCGTATATGTGGAATCTCTGTCTAATGTGGTTAACAAAACATAGGTGATATATTTTTATGCTTCAATTCACTTTTCAGCAATTTGAAATTAGCTCTTGATTTTAGAGGAGCAAGTTGACACATTAAGTTGTCTCTAAGCCACTTATCTGAGGGTCTTATATGTTCTGAGTTCAGGAAAATCTCCAAAACTTCTACCTTATGAGCCCCGGTCTACCTGTGATGCCAAATGCTTCTCTTTTTTTTTTTCTCCCCCCTACAAAGTGATATCTTTGCCAAGTCCAAGCCTTTCTTGGGTGAGAATTATTACCAAGTTACACAGTGATAGATTAGAATCCCAATTTCAGCATTAACTTGGGCAATTTATAACTTCTGCCACACTATTTACTTTGCTGAAAAATAAGAGTAATTGCTATTTTTTAGGGTTGTTCAGATTAACTGAACTGCATATTTTATGGAAAAGTAGAGGCTTGGTAATTTTTTATCATTCTGTTCCTAACTACTTTATTTCTCCAGAATGATTATGCGTATCAGGTCTATATCCTTTCTCCGTAACTGGTCTATCTCTATACTAAGTTGAGAAGCTGGACTTTATGAGTAAAAATGTGATATTAGGATTAGAGGAAGATTCATCAACAATCTGTGCTATGCAGATGACACAATTTTGCTTGCTGAAGGTGAAGAAGACCAAAAAGCTTGCTGAAAGTGAGGAGCACTTGAAACACATGCTGCAGAAAATCAAAGACTATATCAATATTAATTACATCTTAACATCAAGAAAACAAAAATCTTCACCAATTAGTCTATAGGCAAAATCAAGATAGAGAAAGGATTAATGTCCTCTATGATTTCATCTTACTTAGACCCACTTCAGCATCCTTAATACCAGTTGTCAAGAAATCAAAATTCATGCTGCACTGGGAAAAAAATGCTGTCAAGGATCTCTCCAAAATGCAATAATGTTAGTTTAAAGATTAAGGTGTTCCTGATTCAAGTCATGATTTTTTTCAATACTTCCTATGCCATCTCAAAGTTTGGCAATGAATAAGGATGGTATAAAAAGAAGTCCTTTGAATTGTGATTTTGGAAAAGAGTACTGAATATGCCACGGACTACCAAAATAACCCCAAAGTGCAACCAAGGTTCTCCTTAGAGTCAAATGATGAAGTTTTGTCTCATATACTTTGTAGATGTTCTCAAGAGAAACCAGTCCTTGGAAAAAGACATCATGCTTGGGAAAGTGGAGGGTCAATGGAAAGAAAGGAAGACCGTCAATAAAGTGGATTGACCAAGTGACTGTATCAATGGGTTCAAGCAAACCTGAGGTGATGAAGGTGGTACAGGAGAGGTAAATGTTCTGTTCCTTTCATTCATAGGGTCGTATGAGTCATCACCATCTCAGGGGCATCTAATAAGAATGTCCATGACCAGAGTCCTAAAAAATATCACAGAAACTAGATAGTAGGATTATTCTTTTGATTTTGGTTTTCCCTATTTCTTTTTCCAAACTGAGGTCTTTTCCCTTTCTCCTTTCTGCTGAACAAGGTGTTTTAAATTATATAGATATATATGTGTGTATATGTATGTATGTGTATATATATGTATGTATGTGTATATATATATATATATATACACACATATTACTCTTTTGGGATCTTTTTCAGACACTTATAGCATTTGAATTTTACAGTACACACAACTTATATTATCTCATTCATATTTTCTTTCCCCCTCTTCTTTTCCATTGCTCTTCTAGGAAATATGGTAAAAAGCTTATTCTTACACTATTTGGATTTCCTGCTGCTTGCTTCTTTCAGTCCTATTTTTCTCAGCCTGTGTCTAGAGACCTTAACATAATATTCCTACAGGATATAATGCTCTTTGATGTAGAAGTTCCACTTTGAAATTTTTCCTTTACTAGATATTGTTATCAAGACTTGCTAGCCATCAAATTTATACTATGTGGTTAGATAAAAACATTCATTATCATTCTCTTTTGTCTGTTCTTCAAATAAGAATGATAAAGGCAATATATTCTTTATTCATCATCTACTTTTAAGAAATCCTTCCTTGTTTCTTTTTCAATAGCATAGTTTGGAAGGTTTTTTTAGTATTATATATCAGTAAATCTCTTGTTAATTGTTCAGTAATCAATTGCATCATCAAAGTAATTAGTCAACAAGAGCTTTTCTATTATTTTCTATTCTGTTTCATTCTATGCTGTAGTCACCTCTTTAAAGTTCTCATTTTAATAGTATTGGGAAGTAAGCCCTGCCGGATGGAAGAGAGGCCGACCTTACGACCTTACGACCTTACGTGCTCATCACTGTTTTCCCAGTAGGCAGTGGAGGGTCAATACATATTTACAGAATGAATAAGTGAAAGGACGGGTCGGTATGCCAGTTAGAGAAGAACCCGACTGTGTCAGCTGGCAACAAGATAGTTGTTACATCAGGAGTTTGACAATTATGAATTTCCATCTAAATTTTTCTGTTTCTTTCCTTTTTGGATAAACCAAGGCTGTTATATTTTCAAGTTCTATTTACTCCAAATTAGACTATGATTTCAGATGGTCTCATAACTGAAAGTAACCAAGAAGAGTCTGGTTGACTTGCTTCTAAGAGGCCTCCTAGAACACATGGTGAAGCCAGCAAGGTCTCTGGAGCCACTTGTTTCACAGGTTCACATACTGTCAAAAATTAACATTGAATATGTTCAGGCCTATTCACTTTCACTAAGGTAGCCATTTCAAGTGGTGGTAGTAGTAGTAGTAGTGGTTGTTGTTAGGTGCCATTGAGTCAACTATGACTCAGTAACACTATGAAAATCAGATATGAACATCACCTTATCCCACCCTATCTCCACAATCTCTTCCATGCTCAAGCCGATTATTGCAGTCATGGTGCCAGTCTGTTTCATTGAAGATCTTTCTCTCTTTCTCTGCTCCTTTACCATTGCCAGCATGATATCCTTTTCCAAGAACTGGCCCTCCTGAAAGCATGCCCAGAGTATGTGAGATGAAGTTTCACCATCCTTACAGCTATGGAACACTCTGATTGCAATTACTTAGGCAGACTTCTTTGTTCTTTTGGCAATCCACAGTATATACAATATTATTTGCCAACACAATTCACAGGCATCGGTTTTTCTTTGCTTTTCCTTATTCACTGTCCAACTTCCCAATGGGTTTACACCAGGAATTGTTTTAAGATATTTAAATTCTGTCTGGACTAGAATACAACTATCAGTCTTCAGTGCATTCTTTCTCTAGAACAATAATCAAACACATAGCCATTGAGTTCATTCTGACTCACAGTGATCTACAGGATAGAGGAGAACTGCCCAGTGAGGTTTCTGATGGGCTCCAATCACCGACCTTTCTGTGGGTCAGCAAGTGATTAACAATTGCTCCAACAAGATTCTTTGCTATCATACAATAATAGATAGTAGTCAATTTATAAACACTAGTTCATTTGTGAACATGAAACCAGAAACCAGACCAAATCATCACATGTTTATCAGCAACAATGTACTTGGTATGCTTTTTCATTTTTCACCATGTCACAATTTTCTTTCACCTTATTCCCAGTTGTAATAGTGCTCCACTCTTGCAAACGTCTTCATTCACCTCCTACCATTCATTACATGTGCATTCCTCTCGTCCTGTAACTCTACCTACAAATATACCTGCCTCCACTGGTTCTTCCTTCTTCCTTTTTGTACTGTGAAGACTCCCTTATGTTAATGAAAATCTTGCTATTTATACTCCAGATCTCATCCCCCTCTCCCAAGGTCTTCTCTTGAATCTCATTCAAAAGATTATCTCCTCTCAGCTTTTTCACTCCATGTTTCTGTATTACAAAATCATGCAAAACAGCCTTCGCTCAATGCCACTTGAACACCTTCTCCAGCTGTTAGGTTGCTTTGGCTGTAGTTACACTTTGATGTTGTAGGTCCCATTTCTCTCTGACTGACTCCTAACCACTGGAAGAACTCTTGGTAGAGAACCAACAATCTCACTGTGTAAAGAAGCATGACGGCTCACTTGTTTTAACGTATTTTTTTCCTTGCTTTCTCATTTATTTCTTACACCGATACAAAGCATTGCCGTTGAGTTAGAATTGACTCTCCATTGCTGACTTTCCCTGGGTTTCTAAGGCTGTAAAACACACAGGAAGAGATGGACCATCTGTCTTTCAAGGAGCTGAATCACCATGACCTTTGGATTAGAAACACAACTTTTTGTTCACTACACCACCTCACCTCTCTCACTCTTTTGTTACTCTTTCTTAATTGCTTTCTTTCTTTTTCTTATTTTTCTTTATTTTTATCTCCTTTCCAGCTTTTACTCTGCCTATTTTTTATATATAAGAATACTTACGGGAAGTATGAGAAGAAAAACCTAAATCTTCTTTCTTTGCTCAACAGCTACCTTTAGGAGATTTTATTTCTTTATCAGTTATTTTTTGTGCAAAACTATCTGTAACCCAGATTTTTTCTTTCTGATCCTGAACCCACCAGTATAACCAATTACCACTTAGATGTGTCAAACTCAAAGTAGTAATGATTCCAAAATTGAAAACTGAGCTCTCTTCCTTACCCACCCTCATACGCCTGGTTCCCTCTCCAGTGATAATTTCCTTGGTTGATGACACCATCATCATGTAATAAGTAAGTTTTATACTCTTCTTTTTTTTTGGTACCCTCACATTAAATCAGTAATAAACTCAGTTAAATCTGTAACTTAAATACCTTTCAAAATGAAAAATTATTTTTCATCCTTTCTGCCATGTCCCACTCCTATTACTATCATTCCTCCCCCTGTGATCCTTCAGTTGCCTCAGAACATGCTTTTCTTTCTCTCAGCTTACCTTTTAAGGCACTTTTCCCCACCCAAAAAGAATAACCCCTGCTAAGATGATCACTTAATAGGCACAAATCCTTGCAAATCACTATCTTAAGAAAATCTCTGCAGAAACTTCCCCGTTGGTCTTAGATAAAGTCCAAGCTCCCTAACCTGTTTCTCAGAGCCCTTCTTTTTTTGAGATTAAACAGGCAAATTTTATTATCAAATCTAATCTACAAAAATTCAATTGTGAAAAAAAAAATTCAATTGTGGTGGTAATGGCGTAACTGACCCTTCAGTGGGTTTTCAGGGGCAGTAAATCACACAAGAGGAAACTGCCCATCTTTCTCCTGCAAAGCTGCTGTTGCTGCTACTGGATTCAAACAGTGAACCTTTGCTCTGGCAGCACAATTCCTTACCACTATGCCACCAGAATTTCTCCAAGAAATGAAAAACTCAGTACTATTTTATTAATTAGTACTATTCATTTAAATTTTGGTCAGGTAGCACGTAAAAGCATCAAGTACAAGGATCATTTCTTGAGCTGAAACCTAAGTTTTCACACAAAATGCTTTATGCTTCTTTGTGTTTATGATTCCTTATTTAATTAGAGTGTCATTTCTGGTCAGTTGAAAAGGGACATATTTGACTCTCCATTCTGGGTGAGACCTTGGCTTATCTACACAGCTTTATCACCCATCTTTCTTGTAATCATGCTGCAAAGCAATACCTTAACTACCTTCCTGTTTGAAGGGTTTGTTCTGCCTTGTTGGGACTTGTTGATGGCAAACAACTCGCAACTGGAGAGAATCCTCACTCTTGCATATCACCAATAATTGGATATGAGCATGCTAATGTTGTCTGTATCCAATGATAAAGACTTCTTCTATCTCATGGTTTTGTGGTAAGAAATTGTGCTACTAATACCAAGGTATGCTGTTCAAATCCCCCAATAACTATGGGAGAAAGACAGGCAATATTCTCCCATGCAGTTTACTGCCTCTGACAACCAGTTGAAGGGTCAGCAAAGGGTGGTTCCAACTTGATGGTATATGACATCAACAACATCAGTGCAGAACAAGCAAGTCAAGGACATCTCAGCTTCAGAGCTCTCAGGGGAGTTGACTAAGCCTTTTGTGGAAAGTGCACTACAATGTAGCTTCTCTCAATCCTCCTTCCTTTCCTTACCTTCCATAATCCCTAGTAAAAATACTTTTTGTTAATAATCCCCTTGGGTCATGATCTTTGCTTGAGTCTGCTTCTCTGAGAAACTAGGATGTCAAAACTACCTGGGTTGCATTCTCTACTCCAGGCATAACTGAATATTGTTGTGTGGTTAGAATGCTGTCTTGCTTTCTTCATCTCTTCCTTCCTTCCTTCCTTCCTTCCTT
>NW_006399815.1:13077766-13079550 GCF_000299155.1 Elephantulus edwardii | reverse complement strand
CTTCCTTCCTTCCTTCCTTCCGTCTTTTTGTCTTTTCTTTTCTTCTCTTCTCTTTTCTTCTCTTCTCTTCTCTTTCTTTTCTTTTCTTTCATTTACAGGCCTCTGCCTGGGACACTGAACACAGATTACAAGAATGTTTTCTCTAAAAAAAAAATTTAAAAAAAGAATGTTTTCTCTCATCTCACTTTTTCTGTTCCAAAAGAAAAGTCTTCTTTTCTTGTATTCCCAAAGCAATTTGTAATTCTCTCATTGTAACACTAGTGACTTGTAAAATCTCCGGGTTGCAAACCCAGTTTCATTTTCATATTCCCTGTACCTGCTACATAACAGAGAGTCGAGAAACAATTACAGAATTTATTCATTCATTCATCTTGATAATAGGGTAGCTTTGCCAAAGGGTCTAACACCTAATTATCAAGATCTGATCTCCATTAGTACTGTTTACTTTTTGTTCATTTTCTACCAAAATTAATCTAAATTAAATGAGTCTGCTCATTCAAGCAATACTCAAGTTTGCTCTCTTTGTTCTTATGCTATCATAGCTAGCCACCCCTCTCTTTAAGAAAATGTGTCTATCTTGTTGTTGTTGTCATTGATAAGTACCACTGAGTCACCTGCAACTCATAGTGACACAATTCTCTGAAACCTGCTCTATCCTGAGCCAATTTCATCATTTCTGACAAACCTAATCCGATTACTCCAGTTACTGAGTCAATCAATCTCATCCTGGGTTTTCCTCTCCTGTGCTGTCCCTCCATTCTTCTAAGCATGCTGTTCTTCTCCAAGGTCCCTCCTGGACACGTGCCCAAAGCATGTGAGATGGAGCCTCAAAATTCTTGCCTTCAGGGAGCAGCTAGTTTTTACCATCTCCGGGACAAACCTGTTTACTTGGCAGTCCATGGTATATTTAATACTCTTGTCCTGCACCAGTGCTTAAAGGCATTGATCCTTCTTCTATCATCTTTAGTTATTGTCCAGCTCTATGATGCATAGCAAGTAATTGCAAAGACCTTGGCCTGTATCAGACACACCTTAGTCTGCAGCCTGACATAGTTCCTCTTCAGTACTCCAGAGAGGTTCCTGACAGCAGGCTTTTCCAGTACAATTCACTTTCTGTTTTCTGACCGCTTGTGCCAAAAGTGAGCAAGCTGAAGTTATCAACAATCTCAGTCTCTTCTCTGTCCACCATGAAGCTGCCAATTGGCCTGGAGTTGAAAAAGCTTTGTTTTCTTGATGTTGAGTTTCAATCTATGTTGAAGACTACAGTCCTTGACCTTCTGCCCAAACATGTCATTCATCTCTTCAGTTTCAGAAAGCAAGGTTGTGTCATCTGTAGAATGCAGGTTGTTGATGAATCTTTCTCCAATCCTGATGTCACATTCCTCCTCATAATGTCCAGCCTCCTGAATGATCTGTTCTGCATATAGATTGAAAATGTATGGAGATAGGATGCATCATGATGTATACCTTTTCTGATCCTAAACCATAAAGTATTTCCTTACTCTGTTCTAACTACTGCTTCAGGTTTCAGTTGAACATAATTAAGTGCTCTAGGATTCCCATGTCAATTGGCATATCATCTATTCCTGGAGCCTTATTTTTTGCTACTTTCTTCAACACAGTCTGAACTTCTTCTTTCATCACCATAGGCTCTTGCTCATATGTTTTTTTCATGAAATTCTTCTGTGTCTTCCAATTCCTTTCGATAGAGTGACTCAGTATATTCCTTCCATCTTCTTTTAATACTTCCTGGATCATTTAACATTCTGCCGAAAGCATCCTTG
>NW_006399815.1:13058870-13076171 GCF_000299155.1 Elephantulus edwardii | reverse complement strand
TGGAGAAGGACTTCATGCTTGGGAGGATGGAGGGACAGGGCAGGAGAGGAAGGCCCTCTATGAGGTGGATTGATTCAGTAACTGGGATAATTGGGATGGGAGTGTCAGAGACAGTGCGATTGGCACAGGACAGAGCGGAGTTCAGGGCTGTTGTACATAGGGTCACTATGAGTCGCAAGCGACTCGACGGCACATAACAACCACAACAACAGGATTCCCATTCTTCTGAAGGTTAGCCACAATTTGTTGTGATCCACACAGTCAATTGCTTTTGTATAGTCAGTGAAACATAGACATTCCTCTGGAATGCTCTGCTACCAGCCAACATTCATCTAACATTGACTATAATGTCCCTAATACAATAACCTCTTCTAAACCCAGCCTGCAGTTCTCTGGTAATGTACTGTTCCAGTTGTTTCTGGATAATATTCAGTAGGATCTTGCTTGTGTGTGATATCAGTGATATTGTTCAATAATTTCCACATTCTGTTGGGTCACTTTTTTTTATTATTAATAGGAACAATAGATCTCTTCCAGTCAGTTGGTTCGGTAATTGTCCTCTAGCGTCTTGGCATAAGCTGATGAGCATGTCCAGGGTACCATCTGTTTGCTGAAATACATCAATTGGTATTTTATCAATTCCTGGGTCCTTGTTTTGTGCCAATTCCCTCAGAACAGCTGGACCTTCCTCCTTTACCACCATAGGCTCTTGATCACATTTTGTTTCATGAATTCTTCTGTGTCAGCCAACTCTTTTTGGTTTAGTGCCTCTGTGTACTTCTTCCATATTTTTTGATGCTTTCTGGATCAGTAAACATTGCACCTTCAGAATCCTTGCAACTTGAGGCTTGAATTAGTTCTTCAGTTCCTTCAACTTATGAAATGCCAAGCAAGTTCAGCCCTTTTGGTTTTCTGACTCCAGCTCTTTTCACATTTCATGATAATACTTTTTCTTCCCATTCTGTCTTTTGAAATCTTCTGTTCAGCTCCTCAACTTCTTGATTTTAAGTGTGTAATACATTTTATCAATTTTATATAACATTGCCAACCCATATTGGCAATTATTTCATGTCGTCTTGGACATAGTAATGTTTGTGAGGGTGATACAGAATTGGATGGTATTTTTCTCTATTGTACATCAGGTTCCTCTGCCAAAAAAAGAAACAATTTTTTTTCTTAAAGTGTTGCCAGAATACTCCTTAGAAATGAGAATAGTGAAAGTGCCATATACCTTGCACATGTTGTCAAAAAAAAAAAAAAAAATCATGTTTGGTATAGAGTTAGCCAAAAAAGAGGAAGATCATCAACAAGACAGATTTACACAGTATTACAGCAGTAGACTTGAGTACATCAAACTTGTGAGTACAGGATTGTGCAGCATCTCATTCTGTTGTGCTTAAGGTGGCGAAGAGTCAGAGCTGAAATGATGGCCCCTAGCAACATCTCTAGTCTGATCTGCTTTTTTGAGCTCATGCTTTAATAATTTTCCCAGCATTTATGGGATTTGTTGTTGTTGTTATGTGCCGTCGAGTCGTTTGCGACTCATAGCGACCCTATATACAACAGCCCTAAACCCTGCTCTATCCTGTGCCAATTGCATTGCCCCTGACACATCCATCCCGATTACCCCAGTCACTGAATCAATCCACCTCATAGAGGGTCTTCCCCTCCTGCGTTGTCCCTCCACTCTACCAAGCATGATGTCCCTCTCCAAGGACCTGTCTCTCCTTACAACATGTCCAAAGTATGTCAGACGAAGTAGCCTGGTTTAATTAGAACTCTTTTTTATAGTCCTGCTCAGGTTGTCACTGAAATCATGTCCCCATCGTAGTGGAAACGGTATCAACATTTTCCTCTTTTTGTTTAATGTTCCTGCCCTGGCATGCAATAAATGTATTTTTAATCTCTTGGTAGGAAAAAAATACCCACTAATATCAAGGGAAAGGTGATATTGTAATAAAGGGGTAAGAAGATATTTTCAACATTTAAAATTTTGAAAATGTAATCTCATCTAAGTCCAAAAAATACACAAAGCCTACCTTTACTCTTAAAACCCCAGTATATTTAGCCTTTAGAGCTCAGCCTTCGTGCTGAAGCTTGCCACAAAAGCTGCCACTATTACCCAATCTGGAGGATACTTCAGTCCTTCCTGCTCTTGATCTGACTGGTAAATACTTCCCATTTTAAACACTTGCCTTCATTCTCTTCTTCTTCTAATCCACTTGTCAAACCTTCCAAGCCACCTCTGCCTCTGCTCACTCACTTACTACTTTACATCTCTTCTCTTTCTTTCCTAAATTTACATGGACAGTGACTTCCTCAGTACTCCGGACTTTCCCAGGTAGTCTTAGCAAACCTTTCACTTTCATCCATTGTTGCAATTACTGTATTGTATCATTTCATAATTTATTATCTTGAATTACTGGATTATGAACGTGCTGAATTGTGAACTGCTCAGATAGTGTGTGCCTTTTATAATGCAAGCATACAAAAGCTAGAATAGAGTAGGTAAACAATAGTTGTTGATGTAGTGAATGCATACTCTTGAAGTTACATGGTTTCTGGTTTGCTGTATTTTCTCATTAAGGCATGTTGTCAGGGGTGGACAGTCCTAAGAAAAAGACATCATGCTGGGAAAGGCAGATGTTATGTGCTATTGAGTTGAAACCAACTAATAGCTCCCTCTTCTGTGATTTTTAGAGACTGTAAGTGGTTTGCAGAGACTATGAATGATACAGAAAGAGATTTGTTAATCTTTTGCCTATGGAATAGTTAGTAGTTGGGTTTTTTTGTTTTGTTTTATAAATTATTATTAAATTTTATTCGTTTTAATGAACATTTACAGAGATTTTGGGTTTTCATTCGGAATAGCTAGTAGTTTTGAACTTTCTGTCTTTGTGTTAGCCATGCAACTCCTTAACACTTAAACTACTAAATTTCAGGAAAGGAAGAGGATGAGTGAAAGAGAGGAAAATTCTCAAGGATGGATTGGCACAGTTACTAAAAAAATGGGTGTGAGTATGATGGAGATCATCGTGATGGTGCAGGATAGCACATGATTGTTATTCGAGTTCATAGTGTTGCTATGTCTTGTAGTCACCTTGAAGGCACCCAACAATACCATATTTTATTATTTATATTATTTTCTACTAAGAGAATATTCTTATATTAAGAAATTTGCTTTCTTATTAATCTTAAAAGACTAAGTAATAATATTTTAAAGTAAATTTGAAAGATAAGTGCATCTAATAATGTTATTGTTGTTGTTATGTGCCTTTGAGTCACTTGCGACTCATAGCAACCCTATGTACAACACTATGTACAACTCTATGTACAACAGCCCTAACCTTGCCATGAGAAAGTCTGCTATTAGGGACCACTCCAAAGTACTGAACAGCAATGATGTCAGGCTGGAGAATAAGGTGTGCCTGATCCGGACTATAGTCTTTGCAATTACGTGCTATGCGTCAGAGAGTTGGAGAGTGAATAGGGATGACAGAAAGAGAATTGATGCCTTTGAGCTTCGGTGCTGGAGAAGAGTGTTGAATATACCATGGCTAGGAGAACAAACAGGTTTGTCCTGGAGAAGGTGAAGTCAGAATGCTCCTTGGAGTCAAGGATTCTGAAGCTTCGTCTGACATATTTTGGGCATGTTGCAAGGAGGGACTGGTCCTTGGAGAGGGACATCGTGTTTGGCAGAGTGGAGGGGCGGCGAAGGAGAGGAAGACCTTCGGTGAGATGGATCGATTCTGTGACTGGAGCGGTGGGGATAAGTGGGTTTGAGATGGCTAGGTTGGCACAGGTTAGAACAGCGTTTAGAGCTCTTGTACATAGGGTTGCTATGAGCTGCAAATGACTCGATGGCACATAACAACAACCAACAACAATTTTCCCATAAGTCTGAAAGTTTCCTTATTTTTTTCTTTTTTTGTACTGTTGTAGCAAAATGTGTAGTATAACCATCTAACTGGGAAATAAAACAAAGTGAAAAAGTATGGTTTTCTATTCTTTAAAACATTTGATCATATATTGGTTACTACACTAAACAACCAGAGGCAAAAAAATAAAAAAATAAAGAGTACCAGAGGAATGTCTGTGTTTCATTTTCTATGCAAAGGCATTTGACTATGTACATCACCACAAATTGTGGTAAACCTTGGAGGAGAATCTGTTAGGTTTCTCCCCCCCGCCCCCTGTCCCCAGTGATTTTATCAATATTTCAGACTACTCTGAGCATGTAGCCAGGAAGGACCCATCATTGGGGAAAGACATCATGCTAGGAAGGGTTGAGGGTGGAGGGATGGCACAGGAGAGATACACCCTGATGAGAAGGATTGATACAGTAACTAGGGCAATGGGGGTTGGTGGTTGTAGACAGTGAGACTAGCTCAGGACAGGGCAGGCTTCGAAGGCATTGTGCATAGGGTCGCTATGAGTAGCAGGTGACCTGACAGCACATTACAACAACAAAGCAAATTATTTTTGCAATATGTTTTGGAAACATTTTTGCTGAACTTTCCTGTGCATTTTCCACTTACCTTTTTGTATCATGTATATTTTCTCTTTGGCAAAAATGTACACAATTTATGACCTCATGTGTGTTAAACATCTATAGTTTGAATGTTTACTTTATATATATTCCTCATATAAAGGTCATCTAATGTTATCTTATTCTAAAAGTTATTCCATTTAACTTTTAATAGACCTGGAATTTTGATGTTGCTTTTATGTTGCTATGAATTAGCAGTGTCAGTTTTACTTTTATTCCCTCAAAAAAATCAATAAAATTCTCCAGCTTCATTTTATTCTCCACTAAACACTAGATCATGAATTTTTATGCTTGTAGAATTCATTTTCAGTCAGAGAGTTGATAATCTTGGAATTCTAGTCAATTAAGGAAACATTTTGAAAGCTAAGAGAATGCTTTGATCTACTGATGTAGATCAGGAAGGACACTTTCACCAGAGATTTTATGTCCCTATATCACCCACCCCTAGTCTATTATACTTTATGATATGTTCCTTTGAGCTGGTTACTGCTCATTGTTACTCTATGAACAACAGATCTGAACCCTACCCTGTCTGTGCTATTGTCATGATCTCTGTCATGGCCAAACTTACTGTTTGAGTCATGTGCCAATTTGTCTCCTTGAGAAGCTTCCTCTCTCTTTCACTGACCTCTTCACCGTTCTCAGCATAATTTGTTTAATCCAAGGACTGACTCCTTCTGACAACATGCCCAGAGTATGTGAGATGAAGTGTCATCATGCTTGCCTCCAAGGAGCACTGTGTGTACTATAGAGTACACAAGACATAGACTAATGAATTAAGGAAAGGAAGAGGAATCTACATTTTGCTTAGACTTTCAACTAGAAGGGAACCAGGTTTCAATCTTTTCTGAGATAATCACTAGTCGGAGAAGGGAAAGGTCAAAAGGAGAATTTCTAGGAATACGTACACTATTGAGTAGGTGGTCAAAAGTTGAAACAAATTATGAAACTAGTTTGGAAGGTTGATAAAATCAAGTATGATTAAGATTACACATTTTGAGAGTTGTGTGGGTGTTTTTTAAGTTTTATACAGAAATTTCTTTTTCCCACCTGAAATAGTAAATGAAGTTCACCAACAATTAGCAATTCAACAATTGATATTGTTTCATCTATACCTCTACTGATTTCCATACCTTCTCCAGCACTGGTTACTTAGAGGTAAACTGTAGTCCTTTAAAGCACAAAATGTGTTTGTAAAAAGATAAAAACTCTTTATGACAATAAGATATTCACAATAGCAAGGTTGAATTTGCATTTGCTATCTTATTAACCTAATAAGTAAGTTTAGTTAATTTATGTTAAGTCAAAAAAATACTAATTTTGGTGTTGGACATTCTACTTGGGTTTAAAGTCAAGCTTTTACCCTCTCAATCCAATCTTCTCTTATGTAAATAACCCTTTACTTGTCCTTTGTCTTGGTCTGAAGACAACAGGTTATTTTTGTCTACAGTGTGTTAAAAGTGACTTGTCTAACGCTTCCTTGCCTAAAATACACATTGCATTAGTACTTTTTGGAGGGAGCACACAGTCTGTAAGGGCCTAGTCTGTAGGAACTTGCCCTAATAACCAGAAGGGTGAGCTCTGTGGCAGCGAGGCTCTGGTGATTTGCAGCTTTGTAGGAGAAAGATGGTCAATGTCCCCTTGTGAAATTCACAGCCTTTGAAAACCTACGAAAAGTCAGCTGTGAATTGGATTCTGACTTCACAAATTTTTTTAAAACTTTTATTACTAGACACCCACATTTCTAAATTATTCTTAACACCAAGAGAGCAATATTTTCAGGTTCATTTCACATTGGCTTCCCCCCTCCAGATAGTGCCTTTCTCTTTAGTTTCAATAGCATAAAACTTTGGTATGTCCCATCTATCAGGAAGACTTGAGAAGTTAATTTTAGTGGCTTTCAGCAACCAGAGCTTCAGGTAATTAACAGAAAACAAGGAACCCACATTTCATTCCCATAGCCACAGCGCGCGCACACACACACACACACACACACACACACACACACACACACAGGAATTTAGGTAGGCAGATTGTGACTGCTGAATTCTCTCTCCATCGTTAGGGGGAAATTACTCATCTCTGAATAGGAGGAGCCCTAAAAAAGAATGTTTCCCTAAAAGGGGCCAGCTGGGCGGTGTCCTTTTTTCCTCCCAAAGCTCTGATTTCTATTCTTAGATCTGGAGATAGGCAGCTTTCACTTTTCTGAGTTCCCCATCTCTTCCGCGGCCCAAGGGCGCCCAGGGTAGCCAGCGGCTGCAGAGGGCTCCCTCCCCGCACTGCTGCAGGACTCGGGCCCGGGCCCTTGGAGGAGTCCTCAGGGCGCTGTCAGTTTCTTCCTGCCGCTCCAGGGAGAGTGGGCTCGGATCTGCAGAAAGGCGGTCCCCGCCCAGGGTCCTATCTCCACGGCTCAGCTCCCGGGTCACGGTCACACCAGACGCCCTGCGGGAGCCCTGCTTCAACCGCTGAGCTTTGGTTCTTCCTCTTCCGGAGCCACTCACAGGCCACTGAGCTCATTTTTGGGGCCTGGGTGGAGGAGGAAGGGGAGGAGGGCTGGGGAGAGGGAGTGCGGCACAGAGCAAGGAGCTGCCTTGCTCCTAAACAGGCCCGGGCTCTGCGGATGGGGCCCTCGCATAGAGCTGGTGGAGGGCAGTGAGCCTTGTCTGCCCCAGGAGTCGTAGTCTCCTTCCCAGCCCCTGCCCCTTCCCTTTCCAGAGGGCCTTCTAGCGGGGAGGGGCTGTGGATTCCGAGCAAGGTCCATCATGGCCAGTGGCAGCTGTCAGGGGTGCGAGGACGAGGAGAATGAAGAAACTCTGAAGAAGTTGATAGTTAGGCTGAACAATGTTCAGGAAGGAAAACAGATAGAGACGTTGGTTCAAATCCTGGAGGATATGCTGGTGTTCACGTACACCGACCACGGTAATCACCAGGGATTTATTCTTTCCATTGCACTCCTTTTGCAAACATTTCCCCCTGCTCTTTGAAGCTGCTCTGTCGAGACTCAGGAGAAGCCTCAAGTTCCCTAGCCATTGGCTTCTTTTGGAAAGGAGCTGACAAGTCCCAAAAGCTCATCTTCTGAACTTTCCCCTTTTTAACAAGTTAAAGGGCTTCGGTAAATTGTGACTGACTTTGCTTCTTTCCCTTTACCCTTTCTTTTTCAGCCTCCAAGTTATTTCAAGGTAAAAATATCCACGTGCCTCTGTTGATTGTCCTGGACTCTTACATGAGCGTCTCAAGCGTGCAGCAGGTAGGAAGTTGTTCTCATTCCCCCCATTACCCCCTTTCTGCTTGGAAAGGGGTGCTTTCCTTGAAATATTATATACTTTCAGCGTCTGTTTATTGTTGAGTTTCAGTTTGAAAAGCTGCTGAGAGTGATTTTCAGATGACAACATTGTCAAATATTTAATGTTAATAGTCTAGAAGTGTGTCCACCCATAATCTTGGAATGTCATTAAAAAGTAACTTTGTAAAACCCACTAGTAGAACTGGAGGGGAGCTAGGGAAAATAATAATGGGTTGAATTAAGTAACCGGCAATTATCAGGGATTTCAAAGAGTCTTTAAATTTTATTTTGAGTGCTGCCAGGATACTTATCCCTAGCCTCTTTAGTTAGAGTTTGTTTACCTTGTAATATGTAATAAAAGTAATGATTATGAATTTACTCAGAGGTTTAAATTTAAATTTTGTATTTCCATATATATGAATAGAAAAGGAACTTTTAGAATCTGTGTTATAGGAAATAAAAAAATGTAGTTGCCTATCTTGATTATATTAAGAAGTAAAATCTAAGATGATAATTAGGAATGATTTACAGTTAAAACAAACTACTGATTAGGGTGAAGGGAAAAAAATCTTAATCTTCTTTGAGATTTGGAACTCTGAAGTCAGTTTTATCTTCTGTGCATTAAATCTTGAAGAAAAGTGAAGTTTGAACCCCTGAAAATTCAGTTAGAAAGCCAATATTTCTTCTTATTAACTTGATGATGTACAAATCATCTGTCTTTCTAACTCAGTGTGTACATCCCTATTTTTTTACCCTAATCTCTATATCAATTATATCTTCCTTGGGTAGATTATGTGTTCTACTCTCTTTTGTATAAGAATACAGTTTTCTGGGATAAATGGTTATTTTCATTTTCTGGAACTGTGAAATATTTCCATCTTACTATTGATTTCCAATAAATGGTGAAACAAAACCAAGAAAAACTGGAGGTACAATAAGGATGCTTGTCTTTATAGCATTCAAAGTCAGCATTTTGCCCATGGAATATGAGTCTTATTTTGGAACCTGACCCTTTTGCTTAGTGTTCTCCATCCATGAACTCCCTTTTCACTTGCTTCTGATTTCATGTAAGTGGTTGTAACAGCCTCTATTCATGGATGGTGTACATGGTATGGTCAGCCTGTTCAGTACCGCTCAGGACAGTGGCCTTATAGGTGGACTTTGTTGCCAGGTCTAGAGAAGGTTATGGCAGACTTGAGACCTCAAAGGAACCTGAATGTACTTACCATCTGATTCTTCTTCACATTAGAAATGGCACAAACCTGAACTACACTTTTCTGTAGTAGTTATGTGTTTTACCCAATATCTTGGCTCAGTAGATACTAGAGACAAAATAGCAAGGGAAGTAAGGCACTGCCTTCCAATTTGATAATTTAATAGACTAGAATTATTAATGACAACATCTTAAAAGCTGCAAAGGTCATTATGTATATTTTATTTGATGTGACACCGCCTTCTCAGAAATATCACCACCTTAGAAGCTTGTTGTTGTTGTTGGGTGCATTTCAGTTGGAACCAATTTATAGCTGATTTTTCTAGCAGGTTCTCAGATGCTATATATAAATTGCAAAAAGGAAGAGATTGCCTATTTTTCTCCTATGATGAAACTGATGGATTTGAACCACCTGCCTTTGGATTGACAGCACAGCTTCTTCCTACTAGACCACAAGAAGTGGTAAAAGGAAATTTAGGGCCTCATCGCTAGTGACAAAAACTCCTCAAAAAAATCCAGTGCTCTGAGTTAGTTCCAACTCACACCAACTTAAACTCAAGTCTTCTCATACCTTTAAGCCCTTTCTGTCATACCACCCACTCCTGTTGAATAACTTAAACATTTCATGTAAGTAGATAAAAGTAGTACAGTCGTGTGGTACAACCACTGTGGCTATTATTGCAATTTTTGTGTACTGTCAGGTTGGAACCAAGCCATAGCTAATTCTCTGGTAAGTTTTGAGAGGCAGTTAATCCCACAGGAGGATTTGTCAATGATATTCCTCCGGTGGAACAGCTAGTGGAGGATTCGAACCACATGCATTTAGGATTGCAGTGCAGCTTCTTACCATTCATTCTTCTTACCAAAGCAATGTAGTAAGAGGTCTCACTATTGATATTTTAATTACTGTACTTATAAGAAAAAATTTTATATGTAAATTTTTGTTATTGGTTGGTATAATTATTTTTATATTGAATTATCTGTAAATGCTGTATTAAAAGTACTTAAGAAGTAATGAACTTAAGAAAGTTTAGGTAAACCAACTCTTAAAAGGGAAAAAAAAATCTTTCAGAAGTCAGGTTTTAGATTCTTTATTTTTGTTTGTGAAATCTTTTATATTTTAATAATGCTATTTACCAAATTGTAATCTTTATAGAATTAATGAATGCAACATCATTCCTAATCTGTTTTTCATTCCTGGCATGGTATGCCATGTGATTGTCTGATTCAAAGTGGCCAAATCAGTCCATCTCATTTCACTAATGCCTAGAAAGATGATGATCATATATTCCATTTCATTTTTCACAACTTCTGGTTTTCCAATATTCTTACTCTGTACATTCCATGTTCTAATTATTAAAGGATAGTTGCAGCTATTTCTCCTCATTTTGATTGACTGGCATTCTGGGCTATACCTCTAAAACTGTATCTATTCATGTTTCTCTTTTGTTCATAGGACATTCAGAGGCCTTTTATATCAAAAATTGTGGCCAATCTTACTTCCTGTTGTTATGTACTGCTAGTCTGATCTAACCCATAGCTGACCCTCTGGGAGGTTTACAGAGGCAGTTAATTGCATGAGAGGAGATTGCCTTTGGGATTGCAGTACAATTTCTTGAATCTGTGTACTGTGGGTGACTCCTCTGCCTTTTGACTTTTGACATTGGTACAACTTTTAGCATTACAGAAACCCCACAATTTACCTCAGTACAGCACACTGACAGACAAGTCCTATACTAATTAAAACAATTATAAACAACAAGGATGTAAAAATCCAAGCTACAAAGTGATTAGCAATATGCAGACAAGTTCCCCAATACGACAGACTGACAGATGAGTCTCACAGTTTAAGAGGCTCCATGCTCAAATCCCAAGTATCAACTCTAAGGGAACACATAGAGGTGTCTTGGAAAAGATGCAGCCAGAGTGCTTCAAGGAGGCAAAGATCATAAAACTTCATCTCATATACTTTGGGCATGTTTATATGAGAAGTTATTCCTTGGAGAGAGACATCATGCTTGGAAAGAGATGGAAGGACAGTGAAGGAGAGGAAGACCCTCAACCAGGTGGAATGGCACAGTGACTGGAGAAATGGACTTGAGTGTGTCAGAAATTGTGAGGATGACACATGATTGGAGAGGCTCCAGACCTGTTGCTCATAGGGTTGCTATGAGTCATATTTAACTCGATAGCACCTATCAACAATCATAGTATTTAGAGAATTATCAAATAGGCTGTTTAGGTTTTAATGATTTTTCCTGGCCACCATCTAATCATCATTATCATCATCATCTTGTTTTGTGTGTGCCTCAAATTTATATTTTCTTTATTTACTCAGTTTCAGGCTTTAGATAAAGTGAGCAAATAAATGAAAAATGACTAAGGTGCACCTGATATAGGCCACGGTCTTTGCAATCACTTGCTATGCCTCAGAAAGCTGGACAGTGAGTAGGGTTGATAGAAGGAGAATTGATGCATTTTAGCTGTGGTATTGGAGAAGAGTATTGACTATATTATACTATGGACTGCTAAGATAACAAATAAATTTGGCCTGAGAGAGTGAAACCAGGCTGATCCTTGGAGGCAAGGATTCAAAAGCTTCGTCTGGCATACTTTGGACAAGTTGCAAGGAGGGACCACCCTTTGGACAGGATTTCAGATTTGAGAGGGTGAAGGGACAATGCAGGAGAGGAAGACCCTCGATGAGATGGATAGATTCAGTTACTGGAGTAATGGGGTAAGTGTGTCAGAGACAGTGAGATTGGTACAGGATAGAGCAGGGTTTAGGGCTGTTGTACATAAGAGTCGCTATGAGTCGCAGATGACTTGATGGACATAACAACAACAACTAAGGTTTTCTTTTTTATTTTTAATAGTTAATTTTTCATACTGAAATCTCATGAAGGAATTAAAAATCTCAGAGTGTGGAATATATCTATTTATAAGGCATAAACCATCAAATTATGAAAGAAGATAATTTTATGATTACAAGTACAAAAATTGTAAATGAAGAGAATTATTAGGAATTAAAAATGAAAAAGCATGTTTAATTTTCCTTTTGTGACTAAGATACTTAACATAATGGTCTCTAGACTCACTCATGTTTTTTATTTTATTTTATGAATACTTCCTAGTTATTTATTGCTACACAGTATTCCACTGGTGAATATCACAGTTTCTCTATCCATTTGTTTATTGGCAGTCATGGATAATATTCTTGATTATCCTCTCACAGCTCATCTAGTCTTTGCTCAATACTATTCAAGTCCTCGAACCTGTTGCTGAGATGGTCTTTAAATTCAGAAGGAATAGACTCAAAGTCAACCTTTGGTTCTTGTGGATTTGATTTTCTTTCACTTCAGTTTGAACTTGCATGCAGTTGATGATCTGATCCACAATAGGCTCCTGGCCTAGTTTTCACAGCTGAAATTGAGCCTCTCCAATGACTTTTCCCACATATATAATCAATCTGATTCTTGTGTAGACCATCAGGTGAGGTCCATGTATATAGTCATTGTGTTTCTCATAAAAGGGGTTTGAAAGGAATAATTAATTGTATAGAATTCTTTCATTCTGTATGCAGCTTCATTTCTATCACCAAGTCCATTTTTTCAATTATCGATCCTACTTCTTTGTTTCCAACTTTTGCATTCCAGTCATTCATTATTACTATTGTATCTTGTTTGCATGTTTGATTGATTTCCAATTACAATAGTTTGTAGAAGTTCTCTATTTTCTCTTCTTTGGCTCTGGTTGTTGGTGAAAAAAAATTTGAATGATAGTGGAACTAACAGGTCTTCCTTGTATTTTGTTGCCATTGTTGTGTGCCGTTGAGTCACTTGCGATTCATAGTGACCCTATGTACAACAGCTCTAAACTCTGCTCTGTCCTCTGGCAATCTCAGTGTCTCCCACACACTCACCCTGATTGTTCCAGTCACCGAGTTAATCCACCTCCCATAGGGCCTTCCTCTCCTGTGCCTGCTCTCCACCCTCCCAAGCATTATGTCCCTCTTCAAGGACCGGTCTGTCCTTACAACATGACCAAAGTATGTCAGACAAAGTTTCAGAATCCTTGTCTCCAAGGAGCAGCCTGGTTTAACTCTCTCGAGGATGAATCTGTTTGTTTTCTTAGCAGTCCCTGGTACCCTCAGAACTCTTTTCCAACACCAAAGTTCAAAAGCATCAATTCTCCTTTTATCCTCCCTGATCATTGTCCAGCTCTCTGACACATAACAAGTGATTGCAAAGACCATGGCCTATATCAGGCACACCTCAGTCTCCAGAGACACACTGTTGCTCTTGAGTACTTTAGAGAGGTCCCTAGCAGCAGACTTTCCCATTGCAATACGTCTTTTAATTTCCTGGCTGCTGGTGCTAAAAGTGTTGATTGTGGAGCCAAACAGACTAAAGCTGTGAACAATCTCAATCTCTTTACCATCCATCCTGATACTGCCAATTGGTCCAGTGAGAATCTTTGTCTTCTTGACATTGAGCCTCAATCCATATTGAAGGCAGCAGTCCCTGACCCTCAGCAGCAAGCGCTTCAGGTCCTCCTCAGTTTCAGCAAGCAGGGTTGTGTCACCTGCATAACGCAGATTGTTGATAGATCTTCCACCAACCCTGATGCCACATTTCTCCTCATAGAGCCCAGCCTCCTGGATGATCTGTTCTGCATACAGGTTGAAAAGTTATGGAGACAGGACACATCCCTGGCGTATGTATCACAATTTTGAACCATGCAATGTTTCCTTGATCTGTTCTGACAACTGCTTCTTGGTTCAAGTATAAGTTTCACATTAGCATGATCAAGTCTTCTGGGATTCCCATTCTTCTCTGAGTTAGCTACAGTTTCTTGTGATCTACACTGTTAAATGCCTTTCCACACTCAATGAAATACAAATAGACATTCCTCTTGTACTCTCTGTTTTTATCCAAGTTCCTTACAACATTAGATATAATACCCTTAGTACCACAACCTCTTCTAAACCCAGCCTGCACTTCTGGCAGTTCTCTGTTGATATGCTGTTCCAATTGTTTCTGGATAATTTTCAGCAGAATCTTACTTGAATGTAATACTAATGATATTGTTTGATAATTTCCACATTCTGTCAGATCACCTTTCTTTGGAATGGGAACAAATATAGATCTCTTCCACTCAGTTGGCCAAGTGGTTGTTCTCCTGATTTCTTGACACAACTTCGTAAGCATGTCCAGGGCAGCATCTGTTAGTTGAAATATGACAAATGGTATACCAGGTATACCATCTATTCCTGAGGCCTATATATATTATCTAAAGTTGTCTTTAAAATGAAGATGTTTTACAACAGTGGCTTTGTGCAGTATTTGTCCTTTTGTGACTGAAATATTTCACTCAGCATAATCTCCTCCAGAGTCACCCATTTTGTATAATATTTTATGAGTTCCTTAATTTTCCAGTATTCCATAATATTCCATTGTGTGAATATACCACAGCTTCTCTATCCATTCATTTGTTGATGGGCAGTAGGGTTGTTTCCATCTCTTTGCTATTGTGAACAATGCACCAATAAGCATGGGTGTCCTTATATCTGCTTGGGTGGCAGTTCTGGCTTCTTTAGGATTTATTCCCAGTAGTAGAATTGTTGGGTCAAATGGTATTTCTATTTCCAACTTTTTGAAGAAGCACCATACTGCTTTCCATAGTGGTTGCACCATTTTACACACCCACTAACAGTTTCTTCACAACCTCGCCAGCATTTGTTCTTTGTGGCTTTATTGAATTTTGTTCTTGTTACTGGCGTGAGATGTTATCTCATAGTTGTTTTGATTTGCATCTTTCTTAAAGCTAGGGATTTTGAACATTTCTTCATGTGTTTGTTCGCCATCTGAATGTCTTTGGTGAAGGGTCTGTTCATATTCTGTGACCATTTTGCAATTGGATTGTTTACCTTTATCTTGTGATGCTTGAGTATTCTATAAATTCGAACTATAAGTCCCTTATAAGACATGGCATTGCCAAATATTTTTTTTCTCATTCTCTGGCTTTCCTTTTTACCCTGTTGGAGAAGGATTTTGATGTGTATAGGGATTTGATTCTTAGAAGGTCCCATTCGTGTATTTTATCCTCTCCTGTTTGTAGGTCAGGATGCTTGGAAGACTGTTCATGTTGTGGATTAGGGCTTCTAGAGTTGTTCCAAGCTGCATAATTCCATTGTTGTAAAACAGGACTGACAACAAGGTTGCACAGAAACTTTCAAGAGGGGATAAATAATGTATACTGCATTGAAATAAATGAGGGAAAGAACTGCTTAAAAGGAATGTATGATTAGGTAATAGTTGTATGACAATAATCCAGAATAAGAACTGCATAGTAAAGTAGACTGGAGTGGGGTGGGGAATTGTACAATGAAATAATTTTTCACCCCCAAAGAGATAAGTGAACTAAAAGGAGCAGGGAAGAAAATGTGCAAAAATGAATGAATGGAAATTCAAGTTCTCAATAAACTTTCATGAAAATCTCACTTTAAAAAAACAAACAAGCAAAATCCTAAAATGTATTCCATGGTACATTGATAAGATACTTGTGTTTACAGAAAGATTACAATAAAATGAAACTAACCATTCAATTTATATGAAAGCCTCTTTTAAAAATTGTTATAAAAATAAATGAATACATAGACTAGATAAATTATTGAAACTCATTGTTGTTGATTGCTGTCAAGTCAAGCGTGACTCATAGAGACTCTATGAACAAAAGACTTAATGCCTTTCCATAACTATTGTCAATTCCAAGTTCATAGAGTTTCCAGAGACATGTGGTGTAGGAAGTGGATGTCACTCCTGCTCCCAAATCTGTTTTACAACTGGGAGCTCCACCAAACACTGTTCACATTGGGAAACCATTCTGGTATTTGATACCCCAGTGGCACAAGGTTCAGCATCACAGCAACCCAGGTTACTTCATACTGCACATTGACAAAAAGAGATTTACAAAGTGGAAGTGTGTTCCTCCAAATATAAAAAGCACTAGTTTCATTTAGCAGTGGTTAAGTGTCATCAAGTCAAATACTGTTGAGAGAAAGTTTTGCACAAAAGACCTGCACTCTGTTCTATAACTAATATCATTTCTGTACAGAACTCTGTTCTATAACTAACATCATTTCTGTACATTTATAGAGTTTAGACAATTTGTAGAGTTTAGGGAGTTTGTAGAGTTTAGAGAGTTTGTAGAGTTTCCAGAGGTATCTAGTTTAGGAAGTTGATGCCACTCCTGATCCCAGCATAAATCAATCTGGAAGCTCATCAAAATATTGTACCCAGCCAGCAGTCCCATCCCCTCCCCTCTGTGGGGTTTTAAAGCCATGCCTTTGAGCAGATTTCCACCCTAGGCAAAGGCTCAAGGACACCTGCTCTTGAGAGGAAAAGAGCAGTAATGCACACTAGACATGACTCCGAAAACTTCTCTCACGTGCCCATCAGGGCTGCCATCAGATGCAGCAAACATTAACGAATTAATTTATTCAACAGATTAATGGATCCATTGTGGTCTGAGCTTTGCTATCAGAGATTCTATTTAATTCATAGTGACTGAAAACTCAGTTGCCTGAATAATTTTGCAAAGCAATTACTGAGCTGTTGGTTCTCAAGCAAAAATAAAGCAAGTTTTCTCCTTAAGCCAGCCATGCAGGTTGTGATGACTTTACCATCTAATGTGATTCATTTCCCCAGAAGTTACTCAGAAAGTTATTTCTCTCAAACATTTGGTGAAAAATCTCAATGTATTTTATGGAAGTTACCAAAATAGCTAGTTTCTATGACAGCTTGATTGCTAATGCCTGTTCAGCTTAAGTGGAGGAGGATGTCCTCCTTACATTATAAGGCAAAAAATAACTGTCAGATATTGAATTCCCAAGCAATTAGAAATTATTTAAAAGAAAGCAATGATGAAGTAAAGCAATTCATGCAATATATGAAATTATTTAGTAATAATGTGTGAAGAAATCTTACATAATCATTTTTTTATCTTAGAGAAATACTCTTTGCTTATTTTCATTTACTCTTTTAAACAAATAAAGACCTTATTGAATGCACAAAAATTCTTAATCCTGTCATTCAACGTTTTGAAAGATTTTTCAGACTTCACTTATGCTTCCAGTCTTTCTTGGCAATATTCCCTACTCCAGTACAAATGTAATTTAACATCCAACTCTGCTCAAAACAACAGCAATTACTCCTCTCTCTTTTTCTCTCTAAAATATAAATATAATGTATATCT
>NW_006399815.1:13048719-13054035 GCF_000299155.1 Elephantulus edwardii | reverse complement strand
AATTTTAATCTCTTCATCAACTATCATAATGCTGACAATTGACCCAGTGGTGAGAATCTTTGTTTACTTGATGTTGAGCTTCAATCCATATTGAAGGCTGCAGTCCTTGACCTTCTGCAGCAAGTGCTTCAGGTCCTTTTCAATTTCAGCAAGAAAGGTTGTGTCATCTGTGTAACACAGATTATTGATGACTCCTGATGCCACATTTCTCCTCATAGAGCCCAGCCTCCTGGATGATCTGTTCTGCATATAGATTAAAAAGATGTGGAGATAGGACACATCTCTTGTGTCCCCTTCCCGATTTTGAACCATGAAGTGTTTCCTTGCTCTGTTCTGACGACAGCCTCCTGGTCCAAGTATAGATTTTGCATAAGCACTATCAAGTCTTCTGGGATTCCCATTCTTCTTAGAGTTAGCCACAGTTTCTTGTGATCTACACTGTCAAATGCCTTTCCACACTCAATGAAATGCAGATAGACACTCCTCTTGTACTCTCTGTTTTTATCCAAGTTCCATACAACATTAGCTATAATATCCTTAGTACCACAACCTCTTCTAAACCCAGCCTGCACTTCTGGCAGTTCTCTGTTGATATGTTGTTCCAATTGTTTCTGGATAATTTTCAGCAGAATCTTGCTTGCATGTAATATTAATGATATTGTTTGATAATTTCCACATTCTGTCAGATCACCTTTCTTTGGAATGGGAACAAATGTAAATCTCTTCCAATCAGTTGCCCAGGTGGTTTTCCTCCAGATTTCTTGGCCTGACTTGATGAGCACATCCAGAGTAGTGTCTGTTTGTTGAAATATGTCAATTGTTATGACGTCAATTCCTGGGTCCTTTCAGTTCCAAGCAGTTCTTTCAGAGCAGCTTGAACTCCTTCTTTCATCACCACAGGCTCTTGCTGATATGTTGATTCATGAAATTCTTCTGTGTCAGCCAATTCCTTTTGGTACAGTGATTCTGTATACTCTTTCCATCTTCTTTTAAGGCTTCCTGAATAATTTAATATTTTGAACAAACCATCCATAATTACTGCAATTTGAGGCTTGAATTTGTTTTTCAGTTCCTTTAGCTTAACAAATGCTGAGTGAGTTCAGCCCCTTTGAATTTCAGACTCTAGCTCTTTGCACATTTCATTATAATATTTTACTTTGTTTACCCGTGCTGCCTTTTGAAATTTTCTGTTCAACTCCTTAGTGTCTTGATTTCTTCACTTTGATTTGACTTCTTGGTGCTCTTGTGTAATATTTAGAGACTCTTTTGACATCCATCTTGGTTGGTCATTTCTTCCTTCTCTGCCTTTGTAAGGACTCCCTGTGTTCTTCCTGGAAGATATTCTTGATATCCTCCCACAGGTCATCTGGTCTTCATTAATTAGTCTTCAAGGTCTCAAACCTGTTCCTGAGATGGTCTTGAAATTTAGATAGGATATATGAAAATTATAAGTATGCAATGCATACATTCTCTCGTTTTATTTCCTTCCTCAGCCAAATAAAGTTTGCTTTGTTTTTTCTGTCTCTTTTATTGGTTTGCTTGCAAAGTTCATATACATTCTATTTTACATGGTTTCCTCATTCATGTTGTGTTTCATACAATTATTTTTTATGCATTGTTTTATAAAATTAATCACCATTGGAAATTGCCCATCATTTTCCAGTTTATCACAAGAATCCTTCTCATTCTCTCCCCTCCTCTCCTAATTGTGCAACCTTGTGGTTTTGCCCCTCCCCAGACTCACCCTTCCTCTCCCAACTTTACTCCCCACCTTGGGTTCCCATACATGTTTTACTAGTTCCAAATAAGGTTTTATAATACAAAGAATTGCAAAGTCTTTAATTTTAAGAAAGGATAAACAAAACAAAAAAAAAAAAAGAAAGGATAAACAGTAAAGTTGAGTGTGGATTAAATTGAATCTCCATTTTGGATGTAGTAGTTGTCTTTTTTCCAGTGGTGCTGACCAACTATTCTGATCAGCAACAAGTATAAGTGGACCAATCCAAAATATTTACAAAGCATCAATAACATCTTATTTGAAAATGTATTAAAAGACAATGTATTAACACTCTAGGCCTCATCAGGCCATATTTATATGTCTTAAATAGCTGCAAACATCAATTAAAAGTTGGAACATAGAATGTACAAAGTATGAATCCAGGAAAACGGAAAATTGTAAAATAATGACATGAAATTCATAAACATCCACCTTCTAAATATTACTAAGCTGAGATGGATTGACATTAGCTGCTGTGAATCAGACTGTGATATATCTGTTGGGAAAGAAACACTGAGTAATAATAGTGTTGCATTTAATAGTTAAAAGATCTGTCCTGAAGTCCAATGCTGTGAATGAATGATAGAATACTATCCATATGTATACAAGGAAGACTTGCTAATATAACTGTTATTCAGATATCCACACCAGCAGTTAAAGGTACATACTTGAATTCACCAGCTGCTCTGTGGGAGAAAGATGGGCAGTCTCCTCCTTTGTGATTTACTGCCTCTAAAAACCCTCTGGAAGGTCAGTTATCAATCATTTCCCACTTGATGGTCCTCAAAATCAACAGCAACACAGCCAAAACCAAAGATGGAAAAACTGAGGAATTCTACCAATTTTTGCAATCCAAAATTGACCAAACATGCAATCAAGCTGCATTAATAATAACTTATGACTGGAGTGTAAATATTAGAAACAAAGAACAAGGAATAGTTGTTGGAAATTATGGACTTAGTGAAAGAATTAAGTTGCAGTTCAAGAAATTGAAGTTTGGATAATTAATAATATAAAATGCCTCTTTAAATAAACATGAATGTTGGCTGTACATATAGGCCTCATCTGATGAATTGCACAGAAATCAGATTGAATGTATCTTTGGGAGGAACCACTGGAGAACCTCAATATTAGCAGCCAAAAGCAGACCAGGTTTTGACTGTGGAACAGGCTATGAGCTTCTCATGTGAAAATTGAAATAGAAGCTGAAGAAAATAAAACAAGTCCACAAAACTAAAAATAGAACCTTGAGTCTATCTCACCTAAATGTAAAGTCCAACTCAAGAATAAGTTTGAGGCATTGAACACTAATGATCTTAGACCAGAAGAGTTTTGGGATAACATCATGAAGATAGTAAAAGTCATTACAAAGACAGAGAAGAAAGAAAAGACCAAACTGGATGTCAGAAGAGACTGAAAATTGCACTAGACTGTCAAGAAGCAACACAAAACCAAACCAATCAGAACAAAAAGGGAGAGATGATGAAGAGATTAACCAAAGACATCAAAGCGTAGCTTTAGAAGACAAATCAAAGTAATATATTAAAATGTTCAAAGAGCTAAAGTTGGAAAATAAAAAGGGATGACCTCAGAGGGCTCTTCTCAAGTTGAGGGCAATAAGGGAAGAATTAATGCCTTTGAATTGTGATGTTGGATAAGAGTACTTGAACATCTCATGGACTGCCTAGAGAACAAACATGTCTCTGAGAATGTGCAACCAGAGGTAAAGATGGCGAAACATCATCCCACATACTTTGGGCATTCAATGGGCCAGCCTCATAACAACAAGGAACGTTATGTTTGGAACATGACAACATGTTGACAACAGGCCTCATAACATGTTGACAACAATGTTAACAACAAGCCTCATAACAAGAAAGGGAGGTCATGTTTGGGAAGTTTGAGTGTCAGCAAAACAGAACAAGACCTTCAATGAGATTCACTGGTATAATGCCTACAGTAATTGGCTCAACTGTATTGGAGATGATGAGGATGGCACAGGATAGGACAGGGTTTATATCTGTTGTTCATAGTATTTTTATGAGTCATTCTCAACTTAACAGTACCTAACATAAACAAGTACAAGAAACATCTAGAGGGAATTGTTAAAGAATGTCATATCTTCTCTATTTTATAGTGTCATTAACCACTAGACATGAGATTTTGGTGGTTCTGGGGCAGATTTCTCAACTTACAGTCAGGAAACCCAGTTTCAATACTTGGCTAATATATTTCATGAGCATATACTCCCTGTTTTTTGTGAGAGGCTTATGTGTTTCTGTGATACTGATGCTGAATAGATTTTAGTGGATGGAGCTTCTAGACCAAGAGACATTAAGAAGAAAAGCCTTACAATCAACTTTGAAAAAAATTAGTCAACAAATATGGGGCAGGGGGAGGAATTAATCACGGACTTGTACAATTTGATGGTTGGGGGAGTGAGGAAAATTGGAAGAATCTGGTCTAAAAAACAATGTATTTGTATTTTGCAAATAAACTAGTATAAAAGAAGAGTTTAAAAAAAATCCCTGTGTTTTATAGCTCTCCAATTTGAGACAGGCTTTATGAATCAGGGTCAAATTGATGGTAGCTAAAGCACAGTAATTCTATTTGTCAGTTGTTCTAACGCTCTTGCTAAGACAACCATTCCTTATATAATAATTTAGAGGGTTTTAAAAAAATAATTTAGAGTTTTGCCACTAATATTTCAATTTCCCTTAATCTTCCATCCCAAGAAACATAATTTTTTTACAATCAAAATTGTTACTATCTAGAAGAAATTTTGTCAGATAGATATGACTCAAAGCTACTAATGTAAGTAAACTCTGGTGACTTAGTGGTGAGGAATTGCATTGCCAAGGTAAATTTTTTTAAATCCACCAGCTGCTCCATGAGAGAAGGGTAGGAATTGTCCTAACATATGATTTAAAAGAAGATGGAAAGAGTATACAGTTATTGTAGCAAAAAGATTTGGCTGACACAGAAGAATTTCAAGAAACAACATATGATCGAGAGGCAATGGTGATGAAGGAGGAAGTTCAGGCTGCTCTGAAGGACTTGATAAAAAAACCGATGGAATCAATGGAATACCAATTGACATATTTCAACAAACAGATGCTGCCCTGGATGTGCTCACCAAGTTATGCCAAAACATCTCGAGGACAACTAGTTGGTAAACTGACTGGAAGTGATCCATGTTTATTCCCATTCTAAAACAAGCTGACCCGACAGAATGAGGAAATTATCAAACAATAGCACTAATATCACACACTAGGAAAATCCTGCTGAAGATTATTCAGAAATGACTGCAACAGTACATTGACAGTGAACTACCAGAAATACCAGGTGGGTTTATAAGAGGTCGTGACACTAGAAACATTATTGCCAATGTCAGATGGATCTTGGCAGAAAGTTGTGATCCACAAGGCTAACTTTGAGGAAAATGGGAATCCCAGAAAACTTGATTGTGCTTATGTAAAACCTATACTTGGACTGGGAAGCAGTCCTCAGAACAGAGCAGGGAAACACTGCAAGGTTCA
>NW_006399815.1:13047501-13048619 GCF_000299155.1 Elephantulus edwardii | reverse complement strand
TATTATATATATAATATTATCCACTTTTTCAGGAGGCAAGCTATTTTGGAAGTGGATGCCATTCCTGCTTCCAAGCTTGTTTTAATCTTTTAATCAGGGAGCTCCACTAAACACTGACCACCATGGGTAGCCATTATCACATTTGACACATCATTATCACAGTGCTTTGCATCACAGCAACTAAGAGTTACCTCTGTACAGCAAACAGACCAGTGGTATGCCACTTAGAAGGGTGTTTGACCAAAACCAATTAAAACCAGGCTTGAGGGCTGCAAACTGAAATCACCCACCTTTGGCTTGGTAGAATAACTTTCTATCCTCTAGGCCAACAGAGCTCTCTCTATGTGGTTGCTGTTAAGTGTTGTTGATAAACAACTCAGAGATCTTATGGATAATATAACTTTCATTGTTTCTTCAAGTTCATAGAGTTTATTTTTTTTAATTGTGGAGGAAGACTTGAAGCACTTACAGCAAAAGGTTAAACACTGCAGCCTTCAGTATAGCCTTTCAACATCAAGAAAACAAAGATCCTAGTGACTGGGCTGATAGGCATCATAATGACAAATAGAGGAAAGATTGAAACTGTCAACAACTTCATCTTACTTGGACCTACAGTTGGTATACTTGGTACCAGGAGTCAGGGGGTTCAAAGACATATTGCCCTAGGACAGTCAGCAGTCAGGGACCTCTACAAATTATTGAGGAGCAGTGATGCTAGTTTGAGGATTAAGGTGTGCTTGTTTCAGACCATGGCCTTTTCAGTCATAGGCTATGCATTCTTATCTGTGGATAAGAATAAGGATGACAGAAGAAGATCTGATGCTTTTGAACTATGGTGTTGGAGAAGAGTACAAAATATTCCAAGGACCACCAGAAATATAAACAATTAAGTCTTGGAGAGGATGCAATCAGGGTGCTTCTTGGAGGCAAAGATGGTAAAGCTTTGCGTCACATACTTTGGACATGTTGCTAGGAGAGGCTATGCCTTGGAGAGGGAACTCATGCTTAGAAGGTGGAGAAATGGGGGGAGCTCTGGTGGCCTAGTGGCAAGGAGCTGCAACTACAATCCTAGAGGTGCACGGTTCGAATCCACCAGATGCTCTGCCGGGAAAGGAGGG
>NW_006399815.1:13044093-13047401 GCF_000299155.1 Elephantulus edwardii | reverse complement strand
AAAAAAAAAAAAAAAGATGAATTGCATTGGGATAATCTGCTGTCAGGGACTGCTCCAGAGTATCGAAAAGAAATAATGTCAGTCCACAGGCTAAGGTGTAGCCCAGTCCATGGGCTTCACAATTACTTGTTATGCTTCAGAGAGTTGGATAATGACTAAGGATGACAGAAGAAGAATCAATGCTTTCTAATTGTGGTGCTGGAGAAGAGTCTTGAACATACCATGGACCACCAAGAAAACAAATAGGCCTGTCTTGGAGAGAAGGAAACCAAGTTTCTCTTTGGAAGCTAGGATTTTGAAACTCCATTTCACATCCTTTGGGTATATGGCCAAGAGGGACTGAACCTTAGAGAAGGACATCATGCTCAGAAGGGTGGAGAGACAGCACAGAATAAGAAGACCCCAGATGAGATGGATTGATATAGTAATGCAGCAGTGAGGGTTGATGTATTGGAATTAGTGAAACTGGCTCAGGATAGGGCAGGGTTCAGAGCTGCTGTACATCGGATCGCTATGGGTTGCAGGTGATTCAACAGCGCACAACAACAACAAGAACAACAACAACAACATGATTTGAACCTGCTGAGGGATCAACTATTGGCCAGTTCCAACTTGATGATACACAACAACAACAACAACAACAACAATGTTGATTATAGCAATTTTTACATTTACTAATCATGGAGATTGTGAGGATGGTACAGGATCTCTTGTTTAAAGAGTCCCAATGAGTCATTATCGAGTAAATGTTACCTAACAATAATTTTGGCAAATCCTCTTAAACTGTTCTTTTTTGTTGTTATTTATTGCTTTTAATTTATTCTTGTTTTTATATGTCATTGAGTTGGAATCAACTCCTAGCTAACTCTCCAGTGGGTTCAAATCACAGAGGAGGAGACTGCTCCCCATTCTCCCACAGACCAAGCAGCTGGTAGATTCATATCACCTAATTTTGCAGTGTAACTCCTTTTCATTAGGCTACTAAAGCCCCTGGTTTTAATTTCAATGACAAAGCCAAGAAAACCTAATCCTGTTGACTTAGTTCCAACTCAAAGTGATCTATTAAATTTCTAAGGAGAAATGTTTGTGGGAGAAGACATACCTTCTCTTTCTCCCTTGGATTCAAACCTCTGACCATTTGATTAGTAGCCCAACATGTGAAGCACTATGCCACCTGTTAAACATACCTGGTTGCTTCATGTAATAATCTTGTATCCTTGTTCAGTCTGATTTTTAGAAAGACAAGATAATTGCTAGGTATATGGCTTGTTTATCAGTGAATATTTTCAGTTATAGCTTGTTTTAAAGCAATTATTTAAAAATTGTGTGTTTACATATCTGGTAAGGATAAAGAGATTCATATATGGCTGAATATTTTCCATTATATTCCTTTTAAAAATGTGAATACTTCTTTTCTTTTAGGTGGGTTGGTCACTTCTATGCAAATTAATAGAAATATGTCCAGCTACAATGCAAAATTTAATGGGACCCCAGGATATTGGACATGATTGGGAAGTTCTTGGTGTTCACCAGTAAGTATGACAGATGTGTAAAGTTATAGTACATTGGATATTTCTTTATCTATGAATATTGTAATATTTCTCTTCCTACATAATAATGTAAATACAAAGTCAATATGATAAAACCCCTTACAATTCAAATCTCTCTCCTTAAACAAAATTTACATTTAAATCAGAAGTATTCCATGGTATCCAATTGCCAAAACTACCAAGTAAGGTAAGAAACAAGGTATTATTTTAAGACAGACTAGGATGTAGAAAAGGAGGAGGTAGTCATATTAACTACTTATGCAGATTTAAAATATCCCCCTTTCCCAAATATAAGATTAAAATATTACTATTTGAGAAAAAGTGTTATTGTTTTTCCTGGAGGAATAAAGCAATTAGACAATTGGTTAAAATGCCAATACTTGATGACTACTTATGACTTCAAGCTAAGAGTTAAATTACTTTTTTTAATAGTTGTTGTGTGCTATCATTTTGGAATGAACTTGTACTTGACCCTCCAGAGAGTTTTCAGAGGCTTTAAATTGCCATCTTTCTTCCCTGGGGCAGCTGATGAATTAAAACTGCTTGTCTTCCAAGTGACAGCAGAATTCCTTACCACTAGACCAACAGAGATCATTTTTCTTTCTTATTTTTTTTTTTAAGATATTATAGCTCTTTTTATTCATATCAATACTGTGAAGAATGGTAAAAGGGACTGAGGTGTAATATTTTTGAAGAACTTAAATATTTTTTTCACATGAGATATGATTTAATAAGTTTCATTGTTCGAACTGAAGTCTGGGGCTGTTTTGTCAGAGGCTTTATTTTATTTTTTTTTTTAACTAAACCTCTGCTTATAATAACACCTCTGCGATATTTGTGCTTCACCTGTGAAAGGTCCAAACTCACTATGAAGTCCAGAAGCAACACTAGCTTAGTGTATGGCAAATATGCTTTATTTAAAATGAAGCTTTGGTGAAAAGTAAATTGAGGCTCAATTGGCCTCAGCTCTTAAAAAAGAAGAGTAGAGTATTTATCCCAAAGATCTACAAAACCACTGCACTGTTTCACACACACACAAAGGGGGAACTAAGAAGTTAGTTATGTAAGTGGTAATTTAAAACTTTACGATTTACAGCCTTTGAATAGTACATTTATGTATATTCATCCACATATATATTTAGAGTTTAAACTACAGCTTTCAAAGAGAAGAAAAAAGAGGAAATTACCTTTCAGCACATCTGTGCTCAAATCTTGATAGTTATTTTACTAGTTATCCTAAATGACACCATTTCCTTAACCAAAATTGATTAGGAAAAACATTTTCTGAACAAGAATATGTTTCAGGGAAAATGTCTTTGAATAATTTTGTTAGTGTCTTACCATTTAAAATTACCTCTGTCATTAACTTTATTTTTGTTAACTAATGTAACTTTCTTTTACCTCACTGAAGACAAATGTAGATAAATATTACCATGGTGTTTTTGCTTGTGAAGCAAATATAAATAAAAAACTGAGTTTTACATCTAAATATTGTTTATTAGTCCTAACTCCAACAGCAGACAATTATAGCACATGAGCATATCTGTTCTCACAGGTTTAGTAAAACAGAAGTGTTGCAGAAAATTTTTGTTTGCATGGCCAAATGTGTGCCATTGACAAGTTTGTGGATTCCTTCAGGCAGTTTTCTCCCAACACTATAAAGTCAGTTCATTACTCAAGGATTAAAACCTTATTCATTTGAATTAATTGATTACTCCTGATAGACTGGATTCATTTTCCAATTTCTGTTTCAAAATA
>NW_006399815.1:13039243-13043952 GCF_000299155.1 Elephantulus edwardii | reverse complement strand
TGAGTGTACCATCAAATCAGATCTGACTGGTACAGGAGGAGATTTTCCCTCCTTCCCCAGCAGAGCATGTGGTGGATTTGAACCGTGCGCCTCTGGGATTGTAGTTGCAGCTCCTTGCCACTAGGCCACTAGAGCTCCCCACAAGTGATTCTTAACTTGTATTTGCAAACTAACATCTTTAGTACTTCTCTAAATCTAGTATATCAATATGCATAGCGTAAGTTATAAGTTTATGCCATAAAAAAATAAGCATGATCTTTCTTTTGTTTTTGACACATTTCACATGGTTTTAACTCAGTCTAAAACATAGCAAGACAAAGTAGGAAATATGAAGTAGGTTAATAATTTAGGGTAATAATGAAAATAGGATGGAAGAACAGTAATACTTCCGTTTGGAGATACAGGATATTCATGTTTTTCTCGGTTTTTATCTCTGTCTTTCTGCCTTCTCTTTTCTCTCTGCCTCAACAGTGTTCCTATTTGATGATGAGATTATGAGAACAGAGTTAATGTTTAATCAAGAGGGGGAAATCTGATGAAAGGTGCAAACATGGTTTCCTGATGATAGTATAACTTCTTGTGACTATTTTGTACATGTAGTGAAAATTGAATTTGGACATTTGGGGGGAATATACAGTGCTTGTAACTATTTTGTTGGTACTGAGAATAGTTTTTTGACTAATTTTCATAAATCTGGTTGTTTAGATTTGTAGGATATAAAGAAATACACAGGTATACAGACTCCTGTATGAGGAAATAAATGTAATTAATCTAGTTAAAAACAGTTTCAAAGAATCAAATAGAAAAACTTAGAATATGACATTTCACTCATTGTTCTTTTCAATTTTAACCTTAGATTGATTCTTAAAATGTTAACACTTCACAATGCCAATGTGAACCTGACAACAGTTGGATTGAAGGTCTTAGATCTCCTCCTAACTTCAGGTAAATATTCCTGTGAAAATACAACTTGATTGGAAGGGTGGAGGGCTAGTGAAGCCCTTACGTGAGGCAGATTGACACTGTGACCACAACAATGGCTTTAATCACGGCAGAGATTGTAAGAGTGGCATACCCTAAGGCGAGGTATCAGTCTGTTGTACTTGGGGTTACTATTGGCCAAAGTTGACTTGATGACACCTTGCAACTATTTCAAATGTGGATTATTTTTGTAAGCTGAAACAAACTACAATGTGGCTTTTGATATTTTTAAATATCTAGCATCAGAACTGAAAATATGCTGCTGTGTACTTGATGCCAGTTACTAACACTCCTAGGAAATAGAGTACAACTGCTCCATAGAGTTTCTAACGTTTTGAGTATTTACAGAAACAGACGGCCCCATGTTTTTTCCAAAGTGCTGACAGGGTCCAGAACCAAGCTTTTGGTTAGCAGCTCAGTGCTTTAACCACTGTGCCCGCAGGTTTCCAGAGCCTGACCTAATGGAACTACATCTTTTCTCCTTCTCTTTCTCTTTTTAAAATTTTTCTTTCTTTTTAAAAATCATTAATTATAATGAAAGTTTGTAGAGACTTTGGGTTCCTACTCATTCATTGTTGCACACTATGCATCCTGCTCACCCCTCCCCCCAGTTTGCTTTTCTTTTTGAAAAGTAAAAAAAAAAAAATCTTTCATTGTTATACAATCCTCCCCTGCCCCCAGTCCAATTCACTGTGCAGTTTTCATTCTGGACACTTGTCATGACAATAATACCTAATCATATATTCCTCCTAAACCATTCTCTCCCTCATTTGTTTCAATGCAGTATACATTATTTATCCCTTCTTAGTTTTTCCCAAGCCCAATGTCAGTCCTGCTTTAAAACAGAGGCACTATGCAGTATTTATTCTTTTGTGACTGAAATATTTCACTCAGCATAATGTCTTTCTGGTTCACCTATTTTGTATAATAATTCATGAGTTCCTGGTTTTCAATGCAGCATAGTATTCCATTGTGTGGATATAGGACAGCTTCTCTATCCATTCCTTTGTTGATGGGAAATTGGGTTGTTTCCAACTCTTTGCTATTGTGAACAAAGCCACACTAAACATTGTGTGCATATATCTGCTTGGGTGTCAGTTCTGGTTTCTTTAGGGTCTATTTCCAGCAGTGGAATTGCTGTATCAAATGGTATTTCTATTTCCAACTTTTCAAGAAAGCGCCATACTGCCTTCCATAGTGGTTGTACCATTTTACACTCCCAGCAACAGTGAATAAGGTTTCCAGTTTTGCCACAACCTTGCCAGCTTTTGTTGTTTGCTGTTCTGATAAATTCCGCTTTAATTACTGGGGTGAGATGATATCTCATAGTTGTTTTGACTTGCATCTCTCTTAGAGCTAGGGATTTTGAACATTTCTTCATGCGTTTGTTGGCCATCTGAATGTCTTCTTTGGTGGTCTGTTCATATCCTGTGCATATTTTGTGATTCCTTCCCTCTTAAATGTATATTTTTTCGTCCCAGAAATCTCACCGAATATCTTGGTTAAACTGTATCTTGGCTATTCTACATCTTATTCTCAAGTATGTGTTTTTAGCCCCAGCTTTTGCCACAAAAACTGGCCCTGCATATCACCTTCTTACTAGCTTATTGGTCATATATGGCCTTGCTATTATATTTTCTCATATATATCAGTAATGTCTTCTGAATTTACTAAAGGATGATTTAATAATAATATTTTGAATGTATATATCATGATGTATTTAATGCTTGCTGTTTTTGAGGCCCAGTAAAGTGTTCTATTTAAAAATCTTCAAAATAATTTCTGGTGGCATAGTCTATGGGTAGTTGTGCTGTTAAGACAATGGCCAACAAACCTCCCTCGTAGTTTGAATCCACCAACAGCTTCATGGAGAAAAATGGACAATCCCTTTCATGCTATTATAACCTCAGGAATCCAATTGGATAACTGTTGTGAATCAGTTTCAATCAAAGGGCATTGAATGAATGAGTCTCCAAAACAACTCTTTAGATAGGTGTATCCCTTAGTGAGAAAAATTAAAGCACAGAGAAGTTATTTTAACCAATAAGTAGCCTGATTCCAAATGTCAAGACCTTTCCCTGAGGAAACTCCGCCTAGGTGATAATAGATTTGAAAACAAAGAATTTGTTAATGGTGAAATAAATGTGAACACAATTTGCATAACATTTAAAAATAATCTTGAAGGATAAGAATGCTTTCCTCCTTAAGTGAAGGAGGAGATTTTCACTTTGAGAGGACAGCATGAACCGAATTGCATAGCGCTGTAATGATAACATGATAAAGGTTGAGCATGTGAGTAGGAAAATTTTTTTTAGTGTCCTCATTGAACCTGAGACCTAATCAAAACTGTACAGGAGACAAAGCAAGGAAGGAAGAAAGCGGAGAGCAGAGTATGAAAGGAAAGAGGAAAAATACCCAGAAGATCCCACATTACCACTGCCTTTTATGAAGAGATTTATAGGATTGTAGTACCTAAAGTTAACCATGATTTATTTTTAGTCAACCTTGAGAGCCTTCTTCCCCACCTCCCCTAATGCCTTTTTAGGTACATCCTGGATCAGAGTCCACCAGCATTTGGGCATGTTGGAATTTAAAAATGCCCTAATGCTTGGCTAAGCTGGCAGGCTGATTGCTACTGCATTGTGAATCAGTTTTTACGCTGGATGATATGATGGCCTCTTACATCTTGAGGAGGGACACATATGGAACGTATGGAATGCTCCGTGCTCTTGTGGCTTTATTTTCATCCCCAAGTGGGTGTCAGTGGATGGGACTTGCCAGATGAATTGGGGTCTCTGGTCTCATGGGCATGCTGGAATTTAAAAATGTGTTAGGATGAACAGTCTTTTAAGTGGTGCAGCAGCTGTCTGTCTCTACTGAGGTGCTGTGATGGTGGACAACTGTGCCATAGGTGTGTCAGTGTTTGGTGGAGCTCCCAGATTGATTCAGGTTTGGAAGAAGGAGTGGCATCCACTTCCTAAACTACATGCCTCTGGAAAGTCCATGAATTTGGAGAAATGTTGATAGTTGAAGACTGTCGTGGTACTAGGGATATTGTAACTAATGTTAGATGGATCTTAGCTGAAAGCAGTGAATATCAGAGGAATGTATATCTGTGTTTCATTGATTTTGCAAAGACATTTGACTGTGTGGATCATAACAAACTGTGGCTGACTCCGAGAAGAATGGGAATCCCAGAACATTTGATCGTGCTAATGAGAAACCTATACTTGGACCAAGAGGCAGTCATGAGAACAGAGCAAGGAAAGATTGCATGGTTCAAAATAGAGAACGGCGTACGCCAGGGATGTGTCCTATCTCTATACCTTTTCAACCTCTATTCAGAACAGATTATCCAGAAGGCTGGGCTCTATGAGGAGGAATGCGGGGTCAAGATTGGTGGAAGATCTATCAACAGTCTGCATTATGCAGATGACACAACCCTGCTTGCTGAAACTAAGGAGGACCTGAAGCGCTTCCTGCAGAGGGTCAAGGACTGCACCTCCAATATGGATTGAGGCTCAATGTCATGAAGACAAAGATTCTCACCACTGGGCCAATTGGCAGCATCAGGATGGATGGTGAAGAGATTAGGATTGTTCACAGCTTTAGTCTGCTTAGCTCCACAGTTAACACTCTTGGCACCAGTAGCCAGGAAATTAAAAGATGGATTGCCATGGGAAAGTCTGCTGTTAGGGACCTCTCCAAAGTACTGAAGAACAATAGTG
>NW_006399815.1:13038211-13038923 GCF_000299155.1 Elephantulus edwardii | reverse complement strand
TAGAGCAGAGTTTAGGGCTGTTGTACATAGGGTCACTATGAGTCTGAAGTGACTTGATGGCACATAACAACAAACGACATAGAAAGGCTTCAGACCTTTCGTTCATAGGGACTCTATGAGTAATGCTCAACTCAAGGCAACAACAACAACATCCTTGAGAGCCTTCTCCCTACCTCCCCTAATACCTTTTTAGGTACATTCCTTATTTAGTAATGAATAGGAGGATGTAGGTTTACAATTTCAAAAATTTCCTAGCAATGGAATGTATTGAAGGCAGCAGAAAGCAGACAAGGCATTTTGTATTTGTAGTGAAAAGACTAGTTAACTTCTCTTATATACCAGTCAGAATTTAGAATCAATGGGAAAATTTGGAATATATTTTGAAGTTTATCTCAGATAATCATTAGTGTGATTAATTTATAAGTAGTTTTGTCTGCTTTATTAATTAATTTATTTAATAGTAAGTAAATAAATAGTATTTACTGCTATGCTGGGTGCTAGAGAATTCAAAGACAGATAAGAACTATTTTCTACAACATGGAAGCTCACAGTCTAGAACATCTGCCTAGTGTAACTTTTGGTAATGATGAGAATGTTGTGTAGCTATGTGCTGTTCAGGACTATGAGTTCTAGCTGTGTGTCTATTAGACATTTAAAGCATATTTAATGTGAATGGGAAACAGAAATTTAAATATTTAATTTTTAAATTTAA
>NW_006399815.1:13008112-13038111 GCF_000299155.1 Elephantulus edwardii | reverse complement strand
TAAAAGATATTTATAATTTAATAGGTAAATTATTATAACACACATAAGAAAGTCATCATTGGTAAATAGAAAACAGCTAAATTTACCTGGAGAATTTTAACATAAATATGAACTGCCAAAACAATAAATCATCTCAGTTCCTTCCTAATGATTATTTAGCAATGTGGCTTATTTAATATTTTTGTGCCTCAGTTTTTTTACTCTAAAATGGGGGTAATGATTTGGTGGTTAATAAAAATTAATTATGTTCTAGTATTGTGCTGCAAACAATGCCTGACGTCAAGGATTAACTAGTACTGCTCCTTATATTCTGATACTAGTGTTTTTATTGATAGAATAGGCACAATTTTTGTTAGTTCTTGAATTTTTTTTGTTGGTTTGCTTGCAAAATTCATATATATATTGTGTTTCATACCATTTTTAATTCACAGTATGTTTCATACAATCATTTTTATGCATAATGTTTTATAAAATTAATCACCCTTGAACCTTGTCCATCATTACCCTATCTTATCACCTGGGTCCTTCTCATTTCCTTCTCCCCCTCCGTCCACCCACCAATCTGTGCAACCCTTTGGTTTCACCCCTACCAGTCCCCAATCCTCCCCACAAGTTCCCCAAACATGTTTTACTATTTAGCCTTCTATTTTTATAATAATGATCTTACGTAGTATATGTCTTTATGGGACTGCATTAGTTCCCACAGCATATTGCTCCAGCCTCTCCCAAATTATATAGTATTTTTGGAAATTGTTGCTCCTGAGTGCTGCATAGTATTCCATTGTGTGATGTAACACAGTTTCTCAATCCATTCGGTCAGTTGTGGTTGGACATTTGGGCTGTTCTTTAATTTTAATTTTGTTGGTTATCATAGTCAATAGCATTTGTTGGATGTCTTTAATGTTAGGATGGACAATCTCTAAGTGGTACAGCAGTTGTCTGTGTATGTGCTGTGCTGAATAACTTCGAGTTGCTGTGATGCTGAACACTGCCATAGTTGTGTCAAATACTATAATGGTTACCCATCATGAACTGTGCTTGGAGGAACTTTCAGATTGAGTCAGGTTTGGAAGCAGGAGTGGTATTATCTTCCTAAACCAGATGACTCTGGAAACTCTATAAACTCCATCAATATAAAGATGATATGTTAATTCTAGAATAGAGTTCAAGTTTTTGTTCATACAGTTGCTATGAGTCATATTAGACCTGATGACACTTAACCACTACTACGTGAGACTAGTATTATATTTTGGAGGAACATTCTTCTACTTTGTACATCATTCTTCGTCAGTTCTCTGTAATTTGGCTTTGCTGTGATGTTGAACCTTGTGCCATTGGGATGTCAAATGTCATCATGGTTTCCCAGTGTGGACAGTGTTTGGTGGAGCTCCCAGTAGAAAAACAGGTTTGGAAGCAGGAGAGGCATCCACTTCCTAAACCCCTTGCCGATGGAAACTCTATGAACTTGGAGAAATAACGATAATTGTAGAAAGACATTAGGTCTTTTGTTCATAGAGTTGCTATGCATAGTGTTCAACTTGATGACAGTCAACAACAATAACATGTTTGATGTAGAAAAGGCAGAGGTATTCCAGGCAGAGGATACAGCCAAGTCAAATGTAAAGGGATATTAATGAGTGTGTTTACCAAGGAGCAATGAGTTTATTATTATTGGAGCTGATGTGATTATAAAAGGACATAAGTTATATAAAATAAATACATTCTGCTTATGAAGGGTCTTGTTTGTCAGATGGATGAGTTAGAGAAGACCATAGAAAATATAAGGAATGAAGTTACCTGATCCCATTTGTGCTTTACTATTTGGGGTAAATTAATTATGTAGATATTTGATTTAAGCAGAACATTTAAGCAGTTGTTCTAGCATTCCAGGTGAGATATGATATGTACAATGAGATTCTGAACACAGTGGGAATAGATGAAACATAAAAGGAATTTTTTAAAAGGTAGACATGAAACATGTATTAATGAGTTGATTGAGGAAAGGAAGGGTTGAATAGACTTTGTTGTTCTGCTGAGTAATTTGAAAATGTCAGTATGTTATTTGATAATGAATATTTGATGTTGTCATAATTGACTATAGTGAGTTCTGGTGACCTGTTTACTAGAGAGTTGCACTGCGCACCCCAAAGTGGCTCCCCTTTGGTGGTTTGTTTCTACCAGAAGTCCTGTGAGAGAAAGATGATCAGTCTTCTCCTGTGCAGTTTATAGCGCAAGAAAACTGACTGACGGGTCAACGATGAGTTACTTCTGACTTGATGACAGTGAGGGTTTCTAAAAATTCTCTTTGGCAAACAACAAATGCTGGTGAGGTTGTGGAGAAACTGGAACTCTTATTCATTCTTGGTGGGAGTGTAAAATGGTTCCACCACTATAGAAGGCAGTATGGTGTATTCTTGGAAAGTTGAAAATAGAAATTTGACCCAGCAATTCCACTACTGAGAGTATACCATAAAGAAATCAGAACTACCACCCAAGGAGATATATACACACACCCATGTCTATTGCTGCTTTGTTTACAATAGCAAAGTGCCCATCAACAAACGAATGGATAGAGAAACTGGTATGTTCACACAATGAATACTACGCTGCCTTGAAAAATAGGAAACTCATGAATTATTATACAAAATGGGTGACCTATTCTGGAAGACATTAAGGGGGATGAAATATCTCAATCACAAAAGGACAAATACTGCATAATGCCACTGTTATAAAACAGGACTGATATTGGGAATGGGGGAAAACTAAGAAAAGAGGGCATAAATAATGTAGACTGCATTGAATAAGATGAGGAAAAGAACTGCTTAAAAGGAATATATGATTAGGTATTATTTGTATAACAACAGTCCAAAATAAGAGCTGCATAGTAAAGCGGACTAGGGTAGGGATGGGGAATTGTACAACAATGAAAGAATTCTTTTTTTCTTTCAAAGAGAAAAATTAACTGGGGGTGGGGTTGGCAGGGATGAAAATGTGCAACAATGAATGAATGGAAATCCAAGTTCTCTATAAACTTTCATTAAAATATCAATTAGATAATATGTATTTTTGATTGTTTTTAGATGCTGTTGAGTATGACTTATAGTGACTCTATGAACAGCAGATCTGAGTCCTGACCTATCTTGTACCATCCTTAAATCTCTTATATACTGGAGCTGATTGCTGCAGTCACTGTGCTAATCTATCTGGTTGACGGTCTTCCTCTCTTTGGCTGCGTCTTTTTTCTATCTTTGACTAAGGTTGTTGTTGTTGAGTGCCATTGAGTTGGAACCAAACTATAGCTGACCTTCCAGCAGTTCAGTAGTTGCACAGGAGGAGATTGCCTGAACACCACTGCCCCCTGCAAAAAAAAATTTCAAAAAGCAGTTTCTGAAAAATAAATAGAAATATGTTCCAGAGTAAGTTATATAGGTTTGAGATTGATTGAGAATAATAATGTTATAGTAAAGTGAACTGTAAATTCATCCAATTTATAAAGATTGCTAGTTTAACAGGCCTAACATCTGGAGCTAATTTCGTGGTTAATGAGAAAAATAATAAAAATAAACCATTCATGGCCTCCATGTGAAAATTAACACATTAAATGTTGAAGCATGTATTTATTTATCATCTATTTTTCTCTTCAATATAGGTAAAATCACTTTGCTCATACTGGATGAAGAAAGTGATATTTTCTTGTTAGTTTTTGATGCCATGCATAAATTTCCAGCCAATGACGAGGTCCAAAAACTTGGATGCAAAGCTTTACACGTACTCTTCGAAAGAGGTATTTACAAATTGGAAATTCCTTGTTTGTATAAAAAGAAAGGATTTCTAATAGGAAAAGTGAAACATAATTATAATAAAAAGGGATTTTAAAATGTTAAAATTTATTGACACATAGGAATTGTCATTTCCTATCTTGTGCCCATTTTGCAATTGGATTGTTTACCTTTTTTTGTTGAAGTGATAGAGTATTCTATAAATTTTAGATCTGAGTCCCTTATAAGTCATTGCCAAATATTTTTCCCCAATCGTTAAGTTTTGGTTTTTTTTTTTACCCTGTTGGAGTAGGTTTTTTATTTGTTGGTTTTTTCCCCCTTTGGGCATGTTATCAAGAGTGACCAATTTTGTGTGTGTGTGTGTTTTATTTAAACTGGTGTATTTACAACGTTCGAATGCACTGGTTTTCACTCTGGATTTTTTCCCATTTCCTTCACCACCACCCTATCAAATTGTACAATCCTATGATTACCCCCCTCCCCCCACCCATCTTAACCCCTCTGCATCTACCCTCCCCTACTTGGATCCTCATACATTTTACACTAATGGTTTTATGAAATGTTCGTTCTTATGAAACTGAGTTAGTTCTCTCAGTATAATGCTCTCCAGTCCCTCCAAGGGGTAGTAATTTACAAAGTCGTTACTCCTGTGTGCTTTGAATTGTTCCATTGGGTGAATGTACTATAATTTCTCAATCTCTTCGATTGTGATTGGAAATCTGGGCTGTATTCATTTTCTTGTGATGGTGACAAATGCTGTTGTGAGCATTGGTGTTCCAAATCTCCATTTGTGCCTCAGTTCCCATTTTCTCAGGGTATATTCCAAGCAATGGGGTAGCTAGATCATATAAAATTTCTATGTTCAGCTCTTTTGAGGAAGCACCAAGCTACCTTCCATAGTATTTGAACCATTTTACAAACCCACCAACAATGAACAATAGTTCCTCTCTTGCCACATCCTCTCTAATATTTATTGCTTGTTGTCCTGTTAAACTTTGCTATTGTTTCTGGAGTGAGATGGTATCTCATTGTGGTTTTGATTTGCATCTCCCTTATTGCCAATGATTTGGAGCATTTCTTCATGTGTCTGTTGGCCATTTAAATATCTTCCTGTATGAAAATTCTTTTCATGCCATTTGCCCATTTTGTAATTGGATTATCAGACGTTTTCTTTTGGAGGCCCAGGAGTATTCTTTAAACTTTTGTTATGAGACTCTTGTCTGAGATAGTGTTGTCAAATGTTTGTTCCCAGTTGATAAGTTTTCTTTTCACACTCTTGGCAAAAGTTTTTAATGTACACAGTGATTTAATCTTTAGAAGGTCCTATTAATCAATTTTATCCACTTCAGAGTATGCATTTTTGGATGTATTTGGCAGTCTCTTTATATTGTAGACTAGGCCTTCTAAGCTTGATCCCAATTTGTTCCTTATGAACTTTAGGATTTTGGGCTTTATTCCCAGGTTTCTGATTCATCTTGAGTTGATTTTTGTGAATGGTGTGAGATATCAGTCCTGTTTCAACTTTCTGTAGGTAACAGTCTAGTTTTGCCAGTGTTACTAGTTTAAGAGGTTGTTAGTTCCCCATTTGACAGGTTTTACGCCCTCATTGAATATCGGTTGACCGTAGCTAGTGGTGGTTGTTGTTGTTAAATGCCTTCGAGTTACAGGCGACTCATAGCGACCCTATGAAGGAGAGTCCTCAACTCTTGGGAGTCTGTCATTCTTTCTCCAGTTTCATAGGGTTTCCAGAGGCAAGCTATTATGGAAGTGGATGTCCCTCCTGCTTCCAAGCTTGTTTTAATTGGGGAGCTCCACCCCACTCTCTGTCTGCATTGGGTAACCAGCCATTAATGCATTTGACACATCAGTGTCACAGTGTTCAGCCTCACAGCAACCACAATTACCACTGTACGGCAACTTGTACACCAGGGCTATATGATCTAGAGGAATGTCTGAACAAAAACAATGAAAAGACAGACCGAGGGCCGCAGATTAAAAATCACCTACCTTTGGCTTGGTAGCATTGCCTCTGTCCACTGGACCAGCTGAGCTCTCTATGTTGATGTTATTGTTGTTAAGTGCCTTCGAGTCGCAGGCGACTCATAGCAACCCTATGAAGGAGAGTCCTCAATGCTTGGGTGTCTGTAGCTAGGTCCACTTCTGGGCTCTCAATTCTGTTCCATTGGTCTATGTGTCTGTCATTATACCAGTACCATGCTATTTTGCTGCTGTATAGTAGATTTTGAGTACAGGGAGTGCTATGACTCTCACTTCACTTTTGTTTCTCAGAAGTATTCTGCTTATTCAGGGGGATTTGATTTTTAGGAGATCTTTTTGCTGTTGTTGTTGTTGTATGTGCCATCAGTTGCTTGCAACTCATAACGACCTTATGTACAATAGCTCAGAAGCCTGGCCTGTCCTGAACCAGTCTCAGTGTCTCCAACACACCTACCCCCATTTTCATAGTTACTTTATCAATCTATCACATCTGGGGTCTTCTTCTCCTGCTCTGTCCCTCCCCTCCTTCTGAGCTTGATGTCTTTATCCAAAGATTGGTCCCTCCTGGCACGTGTGAGACAGAGCTTCTAGCCTCCAAGGAGAAACTTCATTTCTCCAAGAAAGACCCTCTCCAAGACAGACCTATTTTTTTCTAGGTAGGCCATCTATTTTATTCTCTCCTGTCAACAAAGACATGAAGAAATGTTCAAAATCCCTAGCTATCAGAGAAATGCAAATAAAAACAACTATAAGATATCATCTTACCCCAGTAATAATAATGAAATTAAGCAGGACAATAAACAACAAATACTCCCAAGGTTGTAGAAAAATTGGAACTCTTATTAGTGGGAAGGTAAATTGATGCCATCATGGTGGAAGGTGGTCTGGCACTTTTAAAAAAAGTTGGAAATAGAAATACCATTTGACCTAGCTATCTCTATCTCACTACTTATAGTGTTCCCTAAAGAAACCAAAGCCACGATGCAAATAGATGTATGCACATTCATGTTTACTGTTGCACTCTGCACAATAGCAAAGAGGTGAAAGCAGCTCAACTGTCCATCAATAAAGTAAAGGATAGAAAAATTCTGATGCATTCACACAAAGGAATATTACACAGCATTGAAAAACAACGAACTCGTAAAACACTACACAACATGAGTGAGCCTGGAAGATATTATGCTGAGTGAATGCTCTTAGTCACAAAAGGACAAATACTGCATAACACCACTGCTATAAAATAGAACTGATATGGGGGGTTAGGGAGAGAACAGGCAAAGATGGATAGATAATGAACACTACACTGGAACAGATGTGGGGAAGGACTGTCTGAAAAGAATGTATGAAAAGGCGTTATATGTATGACAGAAATCTGGAACAAGAGACTCATTACAAAATGGACTGGGAATGGGAGAAGATGGGGAAGGGAGGCAAATGTTCAACACAGGAGGAGGTAGGAAAATGTGCAACAATGAATGAATGAAAACCCAACCTTTCTGTAAACTTATGCTAAAATCACAATTAAAAATGTAAAGGGAGGGGGGGAAAGTATTGCTTGTCAAAGGTAACTAATGAATTAATTAAAATAAATTTAAATTAATGAATGAATTAAAAAATAGTATTTGTTATGGTAGAGAGGATTTCATTCATGGTTTATATATCTTGTAATTGTAGTAGATTTTCTTCCATTGCCTAACAAGGCATGTGTCACATTGCAAGTTAAATATGTGAGAAGTAAGATTAAATAAGAACTGTGAAACCACGCACAGATCAAGTTTGGGTTTAGTAGTTGAGTCATTGTTAGAGATTTTATGCATTGATACAGGTTCTGTAATTGCAGGGTTGATTGGTTAGAACCTTGATTTAGTCTTTCTAGCTTGATAAGGAAGTGGAGACCCAAAAAAATTACTTATGCAAGGAGTACTTTGCTAGTTACAGTGTAGTACAGTCACCAGTGTTTTTTGAGAACCTCCTTTATGTTCCTGTAACAGCTAATCATGGCAGAGGCTTAGGATAGATGATTTATAGGAGACATGTATTTCTGTTAGTTCCCCCTCTAGTTTGCAGCAGCACTAGTAATGGAAAGGTGTTAGTTGCCGTTGAGTCAGCCCAGACACCTGGTGAATTTAGGTACAACAGAAGGGAAGATCCCCTGGCTCATTACCAGCTTTGTGATCTTTGATGAATAGGCTAGATCACCTCATAATATTCTAATCACTGTCTTATTTTAAGGAGACTTAGAACACGTTACTGTTACTGTTAGGTGCCTTTCACTCATGGTAACACCATATGGTAGAATAGAATTACTACATGGTGCTTTTTAGGCTGTAATCTTTACTGGAGAAAATCATTAGATCTATTTCCTTAGGAGCTGTTTGGCTCAAATTATCAACCTTCTGGATAGCAGTCAACCACTTAACTTTTGTGCCTACAAAGCTCCTTAAACAGTTTATAAAAAGTCACAGTATGTTTAGGAAATAATGGATGAGAGAAAGAAAACCAGTGAAGGTAGGGTAAATTTGGTACTATAGTTTTATACACTTACTATGTGGTCAACCAGCCTCTGAGCTTCCTATTACACACACACACACACACACACACACACACACACACACACAAATAAGCCATCATTGATTACAAAGTTTGAGATAAAACCTAAATGTTTTAAGGCAAGTGGTCTCATGTGATATTTAAGACAATCCTTCCTAGGGGTTCCCTGGATGAGATGATAAAGTACATCCATCTTACAAGGAACACAAAGTACATTGCAGTGAAATGAGCTCCTTCAAGAGTCAGAGCAGAGTGCACCTGGTGCCCAGCTCTCTGATGATTAGTAGTAATGAAGAAGATTACTGTGAGTAGAGACTGGTTGTCCTTCAGCCTATCTTCTTTAATTGTTCTTTCTTGCAACAAAGCTTTTAAATAAGAGTTTGAAGTTTGACTTTCTGACAGAGCCTCTTGCAGATCTTCCGTATGGCACTTTAGGTTAAGATTCTTGTTTGTGTAAGAAGAATTGATGTCACTTTTTCACCAGTATTTTGTAGGCACCTTCCAGGATTTGTGGTGGTAGTGCAGAAAATGCTAAAAAGAAGAATCATATTCCGTGAAAACATAAATTGGGCTTAAAGTATTTATGCAGGTGATGAGTGCAGGGCAGAGAATTTCTGATTTCTCCAGGAGAAGAAGTTTCCCCAAGATTTAGAGGCAACTGCACAAGTTCATTTTCAAAATCTAAACGTATGCTTGTGCAAATTGTTCCACAAAATGAGAGAGTTTAATGATAACCTTCATTTATTAGTAGACTATATATAACCTTTTTATGTTATATAATGTGGATATGATTGGTATTAAGTTGAAAAGGAGGAGAAATAATGCATATCGTTGATTATAAACTCACAAAATCTGCATTTTGTAACATTTTTGTTAAGGAATTCTCAGACTAGACAAACCAGGTTTTATACAAGATTGTGAAGTCTCCTACCTCTAAATGACTACAAATTAAATCCATTGCATTGATAAAAAGGCTTTAATCATGAGAATTAACGTAATTTACCCTGGAAAACCATTAAACACAGAAGATTTAAAAGTATGACCTCTAGTCATTTACGAAGTTCATGACTTTTGAGTTGATAATTCAAGTTAGCTGGGCTGCTCTTTACTGTTTACTTATATGCATTTTCCTTTTAATTATAGTAATTGTTCCTTTCCTTTCTGAAACCCTTATAATGACTGTTCTATTTTCTCTAGAATTTCCCAAATTTATGTCGTTGAAATATATTTGATGAGCAACCTTCTCGAATGTCAAATACTGTCTAGGAGGAACCTGGGAGAGTTAAGTGCCCAGCTGCTATCCATAAAGTCAGCAGTTCAAATTAATTAGGGGCTCCTTGGAGAAGATACCTCATAGTCTGTTTTAAAGATTGTTGTTGTTGTTGTTAAATGCTGTCAAATCCACTGCAACCCAGTAGCTCTGTGGGACAAAGAGATGCTGATCTGCTTTCATGGAGACTACATAGCTGAGAAAATCGATTGACGTGGTTCTAGTCTGTCACATGAGGTAGCTGTGGTACGAACTAACCTTGGGTGTGTGACATGATGATTTTCATTCTAGTAGTTTTGTGTGCGCCTGTGTTTTGGCATTACACAAATCCTGAGGACTTTTCCTAAAATACGTTTTTAATTATATATTGAGATTTTTGTGTTGTCACAATTACTGTGAATATTTGTGAGTAATTAATAAAGTTTCATATCATTTTCAAGCATACTTAATATTTTGTCTCTCCTTTTTAGTTTCGGAGGAGCAACTAACTGAATTTATTGAGAATAAGGATTATATGGTGTTGCTGAGTGCACTAAAAAATTTTAAAGATGAGGAGGAAATTGTGCTTCATGTACTTCACTGTTTACATTCTTTAGCAATTCCTTGTAAGTAGCCTATATCTCTGTATAATTATAATAATATCATTATATATGAATTGTAATTTTTTTACAAATTTCTGCTTTACACAGGCTCTGGCATTCACAGGTTTACTGTACATAAAGGGAAACAAATTACTATGTATAATACCAGAGATTGTTAATGGGAGAAAATAATGTCTTAAATCACTATTTTTTTGCAGCATAATTTAATTTTTTATATTACATGCAATAGCAGTTTGGGTTTGTAAACAATATATGATGCATAATCTCGTTATATTAACTACTTGGCCTCCTTACCTGGTGTAAACAGATAAGCACTTGACTGCTTGATGAGAGTTTGATGGCTCAACACTACCCAGAGATGCTTTGGGAGAGATATCTGGGAATCTGTTTCATGGCCTTGGGAAACATATGGAGCAGTTCTGCCATGCACAGACAGGGTCCCCATGAGTTAGATACAACCCGATGACAGTTAACAGCAACAACAGTAATATTTTAATCTTCACACATGTCAAGTTGTCAAGATTATTTTTGGATGCCATTAAATCCACCACAACTCATGAACCCTATGAAGCCGGCTTGGAAATTTGTCCTAGCCTGTGACATCACTCATGGCATCCTTTAATGCTCTAGCCCATTGTTGCAGTTATTGTGAGTCCTTCTCAGTGACGGCTTTCCTTTCTCTCACTGACCTCCCTTTCCCAGCATGATATCTTTTCCGATGCACTGGACCCAGCTGACAACACACCCAAGGCATATGAGATGAAGTTTCACCACTCTTACCTCCAAGGAGCACTTTAGCTGCATTTCCTCCAAGTCGAATATGTTTCTTCTTTTGGCAGCCCATGGTATATTCAATACTCTACTACACTAAAATTTAAAGGAATCACTTTTCCTTCAATTTTCCTTATCATTGCCCAACTTTCAATACATAAGAAGCTATTGAAAATACCGTGGCTTGCATCAGACACACCTTGGTCTTTAAACTGATATCCTTGCTCTTTAACCCTTTAAAAAAGTTTTTCACAGACTTTCCCCAGTATATAATTTTTTTGACTGCTGTTACCATGGAGGTTGATTTGTGGATATAGTAAAGGAAATCTTTTGACAGTTTCAATCTTTTCTTCATTTATCATGACATAGCCCATTGGTCTAATGAGGAGGGTTTTTATTTTCTTGATGTTGAGATGCAGTCCATATGGAAAGCTGTAGTTTTTCTTCATATTCAGTATGTGTTTCAAATCCTCTGCACTTTTTGCAAATCAGTTTGTGCCATCTGAATAATGCAGGTTGTTGATGAGTCATCCTCCAATCCTGATGGCCACATTCTTCTTTATATATTCTCATTAGGATGAAGAAGTAAATAATATGAAGAGCATAGGAAAGTAAACAAAAAAAACCACTTTGTCAGTTCTAATTCAGTGTGACTTATACACTGCCCCATTGGGCCTTATAGTCTGTGAATCTTAAAAGAGTCGACTGCCTCATCTTTCTCCCATGGAACAGTTAATGGGCTAAAACTATCAATCTTCTGATTAATAGCTGAACTTTTTTAAAATTCTTCTTATTACTAATTTTAATGAAAATTTACAGAGACTTTGAATTTCCATTAATCCATTGTTACACTTTTCTCCCTGTCCCCCCTCCCCTCCCAGTTCACTTACCTCTTTGAAAAGTGAAAGAAAAATTCTTTCATTGTTATACAATCCCACCCCCCACGTTCACTCCACTATTCAGCCTTCGTTCTGGACTTCTGTCATGACAATAATACCTAATCTCATATCCCTTTTAAACAGTTCTCTCCCTCGTCTGTTACAATGCAGTATACATTATTTATGCCATCTTGCTCAGTCTCCTCCCAACCCCGATGTCAGTCCCGCTTTACAACAGTGGCACAAGGTAGTACTTGTCCTATTGTGACTGAGATACTTCACTCAGCATAATGTCCTGCAGGGTCACCCATTTTGAATAATATTTCATGAGTTCCTTGTTTTTCAATGCAGTAGCTGAACTTTTAATCCACCCTGCCCTCAGTCTCCTAGAACAGTACTTGTTACATGCCACTCTAATCCAATATAACTTCAATTTACCTTAATTCACTCTGCAAAGATCCTTTATCCAAATATAGTCAGTTTTACAGGTGCCACTGATTGGCTTCAACATATGTTTTAGGGAACATAATTGATCTGATAGTAGTATTGCAGCATAATACACAATTTATGCATATAGAGTATACTATATATTGCATGTGATATTTGTATATGGCTCCAGTTTAAGTCTTATGGGTATCAGTGCTTCTGGTCAAAATACAATACTCTTGTGACAGTATGTCTTTCCTTTGTGATTTTATAAAGTCACATGTTCATATTTACAGGAAATTAATTACTTAAAAGTAGGTAGAAATGAACAACAATTAGACAAATAGAAAATAGACAAACATTTACATTTTTCTGAATAAACCATTGCTAACTAACCAAATATATTCTCCAATTTATTTTCCTCTGGCTATAGTTACATATGCTTGCATATAAATTGAGTTGGCTTTTTTGAATTCATTGTTATCTGCCCACATGTGGCATAACTCTAGTAAAAATGTGTTGATTCATCATGCAAAACTCTAAAAATATAACAACTAAAACCCCCAAAATCAAGTTTTAAACAGTGATTAAATTGAAAGACTTTTGCCTTTCAGTTTTATGGGAAGTCTTGTCTGATTTTCTGAGTAAAAGCAAGTTAATTGTCTTGACGTTCAGTATATCTTGATAAAATTAAACATTATAGATTTTTCAGGGAAAGATTGTTAAGATAGCTGTGTTGAAGAAGAAAGGAAAAATGTTTTTGAAGAAAGCTTTTTTTAATAGAATATTCAGTGTTTCAATCAGAAATATAAATTTGTTTTCTCTGTATGAATTCATGATTAGTCTCTTTATTCCTTAACTGATTTTCCCAGACGATAATTTTTTTCACTTTTATTTCCTTTTCCCATGTGTTTGTCACTTAGTCATATATTTTCATTTTATACCTCATCCCTCCACATCAGCGTTCCTCCTCCCTGTCTGTCCCAGAGCCTGCAGGAAACATGATTCTTCTACCGCCTACTCTGTTTTCCTGTCACCTATTTGGAATGAGCAGGAAATAGATCATAGCTGATTTAAAGAGACGGACAAAAGGTTTCAAAGGTTAGAAGAAGAAGACAAAAGTATTATGAAAGAATGTGCAAAAAGTTAGGAAAAGCAAAAAAGGAAAACTCACATGGCATTTCTCACGCTAAAATAACTGAAAACAAATACAAATCTTAATTGCAATACTGAAGGATGCTATGGACAAAATACAGAATGATCCAGTAAGCATCACAAATAGGCGTAGATTAATGGTGATTAATTTTATAAAACATAATGTGTACGTTGGGAACAATATGTCAACAGAGAATTGCCAGATGTGCAGGCTGAATTTAGAAGAGGTCAGGGTACTAGGGATGTTGTTGTTAAGTGTCATCAAGTCACTTGCCACTCATAGCGACCCTATGTACAAGAGCTCTAAATGCCGTTCTATCCTGTTCAAACCTAGCCATCTCAAATGCATGCATTCTCACCACTCCAGTCGCAGAATCGATCCATCTCATCAAAGGTCTTCCTCTCCTTCACTTCCCCTCCACTCTGCCAAACATGATGTCCCTCTCCAAAGACCAGTCCCTCCTTACAACATGCCCAATGTATGTCTCACAAAACTTCAGAATCCATGACGCCAAGGAGCATTCCGGCTTCACCTTCTCCATGGTATATTCAACACTATTCTCCAGCACCACAGCTCAAAGACATCAATTCTCTTTCTATCATCCCTAGTCACTGTCCAGCTCTCTGATGCATAGCATGTAACTGCAAAAACTATAGCCGGGATCAGGCGCACCTTAGTTTCCAGCCTGACGTTGTTGCTCTTCAGTACTCTTGAGAGGTCCTTCACAGCTGACTTTCCCAATGCAATTCATCTCTTGATTTCCTGGCTGCTGATACCAAGAGTGTTGACTGTGGAGCCAGGCAAACTAAAACTGTTAACTATCTCAGTCTCTTCACCATCCATACTGATGCTGCCAATTGGCCCAGTGATGAGAATCTTTGTTTTCTTGATGTTGAGCCTCAATCCTTATAGGAGGCTGCAGTCCTTGACCTTCTGCAGCAAGCACTTCAGGTCCTTCTCAGTTTCAGCAAGGAGGGTTGTGTCATCTGCATAACACAGGTTATTGATGACTCTTCCACCAATCCTGATGCCTCATTCCTCCTTGTACAGCCCAGCATCTCAGATGATCTGTTCTGCATACAGATTGAAAAGGTATGGAGACAGAATACATCCTTGACAGACCCCCTTCTTGATTTTGCACCATGTTGTCTCCTTGCTCTGTTCTGACGACTGCCTTTTGGTCCAAGTATAGGTCTTGCATTAGCACAATCAGATGTTCTGAGATTCCCATTCTTCTCAGAGTCAGCCACAGCTTGTTGTGATCCACTCAGTCAAAAGCCTTTGCATAGTCAATGAAGCTCAGTTAGGCATTCCTCCGGTATTCTTTGCTTTCTGCCAAGATCCATCTAACATTAGCTATAATATCCCTAGTACCACGACCTCTTCTAAATCCAACCTGCACATCTGAAAGTTCTCTGTTGACATATCTTGGCAGAAAGCTGTGAGGGATCTCTCAAGATTACTTGAAGAGCAATGACGTAAAGCTGGAAACTAAGGTGCTCCTGAGCCTGGCTATAGTCTTCATTCAGTTCAAGGAAAAGGAACACTAAAAAATAGTTATCAAATGGGTAAATGAGTGGCACATCATTAGGAAATAGATTTACAAATTTATTTATTTTAAACTTATGGTCAAGTCATTCCATTTTTACATGTACTTACTAGCACTCTGCACTTTCTCTTAAATTTTTATGCCAAGAAATGAAAAGAAAGACATTTCCCCAGAAATATTAAGTCCCATTATATTGGTAATGAGCTACATAGTATTTTCATTCTATCTGATAGAACATGATCTTTCAAAAGTGTAAAAATATCCATTATGCTGCCATGTATTTTAATCTATATGTACATATCTTTGCATGTATATTTGGTAGGAGAAAACTACAACTTTACTGATAATTATGCTTTCTTTGTTATTTAGGCAATAATGTTGAAGTCCTCATGAGTGGCAATGTACGGTGTTATAATATTGTAGTAGAAGCTATGAAAGCCTTTCCTGCTAATGAAAAACTTCAGGAAGTCAGTTGCTGTTTGCTCCATAGGCTTACTTTAGGTGAGTTATGATATTTAGTTTATTGCTATATATCAATATGATGTAAGTATATATATCTTATATATGCTGTTTGGTAATGAATATGTAGTGTATTGATATAAATTGCATTAAAAATTTAGTACCAATCTATTCTGTCATGTTTTGATGGAGTTTAAAAGGAAATCACACTACAAAAATGCATCTTAAATGAAAGAAGGAACTTATATAATAGTGGAATATGAGTATTTTATTGTTGTAGTTATGTGCTGTCGGGTCAACTATGACCCATAGTGACACTATGCATGGTATCGCTGAACCCTACTCTATCCTGAGCCAATCTCACTGTTTCTGACACACATACCCTCATTACCCCAGTTACGAGGTCATTCAATGCTTCCAAGCATGATGATTAGAGCCTTCTTTAAAAGATAATTATATAACAAAATAGAATGATCATGGCTTATATAGAAATATCCTCTTGTGTGATTCATAGCCTCCTGAAAAACTACTGGATGGTCAGCTCTGGATCTATTCTGACTCAGCAACAATGAGTTTAGGTTTACTATGGAGAATATGAAGCATACTCCAAAAATAACTCACAAAACTACTTAAACACTAGGATATTGCCATTAATGGTGAGGCTACCTTGTGTTCCTTCCTATCTAGCTTTCCCTCCAGAAACTTTCTCCAGAATTTTAGGTTGATAGATGGTTTGGGTTTTTTTGCTTTCCAAAAGTAAGCTTACTGAACTTGAATATCTCTTTACACAAAATTCTTAGCCTCCTTTTTGCTTATTAAAAGTTTAATTTATTGAATTCTGTTTTCTGCAAACTGCAGGTTTTTTGTTTGTTCATTTATTTGTTTTTAGTAGCATTGTAAGCATCTTAATTGTTTTTGTATATAGATATATGTTACTGTTGTTGTCAGAAGTAACCCATAGGTGACTTTCCAGTGCATTTTCAAAGGCAGTCGCATGGGAGTTGATTGCCTATTTTTCTCCTGTGGAGCAACTGGTGGCCTCAAACTCTTTTTGAGATTGCAGTGCTGCTTCTTGCTACTAGACCACCGAGCTCCAGATATATGTAGTATTCTATTATGTGGTATATCACAGTTATTTATCCATTCTCCCAGCTATGTACATGTATTTTTTTCTTATTATTAAGTTACAACCTGTGCTATATGGACTTCATTTTAAGTGGTGCTTTGTTGTTGGTGTTGCTTCTGTGAAATGCCTGGTCTGTCCTGTATCTATGCTTCTGTGAAATAATCTGTTTTTTTAAAAATTGGTTAATGTATTATGATTACTAATGCTTCAAATGTTGGTTAAATGCATTGTTAAATGTAGTCTTTTTACTAATCACAAACTACTATAATAGCTTTTATAAGTCAATCATTAAGTTGCTTTGTCTGTCCTTTTTAAATGCATTCTTTAAATGTCCTTTTAAAATGTGTTCTTGAATAATTTGTTCAATTCTTTGAGCAAATTACTCAAGAAGCTGGACTCTATGAAGAAGAATGTGGCATCAGGATTGGAGGAAGACTCACCAATAACCTTTTGTATGCTGATGACACACCTTTCTTGCTGAAAGTGAAGAAGACTTGAAGCATTTCCTGCAGATCAAAGACTACAGCTTTCACTGTGGATTGTATCTCAACATCAAGAAAACAAAATTTCTAACCACTGGGCCAGCCTGTAGGCAACATCATGATAAATGGAGAAAAGACTGAAACTGTCAACAACTCATTTTACTTGGATCCACAATCAATACACTTGTTATCAGTAGGCACGAGATCAGATGTATTACACTGAGAAAGTCTACAGTCAGGGACCTGAGGCCTAAGGTAGGACTCATTTGGTCTTTTCAATCACTTGATATGCTATTGAGAATTGGACAATGAAGGATGACAGAAGAAAAACAGATACTTTTGAACTATGATGTTGGAGAAGAGAACAGACTATCCCATGGACTGCCAAAAGAACAAACATATGGGTTTTGAAGAGGATAAACCAAAGTGCTCCTTGGAGGTAAAGGTGATAAAACTTCATCTTGAATACTTGAAACATATTGCTAGGAGAGGCTATTCACTGGAGAGGAACATTGTGCTTTTCTCCTATATGTTGTTGCAATTTCTCCCATATATTGTTGTTTGGTGCACAAGGAAGGGACTCATTTCAGTGGTAAACTGGGTAGATCTTTACAACAATCGGCCATGTAGGATTCTGGGGTGGGACTAAGCAGTGACCAGCCTCTTACTATACTGATAGCTTACAAAAAAGGTGAGATAGGAGTCCTTATGCCCTTGGCCCTTAACCAGAAGGTCAGGGACTATTGAGCCCTACCCCTTACCATTGTCTTTCTTTTCTTAGCCTGTTACCTCTGAAGATGTGTAGTAGTAGTCTTATTTCAGGAATCCACTTAATCCTACAATATGTTCCCTTTTGCCTTAATAAACTTTCTTTTTATCTTGTTAAAGAAAATGAAAATAAAATAAAGGCTAACATTGAGAAGGAAAAATAAAGGATAATTTCTAAACTGTTTTATTACTAATTCTCATAATTTGTTTGCAAATGCCCTGAGGATCTCCACATAGCAATTACATAATTTCCATTTTTAAATATATTTTACTTAATTTCTTCACTTACCTTCATGACCTAGAATTGCTGGCTACTCCGTTGAATAAAAGCAATCATAGAAGGCCTCTAGTCTTCTTATTGATTTTAAAGGAAATGCTTTTTAGTTGTTTTAAACCTAGAAAAATGTACATTATAGGTTCTTTTTTTAAATTGTGTTTCATGACTGATGGATTTTAGCAAGTTAAGTTTTCTTCTGTTACTTCTTGCTTGTATTTTATATATATATATTCAGTCATATGTGGGTATTTAATTTTATCAAATATAATCCACTAGCTGCTTTGTGGGAGAAGGGTGGACAATCTCTTTCCATTTAATTAACCACCTCTGAAAATCTATTGAAGGGTAAGCTATGGGTCAATTCCAACTCAATGGTACATAACAAGAGGAACATTTATAAGAAGTCTCAGGTGAACATAATCCCAAATGCTTCAGCAGCTGTATAAGTCTATAATTTGTAACATTAACAGCTCCATCTGTGGCTCAGTTCTCTAGTTCCTCTATAACCTTTGGGTTCGTGATTCACTAAAAGATCCTCCAGCGACTTGGACTCTTTGGTGGTGTGACTCATGTGACTTTAGGTATGCAGGCCAGATTTGTGGTTTTTATTTTTATTTTTGTTTTTGTTTTGTTGGCTTTTTAAAAAGAAACTGGTGAGCAAAGGCCCACCATAGATACATCTGGATGCTTAGTTCACTATATGTATAGGGTTTCTCAATCCAGACAACTTCTCATCCTTCAGCAAGCTTGGGCTAATTTAATATAGTTGTGCTACTACTCCTGTGTTGGTGCTTTCACACACCACACAGTGTGGAGTGCACTCTCTTGAATTGATCCTAAAGCTGTTGATGATTTGAAAGACCGTCATGTGTCCACAGTTAAGGTAACTAAGGATTATTCCCCAAGTGGGGACTAAGAAAGCCAATTATCAACATTTTTGACAACACATGTTGTTGTTGTTGTTATGTGCTGTCAAGTTGCTTGTGACTCATAGCGACCCTATGTACAACAGCCCTAAACTCCGCTCTGTCCTGTGCCAATCGCACTGTCTCTGACACTCCCATCCCAATTATTCCAGTCACTGAATCAATCCACCTCATAGAGGGCCTTCCTCTCCTGTGCTGTCCTTCCACCCTCCCAAGCATGATGTCCCTCTCCAAGGACCGGTCTCTCCTCACAACATGTCCAAAGTATGTTAGACGGAGCCTCAGAATTCTTGCCTCCAAGGAGCCACCCGGTTTAACCCTTTCCAGGACAAATCTGTTTTCCTAGCAGTCCATGGTATTCTCAATACTCTTCTCCAGCACCACAGCTCAAAGGCATCAATTCTCCTTCTATCCTCCTTGGTCATTGTCCAACTCTCTGATGCATAACAAGTGATTGCGAAGACCATAGCCTGTATCAGATGCACCTTAGTCTCCAGAGAGACACCACTGCTCTTCAGCACTTTGGAGAGGTCCCTAAGAGCAGACTTTGCCATGGCAATGTGCCTTTTAATTTCCTGGCTGCTGGTGCCAAGACTGTTGACTATGGAGCCAAGCAAACTAAAGCTGTGTACAATCTCAATCTCTTCACCATCCATCCTGATGCTGCCAGTTGGTCCAGTGGTGAGAATCTTTGTCTTCTTGACATTGAGCTTCAATCCATATTGGAGGCTGCAGTCCTTGATACTCTGCAGCAGGCGCTTCAGGTCCTCCTCAGTTTCAGCAAGCAGGGTTGTGTCATCTGCATACCGCAGGTTGTTGATAAATCGTCCACCAATCTTGACCCCACATTTCTCCTCATAGAGCCCAGGCTCCCGGATAATTTGTTCTGCATATAGGTTGAAAAGTTATGGAGATAGGATCCATCCCTGGCGTACGCCCTTCCCAATTTTGAACCATGCAGTGTTCCCTTGCTCTGTTCTGACGACTGCCTCCTGGTCCAAGTATAAGTTTCTCATTAGAACGATCAAGTGTTCTGGAATTCCCATTCTTCTCAGAGTCAGCCACAGTTTGTTATGATCTAACAGTCAAATGCCTTTGCATAGTCAATGAAACACAGATAGACACTCCTCTGGTATTCCCTGCTTTCAGCCAAGATCCATCTAACATCAGCTACAATATCTCTAGTACCACGACCCCTTCTGAAACCAGCCTGGACTTCTGGTAGTTCTCTGTTGATGTGCTGTTCCAGTCATTTTTGGATAATCTTCATTAAAATCTTGCTTGCATGTGAAATCAGTGAGATTGTTTTGTAGTTTCCACATTCTGTTGGGTTACCTTTCTTTGGGATGGGAACAAGTATTGATCTCTTCCAGTCAGTTGGCCAAGTGGTCATTCTCCAAATTTCTTGGCACAACTTGGTGAGCACGTCCAGGGCAGCATCTCTTAACTGAAATATATCAATTGGTATATTGACAACACATACGTATTTAATATTTAAGTCTATATTTAAGATAGTAAGGCCATTTCTCTCTTTATGTGCACATCTATATTTAGGGAGCTGTATGGCTCAATGGTAAGAATCTGCACTGTAATCTCAGAGCATGTAGTTCCCTTCTAGGTCCTTTCCATTTCCTTCATCCCCTCCCTCTACCCATTAGACTATAAAACCTTGTGGTTTTGCCCCTGCCTATCCTTAACACATGTTCCCATATTATGGTTTCACTCCTACACATCTTCACCCCTCAGCTCCACTTTCTTTGCTCCTCGGGTCCCCATACATGTTTTACTAGTTATCCTTCTATTTTTATAATAATGGTCTTATGAAGTATTTGTCCTTATGAGACTGAGTTAGTTCACTCAGCATAATGCTCTCCAGCCTCTCCAAAGTTATGTATTTTTCAAAATTGTTGCTCCTGACTGCTGCATAGTATTCCATTGTGTGAATGTACTACAGTTCTCAATTCATTCAGTTGTGGTTTGATATCTGGGCTATGAACACTGGTGTGAAAATCTCCATTTGTGTCTCAGATCTAATTTCCTTGGATTATATTCCTAGTAGTGGGAATAAACTGGGTCATATGGAGTTTCTGTGTTCAACTTTTTGAGGAAACACCAAACTGCCTTCCAGAGTGGTTGTACCATTTTACAATCTCACCAACAGTGGGAGAGAATCCCCACCTCTCCACATTCTCTCCAACATTTATTGCTAGGTGACCTGCTAAACTTTGCTGCTGCTACTGGGGTGAGATGGTATCTTATTGTGGTTTTGATTTGCATCTTTCTTATTGCCAGTGATTTAGAACATTTCTTTATGTGTCTGTTGGCCATCCAAATAGCTTCCTCAGTAAAAAGTCTTTCCACTTTTGCCCATTTTTTTAATTGGCTTATCATTCATTTTCTTCTGCAGGCTCAGAAGTATTCTGTAAACTTTGTTATGAGACTCTTGTCTGAGATCGTATTGCCAAATTTTTTTTCCTAGTCGATAGGTTTTCTTTATATCCTGTTGGAGAAAGCAGAAAGTCCCATTCATCAATTTTATCCTATCCAGATAATGAATTTCTTGCTCTAATTGTCAACCTCTTTATACAATAGACTAAGCTTTCTAAGCTTGGTCCTACTATGTTTCTTAAGAACTTTATAGTTTTAGGCTTTACTCCCAGGTCTTTGATCCACCTTGAGTTGAGTTTTGTGTATGCTGTGAGATGTAGGTCCTCTTTCAGCTTTCTGCAGGTGAAAGTAGTTTTGCAAGAACCATTTGTTGGAGAGGTTGTTATTTCCGCATTTGCTTCCTTGGTTTCCTTCTCAGAGTTCTCTTTGTTACTGTAGAGAAACCCCACTAATATTTTTTTTATATTGATCTTATATCCTTCCACCCTACTAGATTTACTAACTCTAACAGAGTTTTTGTTGCGTCCTTGGGGTTTTCTGAGTACACTATCATATTATCTACATATAGTGACAGTTTAACTATCTCCTTGCCAATCTGGATGTCTTTTATTTCCTTTTTTTGTCCTATTGCCCTAGCAAGCACTACAATACAATATTGAAAGGAAGTAGTGACACCGGGCATCTTTGCCTGGTCCTGTTTGCAAAGAAAATACTTTTAGTCTTTCTCTATTGAGAATTATATTGATTCTTGGTTTTGCATATATACTTCTTACTATGTTGGGGAAATTCTTGGAGAAAATTTCCTTCTATTCCTATTTTGTGGAGTGTCTTACTCAGGAATAAGTATTGGGTTTTGTCAAATGCCTTTTCTGCATCAATTGTCAGGATCACATAATTCTTACTATATGCTTTGTTAATGTGGTGAATTAAGTTGATTGTTTTTCTTATGTTGAACCATCTTTACACATATGTTATGAATCCTACTTGGTCGTTATAAATTATTTTTATGATCTTATTTTTTATTCTATTGCCTAAGATTTTGCTAAGGATTTTTGCATCTAGGTTCATGAAAGATATTTGCCTGTAGTGTTCTTTTTTGCTAAGAGACTTGTTTTCTTGATGTTTATTGTGCCAATAAGTTTCTCTTTGGTTGAGCTTAATCTCTCAGATTGCTGAGGACAAGAATTAACATGTTTCTCCAGAGGTGATTAATATTTTCCAGGAGCTAGAATGCATTTAATGATATGTTTAAGGTACAGGCTTAAGGTAGGTGACTGGTTGACAGATCTTGGAGAGAGTCCAAAGCTATTCTTTTATAAAGTCCAATGCCAGAACCCACATTTTCATAAAGGACTACCCTGCCTTGTCTCTTTGCTTTCTGCTCTTTTTTCTTATTTCCACTCACTTATAGTCATACCTATTTGGTATTTTCCTTTATATTTGTGAGCAGAAAAATGTATTACAAAGTGAGCTGTTAATATAGTTATGGTTGATATTGGTCTGATCTCCACCCTTCTCCCCAAAAGAAGTTCACCAGAAATGTTTGGATTTTTTGTTTGTTTTATAAAATAAATATTATTATAACAGACACCTAGGATTTAATTTCTACAACTTTGGTAAATGGTCATCACTCATTTGGAAAAGAAAAGATAATTTTCTTGATTTCTTTGTAGCAATTTCTCTTTTCATTTAAAAATTATGTCTACATCCTTATAAACCTTAAAAACTTTTTTTTAGTAATGCTTAACAACAACAACATAGAGAGAGCTCTGTGGGCCTGGTGGATAGAAAATTAGGCTACCAAGCCAAAGGTGGGTGATTTTAATCTGTAGCCCTCAGGCCTGGTTTTAATTGTTTTTGGTCAAACATTCTTCTAAGTGGTGTAGCAATGGTCTGTCCATTTGCTGTACAGAGGTTGTGGTCGCTGTGAAGCTGAACACTGTGACAATGATGTGTCAAATGTGATAATGGTTACCTATGGTGGACAGTGTTTGGTGGAGCTCCAGATTAAAACAATCTTGGAAGCAGGAGTGGGATCCACTTCCAAAATAGCTTGCCTCAGAAACTCCATGAACTTGGAGTAACGATGAATGTTTTACAAGTGTTCAGGTATTTTGTTCATAGAGTTGCTATGTGTCATCTACAACTCGATGGCACTTAATACAAATTTTTTAAGGTAGATGTGGCTAAGATGAAATTGCTATCAATTGAATTTTTACCATTTAATTATAATAAGCATTTATTCATTGTATGGTTGCAACTCTGGTATTATAATAATAATAATGACAAAGATGTATGCATTTTTTATAGTAATTTAAAATATATAATTTTTTTCTTTTGTGTGGTTATTTTGGTTGGTTCTTTGTTTTTATGTTGTTAAAACAATCCCGATAAATGAGTAGTCGATATTATCACCACACTTCTAGAGGAAGGCCTGTGCTTATAGAAGTCAATCTGTTTTTTATTCAAGATCACGTAATCAGTAGGGTGCTCTCAGACTAAGAACCTAGAGTCTTCCATTCTTAAACAATTCAAATAGTCTTTCTAAAATATATTAGCCTTCTATAGTTTATCTCTTACCAGATGACTTTTTTTTACTCATTTTTAGAAAATGGGACATGATTGTATTAACTGGTTAATAATGAAAATCTACAATTCAAAAGTTAACTTCTTAAATCTTGAGTAGTAAACTAATGCATGTCTCTGTTTCATGTTCCACATATTACCATAGTCAAATTACAAGCAGTACAACTTAGGTAAATTCATCTTAACCTTGAAATGAGGTAGAGAAAGAAGTAGTTTTACTGTTGTGGTGGCCTAGTGGCAAGAAGCTGTGCTGCAGTCCCTTAGGCAAGCGGTCAGAGGCCATGAGTTGCTCTATGAGAGAAGGATGGGCAGTCTCCTCCTGTGTGATTAACTGCCTCTGAGAACCTGCCAGATGGTGCACAGCAACAGTATCTATAATGTCCCATTAAAAGAAGATAACAAAATTATCACACAGTATTAAGGTTGTCAGGTTTTTGTAAGTTTTTAAAAATAAAAATAGCATCTAACCAATCTTCAGATATATATGCTTTTCCTTCTTGAATTTATCTTTTGACTTTGTCAGTGAGTCCATTTCAATTTGAAGGGATACTATATGTCAGAATAATACAGTCGCATAGAGGTTCCTGGGTTATCATTGAAAAGATGGGATACATTATGTATACTGCATTGAAACAGATGAGAGAGAGAACTGTTTAAAAGGGATATATGATTAGGTATTATTGTCATGACATGAGTCCAGAACAAAGGCTGCATAGTGATGTAAACTTGGGGGGAGTGATTGTATAACAATGAAAGAATTTTTCTTACTTTTTTAAAGAGAAAACAAACTGGAGAGGAGAGGTAGGCAGGGAAAAAAGTGCAACAATGAGTGAATGGAAATCCAAAATATCTGTAAATTTTCATTAAAATTAATAATGATAATAAAAAAAATTTAAAAAACCCCAAACAACTAGAGCAACACATTACTAGGGAAGTGCCAGAAATTCAAGCTATATTCAAACGAGAATGTAGAACAAAGAGTATTGTTGCTGATGTCAGATGGATCTAGTCTGAAATCAGAACATAGCAGAAAAATGTTTATTATGAAAAGACATTTGAGTACTTGGATTGTAGCACATTGTGTATAACATTGGTAAAAATGGGAATTCTAGAATACTTCATTGTACTTCTGTGGATCTTGTACCTAGACCAAGAAGTAGTCGTTGGAACAGAATGGGAACACTACATGATTTAAAATTGAGTACTGTATACATCAGTGTTGTATCCTGTCCCCATACCTGTTCATTCTGTATGCTGAGCAAATAATCAAAGAAAATGGACTATAAGAAAAATATGGATTGTAGGAAGACTCATTCACAACCTTCAATATGCAGATGTCACAACTTTGCTTGTGAAAAATATGGAGGACTTGAAGTATTTACTAATGAAGTGTGATGATTATAATCTTAAGTATGGATTACACCTTAATAGAAAGAAAATAATAATCTTCTCAAATGGGCCAACTGAAGAAGCAATTGAAGTTGTCAAGGATTTAATTTTATTTGGATCCACAGTAAATTTCCATGGAAGTAGCAGTCAAGAAAGTAAACAATGTAGTACATTGCGCAGAACTGCTACAAATGACCTCTTTAAAGTGCTAAAGAGCAAGGGTGTTACCTTGAGCAGTAGGGTGGGTCTCACCAAAACCATGGTATTTTCAGTTATCATGTATGTATGTGAAACTAGGGCAAATGTAAAAGAGATATTGAAGAAGAACTGAGGGCTTTGAATTGTGATGAAGAATATTGAATATAAAGTGGACAGCTACAAGAACAAATCTATTTGGAAGAAATGTAGCCACAAAGTCCACATCTCAGACTTTGAGGATATTATGAGGAGGGGCCAATCCTTGGAAAGGGCCATTTTTTGGTAAATTAGAGGGTTTGAAAAAGAGGAAGCACCTCTAAGAGATGGATTTACATAATGGTTTCAACAATGGAGTTAAGTATAGCAGAAAAAGTGTGGATGGGGCAGGATGAGACTGTGATTCATTCATAGGATCACTGTGGGTTGGAGGTCACTGGATAGGAACTAATAACAAAACCTAATTTTTCTAGGAGCAGATTGCCAGGCCTTTTTTCTGTGGAGTTACCGGTGTATTACAATGTACTGGTTTGTAGCTAAATACATTTCTCCCACAGGACTATTCTCTCTCTTACAGATTATTCCTCCATTTATAGTTCCCATTCTTGTTTAAAGGGAACCTTAATGAAAACTTCAATATTTGCTTAACTGACAGTCAAAAGTTAATAAATATTTGAAATTTTCTCAGTGTATGTAATCCAATTATGAGTTTGTTGTACTTAAGAGTGTCTTTCATTTGCTATTTTCATATAAGTGATCTGACAACAATTACAGGTTTACTTATGTTTGTTCAGAGTCAATGGAAAAACAGCTGTTGACAGTTGAATGGGAGTAAGAGGGAAATGAGTATCGTGGATTGACCCAAGTTCAGAGATGGGCAAGCTGCCAGAAGGGAATCTTTCCTAAATGATTGTCTATGATTAGAGATCACTACAGGTTGTTGGCAGACGAAGCAAAGTACAGAAATGAATTGGCAGATAACATCAATGACATAGTTTAACTGCTTTATTTTAGTATTGCTATTTTTTTGAGGTCTTTTATTAACACTTAGTTTGAGCTTTTAGAATTTTCATCATATAGGATCTTTTCTTATTCTGGAAAGTGTCTCAGGGTACATTTCATTGAATTTATAGACAAATAGTGTGATTCTTATGTTGACTGGTGCTGTTGTTGTTATTGTGTACCTTTGTGTGGGAACTGACTGACCCTCCAGAGGGTTTTCAGAGGCAGTTTAATTACACAGGAGGAGACTGCCCATTCTTCTCCTGCACAGCAGCTTTGGATTCAAACCATGTGCCTTTGGGATTACAGCACAGTTTCTCACCACTATGCCAAATGGAAGGAAGGACATCAATAGGAGAAGGTGGGGAAATAATCATCCTTCAGCTTTATAGAAAAACGTCAGAAATATAATTTACAAATTCTTTCCTCATAAGGATTTAGAATTTTTTATGTGGTGCTAATTCTTGATAAGATGAATATGAAATGGCATGAGAATTCTTCCTAGAGGTGGGTTGAAAAGAATGAAAGAATCACTTTTTTAAACATCATTGTAGATAAGATCAAGGAACTAAACATCCCAATAAGGGTTCAGGGAAGTATTTCTTCAAGTGAGAGAAGTGCATGTTAGCAAACTTAGCTAATTTTCCTTATTTCCTAATGAGGAAAGATCTTTAAGACTTCCATGCCTTAGACAGCAGGAAAGCTGTTCTTTTGTGCAGTAATTATCAGAGGCCATGTAGAATAGACACTTTATTGTTCTCATATAATGATAGTATGAAAGGGAGTCAGAGAACTCAAAGTTAATGTAATGCAGACTTGTACCATTATTTTTACTCAATCATGTCCATTGTATACATGAAGTAATTAAATCACAGTGCAAAATGACTTTTCACAAATTAACTTCATCATGTGTGGCTCCTTAAAGTAGTAGTTATATGTTTCTAAATCCAGTAAAATATTGTTACCCAAATTAATTTATTTAAGTATGCAGTAATATAATTACAAGAAATATGCATTCCATGGATGAAGAATCAGCTAATGTCTCACTTAACATTTAGGTAATTTTTTTAATATCCTGGTATTAAATGAGGTCCACGAGTTTGTGGTGAAAGCCGTGCAGCAGTATCCAGAGAATGCGGCATTACAAATCTCGGCACTCAGCTGTTTAGCACTCCTCAGTAAGTAAAGCTACTTAAGCTGGTATTCTTTCTTTTAATTTTATATTGGTCTCTATAAAAAAGTTGTATACACTGAGTTTAATTTATATGCATTTTGTTTCAGACATTCCTTCATTCACATTATGTTTCATATGATCATTCAGATACATAATATTTGATATATAATGTGGTTAATTAACCACCATTGATCTCTGCCCACTAGTACCCTTTTCAGATGCCCACTGGATCTTTCCTAATTCATTTACCCTTACCCTCTGCTCACCAAACTGTGTGACCTTGTAAATCCCCCCTCTCGCTCACCATCTCAACCCCTCTCCTCCTTCTCTTTCCCATTTTGGGCTCTTATGCACATCCTACTAGTTATCTTTCTATTTTTTACATTAATTTATGTTAATGGTCTTAAGCAGTATTTGTCCTGAGTTTCAGCATAATGCTCTCTAGCCTCTCCTAAGTTCTATAGTATTTTTTGAAATGATTATTCCTGAGTGCTGTATAGTATTCCATCATGTGATGTATCACAATTTCTCAATCCAGTCATTTGTTGATGGGCATAGGAGCTGTCTGCATTTTTCTTACTATTGTAAATAATGCTACTTTGAACACCAGTGTACTAATCTTCATTTGTGTCTCAGTTCTATTTTCCTTGAGACTCTCTGAGTAAACATCAAACTGCTTTCCAAAGGGTACAATTTTATAATCACACCAAGAGTGTGTAAGAGTTCCAATCTCTCCACATCCTCTTCAACATTTATTACTTGCTGTCCTGTTAAATTTTGCCACTGCTACTAGAGTGAGATGGTATCTCATTGTGGGTTTGGTTTTTTTTTTTTTAGGGATAAATAGAACACATAATGCACCCTGTACACACCCCTGCAGGAGTGGGGTTCAGTCATCAGCTAAAAATATAGACCACTTCATGAATTTGCATGTCATCCTTGTGCAGGGGCCATGCTAATCTTCTCTGTAATTGTTCCATTTTTTTCATGTATGTGCTGCCGAAGTGAGAACATGTTTGGTTTTGATTTGCATCACACTTATAGCCATAAAGCCTGGATTTTTATACGTGCATTTTATTTTAATATTAGCACTGTAATAAGGAAGTTGTAGGTGCAGAGGCATATTAAAAGATTCTTCTTTCTTAATTTGACTAATTTTCCAAAAGAGTTTCCACGGTAACTAACAGTGATGACAAGTATCCTTTGTCATATAGAATTTTGCCCTAAATCCTTCATTTAGCTTGTAATAGAGTAACTAATTTTCTCTCTAACTTCTTAATTTTGCTTGATATTGTCTCATTTTCTCACTTTTCTAAATAAAGGATAATATTTGATGGAGCTCTGGTTGTCTAGGAGTTGAACTTCTAACCCAAAGACAAGTGGTTGAAATCCATTAGCTCCTCTGCAGGAGAAAGATGAGTAACCTCCTCCCAAGCAATGTACAGCCTCTGAAAACCTGCTGGGTCAGCTGAGTCAGTTTAGACCGAATGGCATGTTGCAACAAGTGTGGTGTTAGCAGTGAACATGCTTGCCTGCTAACTTTTAAAGGTTGGAGTTCATTTGAAAGTTGAAAGTTCATTTGAAAGTGCCTCTTAAGAAAGTCCTGGCAATCTACTTTCATAATTCAGCCATTAAAAACCTTACGGTGCACAGCCCTACTCTAACACATAGGGGGTCATCAGAAGTCAAAGTCACTTGATGGCAGCTAATTGGTTGGCATATACCAAATCAAATTTGCAATTTACCACAGCCTCTCTCTTCCATCTACTCCATGGGTGAAAGACATGGCAATTTGCTTCAGTAAAGATTCCAGCCTGGCACTCCTATGAGACAGTTCTACTCTGTCCTATAGTGTATCTATGAGTAGGAATTGACTTGATGACAACAGATTTAGATCCCCTTCCCTCCAATGGCACATAGCAATAACACAACACCACCACCAAAGAACTATTCATCTAACATTAGCTATAATATCTCTAGTACCATGGCCTCTTCTAAACCCAGCCCGCACATCTGGCAATCTCTGTTTATGGGCTGTTTCAGTTGGTTTTGGACAATTTTATTAGGTTACTGAGAATACCATGGACTGCTAGGAACACAAATAGATTTGTCCTGGAGAGGGTGAAACCGGGTGGCTCCTTGGAGGCAAGGATTCTGAGGCTCCGTCTAACTTACTTCGGACATGTAGTGAAGAGAGACCGGTCCTTGGAGAGGGACATCATTCTTGGGAGGGTAGAGGGACGGTGCA
>NW_006399815.1:12995927-13007953 GCF_000299155.1 Elephantulus edwardii | reverse complement strand
TCACCTTCTTTGGAATGGGAACATATGTGAATCTCTTCCAGTCATTTGGCCAGGTGATTGTCCCTCCAGATTTCTTGGTAAAAATTGGTGAGGATGTCCAGGGAAGCAGCTGTTTGTTGAAATATGTCAATTAGTATCCTGTCAATTCCTGGAGCCTTGTTTTGTTTTTTTGGTTTTTTTTTGTCAATTCCTTCAGAGCAGCTTGAACTTCTTCCTTCATCAACACAGGCTCTAGCTCATACATTGCTTCATGAAATCCTTATATGTCATCAAACTCCTTTTGGTACAGTGACTCTGTATACTCCTTTCATCTTCTTTTAATGCTTTATGGATCATTTCATATTCTGCACAAAGCATCCTTAAGTATTGAAACTTGAGGCTAAAATTTGTTTTTCAGTTCCATGTGCTTCAGAAATGACTCTTGGTACTATCTGCCAGGAAATAAAAAGGTGAATTACACTGGGAAAGTCTGCTGCCAGGGATCTCTCCAGAATACTGAAGAGCAAAGATGTCAGTCTGGACACTAAGGTGTGCCTGATCCAGGCTATAGTCTTCGCTTTTAATTGATATGCATCAGAAAGCTGGACAGTGAGTAGGGGTGATAAAAGCAGAATTGATGCATTTGAGCTGCAGTGCTGGATAAGAGTGTTTAATATACCATGGACCACTGCTGTTGTTGTTGTTATGTGCCATCGAGTCATTTGCAACTCATAGTGACCCTATGTACAACAGCCCTAAACCCTGCTCTATCCTGTGCCAATTGCATTGCCTCTGACACACCCATCCCGATTACCCCAGTCACTGAATCAATCCACCTCATAGAGGGTCTTCTCCTGCGCTGTCCCTCTACCCTAACAAGCATGATGTCCTTCTCCAAGGACCTGTCTCTCCTTACAACATGTCCAAAGTATGTCAGACGAAGCCCCAGAATCCTTGCCTCCAAGGAGTAGCCTAGTTGAACCCTCTCCAGGATGAATCTGTTTTTTTCCTATGAACCACTAGGAGAACGAATAAATTCAACCTGGAAAGGATGAAACCAGGCTGCTTCTTGAATGCAAGGATTCTGAAGCTCTGTCTGACATACTTTGGACGTGTTGCAAGAAGGGTTCAGTCCTTGCAGAGGGATATCATGCTTGGGAGGGTGGAGGGACAGCTTACGAGAGGAAGAGCCTGGATGAGATGGATTGGCTCAGCGACTTGAGTAATGAGGGTGAGTGTGTCCGAGACAATAAAGTGGGTTTAGGATGGAGGAGGATTTAGAGCTGTTGTACACAGGGTCAGGATGAGTCACAAGTGACTCAACAGCATTTAACAACAATAGCAACCAAGGAGCCACCCACTCTGTTGATAAAGTTTCCAAAAACATAAACCTGGCTATTCAAACTGTAATTTTTATATGTACTTTTTTTTTTCAAGCTGAGACTATTTTCTTAAATCAAGACTTGGAGGAAAAGAATGAGAATCAGGAAAATGATGCTGAAGAAGAAGAAGAAAAGTTGTTTTGGCTGGAAGCCTGCTACAAAGCATTAACATGGCATAGGAAGAACCAGCACGTCCAGGTTCGCCTCTTATTGTAGACACTATAGCTCCTTCCTGTTTAGGTTTGCACAACAATTTTTATTTCACAGACTTCTTATTTTTTTCTGTCTTTTATCCAGGAGGCTGCATGCTGGGCATTAAATAATCTCCTCATGTACCAAAACAGTTTACATGAGAAAATTGGAGATGAAGATGGCCAGTCAGTAATTTTTATTTGATAAAATAGAAAATGCCAGTTTGTATTTCTTATCGATACATATAAAATACTTTAACTGTAATTTTTATTATTGGAAGTATTTTGGATATCATTATTTATGTTTTGAGTTTTGACATAGACTGGAAATGGATATGTAGTATTTTATATCACTGCAATAAATATTTAGACAAAGATAGTCTGAGGTTATTACTGAAAGATCTGGAATTAGGTGTAATTCCATAATTTATGAATTTTTAAAAACGAAGCTCATTACTTGAAGTTGACTCTGAACTGACCCTCTATTGGCTTTCTGAGGCTCTAAATTGCAAGAGAGGAGATTGCTGTTTTTCCTCTAGAGGAACCGATGGTGGATGGAAGGTACAATCTTCGGATTAGCAGTACAAATCCCTGTAGACTATGCCACTAGAACTCTCAATATACAAATGATTAAGGAAAGGGCTCTGTTTTTCTGGCTGATAATGATAAAAAAAATCTTATTTTAATTAATCTCAGGTCATAGGAATTGCACAGCCATCTGTGACCTTTTCTACTACCATTGTGAATTGCCAGCAGGCTGTAAACATCAGAAATCAGATTAGACTTGAAAGCCTCCTACAGTGATTCCCTGCCCGATGTGGCATTTTGACCTGTCTTCTGTTGAGAGGGTTGTTTGAAGCTGTCAGCTCTTGGGGAGACTTTCAAGAGCAGCTGCTATTCAAACATAATATGAACCCCTTCTCCCTGTGATACAAATGACAACTTGTAGCTGTGTGCATTTCAGATTTGTTTTATGTCTGGGAGACTTTTTGTTTATATTCTTTCCTGCTGCTTATCTATGTCCGATGTGATCTCCTTACCTTCTGGGGTTTTAAATTGGATTAATTTATTGCAGAGACTTAAATAGTAATATTCTATGTCTCAAATTTTTACAGCCTACTTGCGTAGTTTTCTTTATGCCATCTAGCTGCCAGTGAAAAGGGAATTAATGACATCGGTACTATTTAAATATCCCTGTTTTGAAAAGAAATATTAATTCTTTATAAAACTGTTTATTGAGCCAAAATCCTAATATTGAACAGTCTGTGTAAGAGAGTAAGGCAGAGAGGATTCATGTTGTTTATAAATTTCAGATCTCAGCACTGAAATTCATTATTCATGTTGCTGGTTGTCAGGTTCCATCAGGTCAAATATGACTCAGAGCAAGCCTATGAACAACAGCTCTGAACCCTGTCCTATAATCTCAGGCACAGATGAGCCCATTGCATTTGTCACCATGTCAATCCACGTCATTGAGGGTTTCCCTCTCCTTTGCTGACCCTGCTGCCTTTCCAAGCTTGATGTCCCTTTCCAAGGAATAGCCTCTCCTTGCAATATGCCCAGTATGTGAAATGAATCTTCTTTATCCTTTGTCTCCAAGGAGTATTCTGGCTAATTTTTTTCTAAGATACATCTGTTTGTTCTTTTTCACAGTCCATGGAATATTTAGAACTCTTCTCCAACACCACAGTTCAAAGGCATCGATGATTCTTCTGTCATCTTGACTCATTGTCTAGCTCTTAGACGTATAGCAAGTTACTGAAAAGACCAGAATCAGTATTCATAAGCTATTTTAAAATATAATTATTATTTAAAGAAATATTTTATGTTTCATGCTCCTAAGTAACTTTAAAATATCTTAAACTTTTATAAACATTCAGGTTCCCCCCCCACTTAACTTCCTTCTTTGTTTCATAGAAATTTCTTATTACTATCACATTTCCTGGTACCTCCTTTTACTCACTTTAAGTTTTCGATCCTATCAATTTTTTTCTTAATTTCTTGAGAGTTTTTTTCCTGTAGGGAACTCTCGTGGCCTAGACCAATGGAGTTTTGTTTATCCAAAGGCCGTGCCTCTCTGGTGGTTCAAATCCACCAGAGGATCCTTGGGAGAAAGATGGGTAGATCTCTGCCTGTGTGATTTACAGAGTCAGAAAACAGCTTTTGATGAAACCTAGAAATACTCATTTTCCTAATGTATAATGGGGAGCTCTGGTGGCCTAATGGTAAGAATCTGCCCTGCAATCTGAAAGCCTCGTGATTTGAGTTCACCAGTTGCTCCTCCACCGGGAGAAAGATGGGCAGTCTCCTCCCTTGTGATTTACTGCCTCTGAAAATCTGCTCAAGGGTCAGTGACAATGGCTTCTGGCTCAACGGTAAACAACTGCAACAACAATGGACTTGACCCTAACTTTTAAACTATTTTATTGCAATTTACTCTTAACATGTGAGATGGTCTAAAATATTATTTGTCTTTCTTTTTTGTTAGAAAGATTAGATTGTAATAAGTGAATGTTTGAGTACATTATTAAAAGATTGCTGTTAATATTGTGGCCCAATTTCTGAAAGGTTCCCAGCTCATAGAGAAGTGATACTGTCCATGCTGATGCATTCTTCATCCAAAGAAGTCTTCCAAGCATCTGCAAATGCGTTGTCAACTCTCTTAGAACAAAATGGTAAGGGGTGTGCTATAATATTTAATAAAGAGAAGAACATGTAATGTACATTATCAAAGTGATACAGTATACCAATTTTAGTTATAGATACATATTGATAATGATATGAAAATAAAAGGAAAAATGTAATGTTTGTTTTTAATATTTCTATAAATATAAATATAAACTAGCATACACAGTATGTTTTTTACAGGAATGAAATTATACTCTTTTCCAAACAGATTGTACATTTTTTCCATGATCCTACATAGAGATTCTCACAATATACGTTGTAGTGGTTGTATAGGTTTTCTGTATTTGCCTGTATCTTATTTTAATTGCTTGTTGATGGCGTTTTCATTTATGGTCAGGTTTGTGTGTGTGTGTGTGTGTGTGTGTGTGTGTGTGTTGGTTGGTTATTTGGAATCTGCAGTAAACAGCAGTCCTCTCCCACCCCACCTCACCCCACCCTACCCCACCCCACCACATGTTCCATTATATATATACTTTACTGTTACTTTCTTGGGAAAATTTTCACACAATGCTGAGTGGAGAGGTAGATAGCATTTTTAAATCTGGTAAAATTGCTGATTGTAAAATTTTTATACTCCTATATTTTTCTGAAAATGTTCTTTTGGTCTGATGAGTAGCTCTGCATTATTACCAAGAGAGGAAGGGCTAAAGACCTGCTGGAAGAATTCCTGAGGTTTAGAATGAAGCTCTGGTTATTCAGATTTCGGTTCCCATAAACAGGAAATGCTGCCGAAAAACCTTAGGAGAAAACTCGTCATAGAGGCATTGTGACTTGGCAACACTTGCAGTATATTTTTAGAAGGAAAAAAAATACTGAAAATCTGAGACAGACCAGTTTTTGCACGAGCCTTTCACAGAAAACCCAAGCAGAGTAGAAGAATGAAATAAATCACTTTGTGCATATTTTGCTTTGCTATTATTAATGTCAAACCAAGAGGGAAAGTACGCCTTCTTTTTCTTCCTTTTTCATATCACGTCTCTTGTGGCATTTTAATAAGAGCGATGAGAGACAGACAGGGGTTTCCATAGAGACTGAATTAAAACACGAGGACCAGAAAAGGAGCTAGCTGCTCTTGAACTCATATTCTGCTCTGCATTTAGAAAGGCTCAGTGGGGACCCCATTCCTGGGCATAAGGGCTAGACTTTGCTGCTTTTGTTTTTAGCTCAATACTATTAGAGAGCAGGCTACCATTTACTGTATGCAGATAGTGCTGTGTTGGCACTGTAATTCTTAACTCTCTGAAAGTCTTTTGACACCCAAACAAAATTACACTGACTTTGTAGGTTTGAGCTGCTGCTTATAGTTTCTGAGAATGAAATCCATTTGGAATCATTCTTGATTTCTTTGTTCAAAATCAGTTTTTTGTTCTTGCTAGCTCCATGCTGCTTTGTTCCTGCCCAACAGTCAGATAAACTGTCCTCAGCTACCTTTTTAGTGTCTTTGAACTCTACCTTAAGAAAATGTTAAGAACTTGTGGAGCTCACTCACCAGCTTTTGAGGGCAACTTCTCCCCGAAGAGTGTGTGGTGGTATGGGTATGCAGAACTCAATAGTGTTTTCTTGAATAGTTCCTTGGGTGATAGTTCCTTGGGTGAGCTTGCTGTGGTGGTTTCAAGACTGAACCTCAATATCTATTCAACTGTTATAAAATGCTCTTAGCTTGGGATACATCTGTTAACAATCCACTGTTGTTCAGTGGATCTAACTCATAATGACCCTCCTCTAGGTGTCCACATTTGTATATATAAGGAGACTGTCTGTCTTTCTTCCAAGGAGCACCTGGTGGATTTGAACCACCAACCTCTCAGCAAGCAGCCTGACACTTAACACACTGTGCCCCCAGGACTCTTTATTACAAAAGAATGGAAAAGTCTCAGGTTCATGGAACTTAAAATATAGTGAATAAAGTTAATAAAACATAAGGTAACTAAGGAAAATAAATAAAGCAGAATATGAAAGGTTAGTGGTCAGACTAGGTGAAATTGTGATTATGTAGCCAGTAAGGCATTACTGAGAAAGTGATCAATTGTGGTTTTGTGTTGTTTTCTTTTTGATATTCCTCCCTGTCAGTTGCTTCCTTTCTCTTGGGGGGGAGGGGGGGAGTGAGGCGGGAAATGTAGCAACTTTATTGAAAGAAAAGTGCAATGAAATTTCTTGATGGCTTAAGAGAGGGCAACCTAGACGCCACCCCTGAAGCGCAAGACCAAGTGCAGAGTGGACTCTTTCTGGATGTTGTAGTCAGACATTTCCAGCTATTTCCCAGCAAAGATCAGCTTCTGCTGGTCAAGGGGAATGCCTTCCTTTCCTTGGATCTTTGCCTTCACACTCTCAATGAATGGTGTCACTTGGCTCAACCTCAAGGGTCATGGTCTTACTGGTCAGGGTTTTCCACTTCTCAGACGAAGCACCAGGTGCTGGGTGGATTCTTTCTGGATGTTGTAGTCAGATTGAGCCTGTCTTCCAGCTGTTTTCCAGCAAAGATCAGCCTCTACAGTTGGGTGGGGGTGGGGTGGAATGCCTTCCTTGTCTTGGATCTTTGCCTTGACGTTCTCAATGGCATTGCTTGGCTCAATATCAAGGGTGATGGTTTTGCCGGTCAAGGTCTTCACAAAGATCTACGTTGTCAAGTGGGGTTGGCAGCAGTGTGTACAAAAGAAACAGCATCCAAACTCCAGCCAATGGATCTTTTTAACTTTTTAATGTGATTTGAGTGAAATCTAGCAAATTGATTTTGCATTCAACAGTTCACACACTTTTTTTGTGTGTGTGACATTAATTGCAATCAACACAAAGCAAAGGACCCTTTCCATTTCTACTCTTTGTTTACTATTTCCACTTCTTCTCCTTTCCTTTCTCTTCTTGTGCTCTCAGCTTTAACCCTAGACCAGAGCTGTCCTTTTGATCTCAAATGATTAATTGTTGTAAGTAATGTACATGTCCTTGGTTATTTCTTGTAAGGAGTATGTGTAATATCCTGGTCTAGTATTCAGTCTTTTAAAATATATTTTATGTCAGAATATAGCAACTTTGAAAGATAACCAACTTTTTGCATTTTAATATGTGATAGTCAGGTTGACTTTAAGAGGTATTTAGTGGTAAAGGGTGTTTTAGGAATTTGTAATATTTTAGAGTATTTATTTGATTTTGTGCCTTATCTTTTCCCAATTTGAGACTCATATATAATATTTAAAAAAGCATTTTCATGAAAATTTTCTAAAGTTTCTTTAAACAAGGTACTTTGAAGGCATTGAATTACTATACATAGAGTTGGAATTGATACTTTTATAAAAGCTTCAGACAATTTATTTGGAAACTTCAAGACAATGAGTTTGTATCTTGTGAGGGAAGTTTACGAAATAGAGATTTATGTTGTGATTATCATTGCCTGCATATTTTTATGTCCCCCAGGATGATATAAAAATAGTTCTAAAACATATCAGCATGTTTCTTAAGCTATAATATTACTTCATGAAAAATAATTGTGATTATAGATGTTCTTTGTTGGTGTGTTTTATTCCTTTCTACATGGTAGCATGTATAGAAATGAAAATGAAAATTTGTGAGATGAGTGAACAGTAGCTAAAAGCAGCCAGTCTAGATCTAGGCCCTGGCCCTACCTTGTGCCACTGCTGAATTAGCTCTGTATTTCTGGGGCTCATTCCCAGATTACTAGTGTCTAACAAAACAGGTGAATCTTAGCACCATTTACACCAGCACAATTATTTTGTGGAACTATTTTAAGTATCAGAAAGAGATTTAACTTTATTCTTATTTTGAAATCTATTATTTAAAAATATCTTTCTGAAAAAAACCACACCCTTTTGCAATGAACAGGGAATCTTATTATCACACTAGAACCAGTCTACATTGTGAATGAATTGTTTAAAACCAAAACTTGAGCAAAGGGTTTATAAATACATAAAAAAATTAAGTTAACATATGTTTTAAAGAAAGAGATATTGATTATTCTTCAATTGTTAATGAAATAAATTATATGGTATTAGAAATACTTTTGTATGAATGTAAACTATCTTAATATTGCATGTGTAAATTGGAAACTATGCTCTTAATGCTAAACCAAAATATTTTGTAGTTAATTTCAGAAAAATCCTATTGTCAAAAGGAATATATCTGAATGTATTGGAGTTAATGCTGAGAAATATACACTGTCCTGAAGTGGCTGAAAGTGGCTGTAAAATGCTAAATCATCTCTTTGAAGGAAGGTAATATAGATTTCATGATATATTGCAGAATAAATAGTATTGGATTGACTAGAATATCAACATTTCAAGATGTTTCTAAAAATGAGAAAAAAAGAATAGGTTTAAAGATGAAGACATTATGTGCAATCTAATGTCATGTTATGGTTATCCTATACTTTTCCCATCTAAGCATTGAAAAGAGTGTTAGAGACTGTAGAAATGTTATATTCTATTTTTTATCCTGGTACTTGTTGTTGATGGCATTTTCAAAATTGTAACCCTATACCAAACCTGTGTTTCAATTATTCTGTTAGGAATCTCTTACTCACTCATTGCCGTAGAACCAGTGGGTTCTCCAGTGGGTTTTCAGATACTATCAATTGCATGGGACACTGCCCATATTTGTCCTGTGGAGCCACTATTGCATTTGAGCTGCAGTAGAAAACTGCCTTTGTTGTGGCACATAATTCTTGAAGGACAATACCACCAGAACTCTTTGTAAATGTGCAAGGTATAAAAGACAAAATCAGGATGCTGCTGTTGAGTACCATTGAGTCAGAACTGACCCATAGCTGACCCTCCAGCAGGTTTTCAGAAGCAGGATAAGACATTGAATTTAGTTTTTTGTTGGTTGTTTTTGTTCTTTTTTCCTTCACAATTTGTATAGTTAGGTAGATAGCAAATTGCTCTGAAGGAATTGGCAAAAAACAAGGCTCCAGGAGTTGATGGCATACCAATTGACATATTTCAACAAACAGACACTGGCCTGGATGTGCTCACTAAGTTGCGCCAAGAAATCTGGAGAACAGCCAGCTGTTTCACTGACTGGAAAAGATCAATATTTGTTCCCATTCCAAAGAAAGGTGACCCAACAGAGTGTGGAAATTATCGAACCATATCATTGATATCACATGCAAGCAAGACTCTGCTGAAAATTATCCAAAAACGTTTGGAACAATATGTCAACAGAGAAATGCCAGATGTGCATGCTGCATTTAGAAGAGGTCATAGAACTAGGGATATTATAGGTAATGTTAGATGGATCTTTGCAGAAAGCAGAGAGGACAAGAGGAATATCTGTTTTTCATTGACTACGCAAAGGCATTTGACTGTATGGATCTTAACAAACTGTGGCTGACTCTGAGAAGAATGGGAATCCCAGAACATTTACTTGTACTAATGCGAAACCTATTCTTGGACCAAGAGACAGTTGTCAGGACAGAGCAAGGAGACACTACATGATTCAAAATCAAGAAGGGGGTTCATCAGGGATGTATTCTGTCTCCATACCTTTTCAATCTGTATGCAGCACAGATCATCTGAGACTCTCAGCTGTATGAGGAGGAATGTGGCATCAGGATTGGTGGAAGAATCATCAACAACCTGCGTTATGCAGATGACACAACCCTGATTGCTGAAACTGAGGAGAACCTGAAACGCTTGCTGCAGAAGATCAAGGACTACAGTCTCCTATATGGACTGAAGCTCAACATCAAGAAAACAAAGATTCTAACCACTGGGCCAATTGGCAGCATCAGTATGTATGGTGAAGAGATTGAGATAGTTAACAGTTTTAGTTTACTTGGCTCCACAGTCAACACTCTTGGTAACAGCAGCCAGGAAATCAAGAGACGAATTGCATTGGGAAAGTTGGCTGTGAGGGACCTCTCAAGAGTACTGAAGAGCAATGATGTCAGACTGGAGACTAAGGAGTGACTGATCCGGGCTATAGTCTTTGCAGTTATGTGCTATGCATCAGAGAGTTGGACAGTGAATAGGGTTGATAGAGAATTGATGCCTTTGAGCTGTGATGCTGGAGAAGACTGCTAGGAGAACAAACAGGTTTGTCCTAGAGAGGGTGAAGCCAGAATGTTCCCTGGAATCAAGGATTCTGAAGCTTCATCTGACATATTTTGGGCATGTTGCATAGAGGGACTGGTCCTTGGAGTGGGACATCATGTTTGGCAGAGTAGAGGGGCGGCAAAGGAGAGGAAGACCTTTGATGAGATGGATCGATTCTGTGACTGGAGCCTTGGGAATATGTGCATTTGAGATCACTAGGTTGGCACAGGATAGAAGAGCGTATAGAGCTCTTGTACATAGGGGTCGCTATGAGTCTCAAGCGGCTCGATGGCACATAACAACAACAGCGACAATAGGTAGATAGACAGATAGATGTGTGTGTGTGTGTGTGTGTGTGTATTACTTATTAATTTGAATGAATTGTGCTCTCTCTTGTTTCTGTTCCTTAATTGAGTAAGTTTTGATCCCATTGACTTTAAGGACAGAACTGTTTAAATTCTATGGCTGGACAAGGGTATGACAGAACCAGATTCTTTATCTGGGAATGAACAGAATTTTTGGTTTTCAGAAAAATCTGTTTAAAAGATTAAACCTGAATCATCTAGAATAAGTAAATGATTGAGGATATGTTTAGCACCCTTTGCCATTTTATTACCCATTTTCTGAGTAAATTACAAACAAAAAGAATCTAATAGGAAACCATTTAGTGCATATGAAAAATGAACTGGCACAGATGATTCCTTTTATGTGGTTGTTGAGTTCTGATTTGGTTACTAATTTGAGTAATTTTGTTGTTCCCTTAACTTGAGGTTCTTGCTCTTTAGAGTGGGATAATAATAACTTCACAAATTATAAATTTATAATTTCATAGTTAAAGAAATTAATTTCCTAAAGGATTAGGTCAATGCCTACCATATGCTCTAAGTAAATCATATAAATATAGGTAGCTCTGGTGGCCTTGTGGTAAGGAGCTGCGCTGTCCATGCAGAGACACTTCGTTCAAATCTACCAGCAGCTCTGTAGGACAAAGATTGACAGTTGGCTCCTGTGTGATTTACAGCCTGTAAAATCCACTGGAGCATCAGCTATGAGTTGGTTCCTGTTTCATGACCCATAAGAACAACAGCATAATATAGAAATAAATTTAATAAAATAAAAGTCTGTACATAGTAGAATGGAAATACTCTGGATGCTTTGGTTCTTGTAAAATTATAATTTGAATAAAAGTTTACAAAGAAATTTTATTTTTTGTTCAACTATTCATAATCATCTGTATGATAATATTAGTGAAAATATACACAATGTGATTGCACTTTCCCCTGCACCTTGTCTGTCATTCTCATTTCCCTTAATTTTTCTATCATGCATTTCCCTACTCCCAGGGCTCTATCCTTTCGTCAGTTGCTGCTATTTTGACCTAATATGGCTGGTTATTCTATGAAGTCAGTTTAAATTGTCTATTTATGTTTGAATATCTTTTGTGTCAATAAATTGTATTCAGTAAGTAGAGTTTAAACAAATTTTTACACTTATAAATAAAAATTTTATCCTACGTGGTCTTTTTTATATGAAAAGATGTATGTGATCATTTACAAATACAACAAACCCATCATGGAATAACTTTTCATTAAGGCTTCTTTAGATTCTGGCCCAACCATTTAATGTTTCTGGATTTTCTTCAAATGTACAATTCAGGTCCTAGAATTCTAAGTTAACTTTGATTATATAACTGCCCTTTAAAAAGTTGTTGTCTTATAGGGGAAATGATAAATAAATAAATA
>NW_006399815.1:12973518-12995197 GCF_000299155.1 Elephantulus edwardii | reverse complement strand
CTAGATTGTTTAAAATAGGAAAAGGATATTTTAGGGTTGTATTCTTTCTCTATATCTATTCAAGAAGTTCAACTGTATGAAGAAGAATGTGGCATTAGGATTGGAGGCAGATACATCAACAATCGACACTTTGCAGATGATACAACCTTGCTTTTGGAGAATGAGGAAGGTCTAAATCACTCACTGCAGAGGATCAAAGAATACAGACTTGACTATGGATTGCATTTCAACATCAAGAAGATAAAAATTCCCACTGCTAGACCAATAAAAAATAACATGATAGATGGAGAAAAGAATGAAATTGTCAATGATTTAATCTTATTTGTGTCTACAATCAACACCATCAGTACCAGCCGTCATGACATCTGAAGACATATTTTACTTGGAAAGTCTACAGTCAGGGAACCTCTCCAAATTGCTGAGGAGTAATGATGTCAGTTTGAAGACTAAGGTGTACCTGATCTAGGCCACAGTCTTTTCTATCACTTGGTATATATCTACAATCTGGACAATGACTAAGGATAGCAGAATTATTGATAAGTTTGAGTTGTGGTGTTGGAGAACAGCACTGAATAGCACATAGACTACAAAAAATCCAAACAGCTATGTTTTGGAGAAGGTACATCCAGAGTGTTCCTTGGAACAAAAGGATGGTGAAACTTCATCTCATATATTTTAGGCATGTTGCTAGGAGAGGCTATACTTTGGAAAGGTGAAGGGTCAGTGAAAGAGAGGAAGACCTCAATGAGATGGATTAACACTGTGAGTGCAGCAATGGGTTCAAGTAAATCAGAGATAATGAGAATGGCACTGGATAGGATAGGAATCATAGCTGTTATTCTTGACTCAAGAGCACTGTGATGTTAGCTTAAAGTTGGCTTTTTTAGCCAGCTGCCTTAACTACTGCAGACACATGGTCTTGTAAATCATCAATAGCTGTGGCCCTAGGGGGAGGAAGGGAAAGAGAGAGAGAGAGAGAGAGAGAATGAATATGAATATGAGAGTCCCACAATGGACAGTAAGACTTGAGGGAGACTGGTGCAAAGCCTTTAGTGAGAGTGTGACCCTGGTGGTAAAACCCTGGTGAAGGTGGTGGAGAGACTGTGGCATTGTTGTGTACGAACTATGCCAAAGTGTAACCAGAGGAGCCTTGAGATAAAGGCCATAGTTAAATGTTTTGCTGTGCTTGCTGGAAATTAAGGACAAGCTAACCTATAACTGATCTGGATGATTGAAGATAATAGAAGTTTCTCGAATTCGGTAGCTGAACTGAAACTGGAGCCTGGACTACTTGAAAAATTGTTTCTTTGGACTGCTGGGCTAAAACCTGGATTTGCAATGGGTGATATTCTTTGCCTCCGTCAGTTTCCAACTTATTTCCCTAATAAACTCCATTCTCAGTACCACAACTGTGAGTGCATTCTGTGAGTCAGCAATAAATATACTAACCTCTTTCTGCTGATGTGTTTCTACAGGCACCATAGTGCTAGGTTATGTGCTCTTTATCTACTTTATGCTCTGGGACAGTGAGATGCTGTGATTTTCTTATTCCCTCTTGCCCTTTCAGAGAGACATTCATGGCCCTGTGCCTCCATGTCCCATTTTCTGCACCTTAAGCATGCACCCAACAACAAAAACAACAACAACAACAACAATAATGTATAAAAACACAGTGGTGAAAGCTGAGTGAATTTAGAGGTGGTTAGCAAAGGAACATCAAATGGTCATGTATTTAAACTTGAGCTTTTAGAGTCTGGTGGCCTATTGAGTAAGAAGTTGCACTGCAAACCCAAAGGCAGGCAATTCAAATGCACTTGAAGTTATGTGCCGTCGAGTCACTTGCGACTCATAGTGACCCTATGTTCAAAAGCCCTAAACTCTGCTCTATTCTGTGCCAACTTTACTGTGTCTGACATACCTACCCCCAGTACCCCAGTTACTGAATCTATCCATCTCAGCTGCTCCAGAAAAGAAAGATGGGAAATGTCCTCCAGTGAGAATTACAAGTGGAATTTACAGCCTCTGAAAACCTGCTAGAAGGTCAGTTGTGAGACAGTTCTGCCTCAGGGGCAATGACTTAAAGGTAAAATTTAAGATTAAAAAGAGGAATATGACTCAGTTACCATGGAACCATGCAAAGCAAAAATACAGTTCCAGTATTACAAGTTTCTTTTAACATAGCAACATGGAAAGCAAGTTCCGCTTGTAGTCAATTACATGCTGCATGCTGGTGCTCCAGTTATATTTTTTTACAGCGCCTACACTGCTTTTAAGAAATTGGTGCTTTAATGAAAATTAAGGCTAAGACTCCTTTGTAACAAGTCCAGTGGTGTTATTCTATAAGTGGTTGGTTGGTATGAAGCAAAGATCCCTTGCTTGGGGTCTGAGAAATTTGAGTTCTAACAATGACTCTAATATTTTCTAATGATTTATGAATTAAAACCTTCAAACTTATTGCCGTTGAGTCAGTTCCAACCCACAAGAAATATCCTTTGGCTTTCTGAGGTGAGACGAGCCTGCCAATTATTTTCCACCAGAGCAGTTAGTAGATTTGAATCGCCAGAGATTCATGGCCTTTGTGCTAGCAGTGCAACTCTGGGTGGACTATGCCCCTAGGGAACCTTAATACTTAACCTCATTCAGAACTCAGTTTTTCATCTGGAAAACAAGGACTATACCCTCTGTCTCTCAGGATGGATGCTAGCTAAACAGATCAGAAAGAAGTTGTTCATGCCACACAATGAAGTAAAAAAAAATTTCCAGGTTACTCTGAATTCAATTTCTTGATGTCAAACTTTTATCAGATAATTAAAATAATGTACGGCCATGTGATCACTGTGAGTGCGACCCAGTCTTGCACTAGTAAAAACAATATGCTCACATTAACTAATTCAGATGTATTTTCCATAGTTTTTCTTGATAAAATTTATTGGTTCTCTCGGCCCCACTTGTTTAGGTTATGCAAATGAAATCAGATTAGTCTCTAATGAGCATTTCAATTTCTATCTCCAGTACTCCCACCCTGGATATAATGGCAGCAGTAACTCCCAAAATAATAACCGTTATGAAAAGCCATGAGACATCATTATCAGTGCAGCTGGAGGCACTTCGTGCTATTTTGCATTTTATAGTTCCAGGTAAGTTATATACTTGATTGGGAAAGAAATATAAATGTAAGAGAGTCTTTTACTTTTCATCATATTTCAATTTTTCTAGGCAAAAATTAAGGGCCAACCTCTGTCAACTAGTGGAAATGCAAATCTTGCTACAAAGCCAAAAATAAAAAGAGGCTAAATGATGATATGGAAGAATATTTTTATTAATCTGTAAGGACAGTCATTAATTTTTTGCTATAAAGAATGCTATATTTTTACATAAGTAAATTGTGTTATATATATTTGAAAACAGCCCAACCCTCTTGTGTTTTGTATGTATTTTATATGTTATGTGAATGTATACGTTATTTGTATGAGCATTATATATAAATATATGTTAAATACAAATTGTCGTGTTTATACCTCTAATAAGAATTTCTGTTACTTATAATTCTTTTGCAATTATGTTACCGTACCCTAGTTCAAATTTTGAATGTTTTTATTCCTTTTGAACATTTGTATTCCCTTCCTTTTTCCACTTGCCTAAACTATGATTAGAGTTTCTAATTAATTTTCACACCTTTTCTCTTGCTTCATTTTACTTCCTCTTTTACTGTGGCTGAATTAATCTTTCTGAAATATAACCATGTTATCCTAATTCATTAATTTAAATAGTTCCACTCGCAATCATAATTTTGTTCCTATTTAAAGTCTCTTTAAAACACATACTCTTCTATTCAACACATTGTGATTCAAATGCCTCTTAGGTTCTAAATACCTTGTTACCAAGGTTTCAGATGAGTGATAGTCATTGTACTATTAATAGGAGCTCAGGTATAGAAGGATATGTGAGTAATTCACCACTGGACAGAATTAAAAGATGCTATTATTTGTACAAAAATTATGGATATGTTGAGGAAGTCACAACTAATTCAGGGAAGAAGAGGTTGAGACATTAAGGTTTGAAAACTGAATAGGGTTAGCCCGGTAGAAAGGTCAGGAAGGACATTTCAAATAGAAGAATGTGTGGCTTGTGTTAGTCTGAAGTATAAAGTACTAGGAGAGCTTGGGGAGGAGTGGAAACCAAACACATTACTGAATGCAAGGTTTTTGATTGCAGTGCAATAAAAAAAAAGTTATTTTTTTCTCCCATAAATCAATTAAAATGTATTGAAGGCTTAACAATTTTATGGTGTTGTGATGATAAAATTAACAATAGCATTGTGGTTTAGAGGATGATTTAAAGGGAGACTAATATGGGAAACAGGATGGAAGCCAGAAGTTCCCAGATGGCACGTGTTAAGTGTTCAGCTACTAGAGATAGTTCCCAGATTCGTTCTATCTGATTGACACACAACCCCTACTTAAAAACAAACCAAAGCCGCAAAACCTTTTATGCTGACAATTGAAGGTGCATACTATATAATGGTTCTTAGTAACAAACTAAAAAAAAGACACTGCTTTCTGACACATATCAAAACAATATTATTATGATATTTCTATATTATCAGGCTAAAGATGTTTTTGTGGACTTGAAACTATTTCATTCTTTCTAGAATAAAAAACAGATGTTAGGATGGCATAGGATATGACAGGATTCAGCACCTCTTATTCATAGGATCACTGTGAGGCATAAGCCACTCAAATGAATTTAAGAACATGCATTAAAAGGGTGAAGTGGAAGCCTAAGGATAAGGACTTGCACTGCAAACCCACCAATACAGGGTTCAAATCCACCAGATAGATGTTCCAGGCAAAAGATTTGAAGCATCTCCTCCCATGCAGTTTACAGACTCTGAAAACCCATTGAAGGGCCAGCCATGAACTGGTTCTGAATTCATGGTAACAGGAACAACAACAACACATGTTAAAAGGGGTGTTGTAACTATATACAAAACCAAATATACTTGTCTGATCATATCTGCACAAAACTTGGCTTAGAAATGAAACTCTTTCATAATTCTGGGATCACCTTGAACTGAAAGATTGGTGGTTCAAATACACTCAGTGCCCTAAAATGATCTGAGGATCTGCTTCCATAAAGACTATCCCATTATACCCTTCATTGCAATTTAAACAAAGAATTGACACGAGATGGAATCAACTTAACATCATTTAATGACAATATAGGATGAAAAGGACATGTGAAGGGGGCCTGGAATTGGAAAGAGAGGATGGACTTGAGCAAATGTCAGGAGTTCTACTTGACCCAACTTTGTGACAGTTTACTATGAAATATGACATTATTCTGTAAATTTCCCATTTAGTTAAAGTTCGGCTATTTGTTGTCCTGTTTAAATTTTCCAAAATCTTTCTTAGTTTAAGAGTGAAAAGAAGATGGAAATGACAGATAGTTGAGTGAGGCATATTAAGAGTGTCTTTTTTTTCGAAAGTAGTGCATATTGATAGTAGTCAATTTTTATTTCTGGTACATTGTAAAAAGAATATCAAATAAAGCAAAACCCCAATATTTATGAAAAAAGTCATGGACTCAACAGCAATGAGAATATATACACACATACATACACATATCTATACACACACACACACACAAACACACGTACACACAAGTTCTTACTGATGTGAAGTGGTTTTTATGTGATATATAATATATATAATAATGTGAGAGATATATAATAATGTGAGAGATATATAATATATGAGAGACATAATATGATATACAATATATAATAATTATCTATACATACACATACACATATAATAATTTTATATATCTATATACATACACACATATATACATATGTAATTCTTATTGTTGCATGCCATCAAGTTAGAACAAACTCAAAGGTGACCCTCTAACAGGTTTTTGGAGGTTGTTAATCACATGAGAGGAGATTGCACATCTTTTTCTCATGGAGCAGCTCTTTGATGAATAGCAAGTAATTGTGAAGACGTGGCCTGGATTAGGCATACCTTAGTCTCTAGACTGACATCATTACTTTTGAGCAGTCTGGAGTAGTCCTCTGGAGTAGTCCCTGACACAGATTTTGACATTGATTTCCTGACTGCTGGTGCCAAGGGTGTTGATCGTGGAACTGAGCAAGCTTTAATAGTTAACAACTTCAATCTCTTCTCCATCTATCATGGTGTTGCCAAGTGGCCCAGTGGTGAAAACCTTTGTTTCTTGATGTTGCATTTCAATCCATATTGCAGCCTATAGTCCTTGCCCTTCTGCAGCAAATACCTCAGGTCTTCCTCAGTTTAACAAGTGTGGTTGTGTCATCTGCATAATATAGGTGTTGATGAGTTTTTCTCCAATCCTAATGCCACATTCCTCCTCAGAAAGTAGCATTTTAATTCTTACAGCAGGCCAACAGTACTTCTCACTCTCCTATTTTACAGTGGATAAAACTAAAATGTTGTTGTTATGTGCCATCGAGTTGCTTGGGATTCATGCGACCCTACATACTGCATCTCTGAATCTGCTCCATTCTGTGCCAACCTTATTGTCTCTGACACAGCTACCCTCATTACCCGTCATTGAAACAATCCATGCAATTGAGGACCTTCCTCTTGTGCACTGTCCCTCCACTCCACCAATCATGATGTCCCTCTCCAAGGACCGGTGCCTCCTTGCAACATGCACAAAGTATGTCAGGCAAAGCATCAGAATACTTGCCTTCAAGGAGCAGCTTGGTTTCACCCTCTCTAGGGTTAACTTGTTTGTTCACCTAGAAGTCCATGGTATATTCAATACTCTTCTCCAGTACCGCAGCTCAAAGGCATCAGTTCTCCTTCTATCATCCCCAGTCATTGTTCAGATTTCTGATGCAAAGCAATTAATAGTGAAGACTATGACCTAGATCAGGCACATCTTAGTCTCCTTACTGACATCATTGCTCTTCAGTTCTTTGGAGAGGTCTCTGACAGCAGACTTTCTCAATGCAATTCACCTTTTGATTTCATAGCTGCTGGCTAAGTGTTGATTGTGGAGCCAAGGAAGCTGAATCTGTTAACAATCTGAATCTTCACTGTCTGTCATGATACTGCCAATTGGCCCAGTGGTGAGAATCTTTGTTTTCTTGATGTTGAGCTTCAATCCATATTAAAGGCTGCATATTGACCTTCTGCAGTAAACACTTCATGTCCTCCTCAGTTTCAGCAAGCAATGTTGTGTCATCTGCATACTGCAGGTTGTTGATGAGTCTTCCTCCAATCCTGATGTCATATATTCCTTGTCATAGAGCTCAACCTCCTGTATGATCTGTTCTGCATGTAGATTGAAAATGTATGGAGATAGGACACATCCCTGGCATATACCCTTCCTGATTTTAAACCATGCAGTATTTCCTTGATCTGTTCTGATGACTTCCTCCTGGTCCAAGTATAGTAATAGGTTTTGCATTAGCACTGTCAAGTGTTCTGGGATTCTTATTCTTCTCAGAGTTAGCCACAGTTTGCTGTGGTCCACATAGTCAAACACCTTTGCATAGTCAAGGAAACACAGATAGATATTCCTCTGGTACTCTCTGCTTTCATCCAAGATCCATGTAACATTAATTAATATCCCTAGTAAAAAAGAGTAAGGGCCACATGAGGGTGGGCATGTCTGACTTTTACCAAGTTGATAACGAGAATTGTTCCCATTAACTGCTTCAACAACACAAAACCAATTCCCATGAAATCACACAGACACACCACCTCTGTCTTGTTCCTGTACCTCTTTCTACCCATCTCAATACCAATTTTAGTGCTTTACTGGGTCAAAAATCCTATGAGATAGCTCACAGGCCACACAGAACCATATTGGGGAAGTCAACAGGTTATAATATAGTTTGCTTTTTGTTGTGTACCATAGAGTCAGGACTGCCCCATAGCTGACCCTCCAGCAGGTTTTTGGAGGCAGTTAATCTCATGGGAGGAGGTTGCCCATCCTTCTTCCATCTAGCTTAGCAGCAGAATATAGTCAGGTCAGCTTAGGAAATGTACTCGCAGGCACCTCAGTCTTCAGCCACATGGCTCTAGGCCGGTTCTTAGTCCTGCCAATATTGCCTCTTCCCTTACCTCCAAGTTGTCCAACAAATTTGGGCAAAGGTTCTTAATTTAGCTCTGCTTCTGTTTTTAGGGGGCAGCAGTCCACAGTCCACTCCATCTCATGTCAGGTCTCTGGTTCTCCACTGTGGCTGCTATGGCTGTTTCTCTGGTTCTGAAGACTGATTGCATTCTCTTGCTTTCTTTTTCTTTTTGCTAGCAATGAAGTTTTCTCTGATTCTTTATTGGTGAGACTAGCCAATCCCCTAGCGGATAGGTTAACACATCCTATTCTCTTATTCCTACCCATCCATATGGCAAAGTGAAATTCAGTGGCTAGGAAAGCCATTTTGCATAATAAACTCCACAAGAACTAAATACAAGCATAAATCAATTGTTATCCTTTGCTTTACTGTACTTCATAAATTCTTACTTTTTAAAAGGTTGTTTTTTTAATTTTTATAAGTTAAAGGTTTGTAGAAACATTGCATCGAGTAAGTCTGTTGACACAATTTTTTCCCCTAACAGTAGATCCTCATTTCTTGTCTTTTTGTTACATTTTGGTAATTCTCATAATGTTTCAAACATCTTCATCATGGTGGTGTGTACTTAATATCATTATAGCGTAAACATTGCTTTTATATGTACTAGAAAAAAATATGCTTCATTTTAATTAGGGTATGCTTCATCTGATATACTTTGGGCATGTTGTAAGGAGAGACAGGCCTTTGGAAAGGGACATCATGCTGGGTAGAGTAGAGGGACAGTGCAGGTGGGGAAGACCTTCTATGAGGAGGATTGATTTCAGTGACTGGGATAATCAGGATGGGTGTGTCAGGGGCAGAGAGATTGGCACAGGATAGAGCTGGGTTTAGGGCTGTTGTACATAGGGTCACTATGAGTCGCAAACGACTTGACGGCACATAATAACAACAGCAACAACATTTATTTTCTATTGGCCTGGTACCATGTCTCTTGTGTATATTATGCAGCTCTTGAGAGGACTTTAAATAAGTCTATATGTTCTCTGCACTCATAGTACTGAAACTCAAATCTTGTTATTCCACTAATAATACCTCGTTGCTCTTTTAGTCAGCTATCATCTGACCTTCTTTTTAGTAGTTCAAATAACTTTGAGCTTTTTTTTTAGGCTATTCACTATTGCTTGAAAATTTTCCAATTTCTTAAACCATTGCCGATCCATGCAAAAAAAAAATCTACAGAAAATTCTTCCACCATAGCAAGTTCATCCTATTCTAAATCCAATGAGTGTTCATACAAAGCATCTATACATACTGTATTTGGTTTATATTAAATGATGTTTTATTTTTCCAAATTACTTAGTGCAAATGGTTACTTCTCTTATTGAAACTGTGTATATTAAGTAGAATATAATATGCATATTCCTCAGTTAACAATAATTACTTGTGTAAGAATTGATCTGTTCAGCTTTAGTGCTATGAGAAGCAAATTAATTTGCTTATAAATATTTATTTACTGTCTTACTTACATGCTTATTTTTACATTTAGGCATGCCAAAAGAAACTCATGAAGATACTGAATCACAGCATAAACTAAATATGGTTAAAAAGCAGTGCTTCCGGAATGATATTCACAAACTTGTCCTAGCAGCTTTGAATAGGGTATGTTCTTCTGATTTATATTTGAACAAGATTATTTTTGTTTTTGGGAAATTGAAAGAGTACTTTCTGTTTAAGTTTTCAGTCTTCTGCTTACTATGTTAGTAGGAAGATATGTGGTTAGAGCTATAATGATAAAAATAGGGTGTACCCGGAGTAGATGAGAGAAAGTGTAACCATCCTTGCATCTAAGGAGTATTCTAGTTACACTTCCTCCAAGGAGCATTGGAAGAAGTAGTTATACTGGATAAAGCAGAAATCGACACAGAGAATAGCTTGGACCATTTTAGGAAAAGAAGATAATGAGTCTGAAGTCTAGAGTCAGAATGTACCATGACGTGAGATGAAGCTGCCATGGTGCAGAGGGACTACACCTGATATTTTCCAACAAACTAATTTTTTAGGATTGCATTTTAAATGCTAGTAAACCATTGATTATTTTAAGAAGAGATATGAAAACTCAAAAAAAAATAGGGTGTAGTGGTTGAAGAAATGAGCCATTTCAATAATAGTAACTAACCATCAAGGCTTTGTCTAAGCCTACTTCATTGGGTCATTGGAAGTGGCATCAACTCAACTGGTCAGTTCAAGTCAGCTCAGTCAGAAAAAATCTAATGAGTTTGACTTGCAGATGGTTCTTACTAGTGTCATCAGAACCTGTAACTGTGGATTTCCTAGTTTTGCCTGACTTTCCTTTTCTGGATAATACTAGAAGACTCATTCTGGAAAGATATAATGGGGTAGGTACAACCAAGAAAGTCTATGATTTTCTGTATACTTTCACTGTGGCTTACTGAGATGACTACTTTTTGTTTTTTTAGTTAAAAAGTTGTATTTTTTTGAATAAAATTTTTATTTTGTACTGGTTTAAGTACCAAGTTCGTATACATTGTTTTTCACACTGAATCTTCCCTGTTTCCTTTACTCATCCCTTCCTCCACTCATCAAATTGTGCAACCCTATGATTAACCCCCTCACCCCAACCACCGCCCCACCCATCCTCAACTCTATTCTCCCCCCTCCCCCACTTTGGATTTTCATACACGTTCTACAAAAACTGTCTTCTACAGAATTTTTTATGTGATTGAATTAGTTCACTTAGCCTAATGCTCTCTAGTCCACCACAAGTTAGGTAGTGATTTACAAAATCATTGCCTCTGCATGCTGTGTAGTATTCCATCATGGGAATGTATCTTAATTCTCAATCCATTCGATTGTGGGTGGACATTTGAGTTAACCACTTTTTAAATGGTTTGATGTGCCCTCTTCCTTCCAGTTTTAGGCATTTGTATTTCTATGTACACTTGTGATGTATTTCAATTAAATGATCAATTAATCATCCCAAACCTGAACAAAAGAAGAAGATGTCTATATTGAGTAAAACAAAATATAATCCTAAAATTAAAAATGGTTTGAGAATTTGTCATAATATTATAGAACTTTTTAACAACATATGAATAACAAAGTAACGAATGTTTAGGGCTAATATTTTATGCACGGAAAGGAGTATTCATGGTAATTAGTGGAAATAATTCCCTATGACTTGTTATTGTCAAAATAAATATCATTAATTAATAAATAACCTTCAAATAAATCTTTAAACATTCGATTTAAACTGAGCTTTGCATTTTTCTGTGTACATTTTTCATTTGTACAAAGACATTAATATAGTGGGGCACCCTAAATTTTAAAATGACTTGACTGTAGCAGGTACTAAGTTTAATCTAGGAATATTTGTTGAGAATCAAATGTGTTGGATATTCGGGAAGAAATCAATTTGCTTTCTATGCCTTTATCATGAATCTTGTGATCAGGCAAGATGAACTGAAGTTATGCATAAAATGACATGTTCTATATTACTTATGAGCTGTACCAGCTCTGTGAATAGCATTCTAGGAATGCAAAATGAGAGGAGAATTGATTTTATTCTTGTTTTGGAAAGAAACAAGAAATACCAGAAGAGCCTTATAGGTAACTGATTCCATTCAAGCAACCTTTTGTGAAGTTATTGAATACAAGTATGATATGTGGAAAGAGTCAGGAGTCAAAAGAGTCAGCTTTGCCAGTCAGTACTCTGATGTCCAGAAAAATCGCTCATTGTTGAGATCTCAGTTCCTTTTGCTTTGTGCTAGGGGAAGTGGTTCTCAACCTTTTGTTCTAAGCTAACACTTGAATAATAAATAACTCATCAAGTAGTAGCTATTATGTTGGGATAAAAAAATGGATTCATGGGGACATGGAAAAGACATGTTTTGTTTCAAGCAAGCTCTCTCATGTTTTCCCCTTAATCCTTTTTTATGGCTAAGAAAAAATGCTCTGGAAGTTGTGAGTAAAGGATTTCTTTACTTTGAAATGATGAATCCATGACAATAGTAGTCAAGAAATCAAACAGTACTTTACGGTGGGCAAATGTCTTTTGAATTTTTAAAAGCAAAAATGATCGTAATCATGGGTAAGGTGAACATAAGGCAAGCTTCTTATGCTTTCAAAAGTTGCATAATGGAAAAGAAAGACAAAAGAATTGGTACATTCCAACTTGTATTAGTTAAAGAATAGTAAATCCTATTATCATAGACTACCAAAAGAATAAGTAAATCAGTCTTGGGAGAAATACAACCAGATTGTTTCTTAGAAAGGAGAATAAGATTTCAACTTGCTTACTTTGAACAATGTCATCAGGAAAAGACTACTTCCTGGAAAAGAATATTATATGTGGTAAAGTAGATTAGCAAAAATGATGAAAACCTTTAATTAAATGTGTTGACATAAACCCTAATCATGAACTCAAGCATACAATTATAAAAGTGGTGCAACAGTAGGTAACATTTTGCCCTGTTAATATGTAATGTGTTTTGAGTTCCTGAAGGTAACAACAAAATTTCATGTTTGCATTCCTCAATCTTGAGTAAAAGTTACAAAGATCTAAGGTTTTCAGTTCCACCTGGGAAATGGATTTTCATTTACTCTCTTTTCCAGCCTTAAAGCAGCATTTCAAATGAGGTGGAATATGGTATTCAACTGTGATTTACAAAGCAAGTTTTAAGAAAAGTGGTGTCAAAGCATTGTATTTTCAGCAAAACTAAATTAAAGACTAGTAACCCATGGCAAAATCCCTTGAAAATATAATGATTGTCAAAACAGACTAGTTGTAGGAAGTTGAACTACAATCCCAAAGGTGTATGGTTCAAATCTACCAGCAGCTCCATGGGAGAAGGACAGGCATGCTCATTTCATGCAATTAAACAGCCTCTTCAAGCAGCTATGGATTTGTTCCAACTCAGTGGTACACAACAACAACAACTACAACAACTTCCAAAATGAGAGCTGTATGGTGAATGTGGATGACAAGAGAATTGATATGTTTGAGCTCTGGTGTTGGAGAAAAGTACTGAATATTCCGTGGACTGCCAAAACAACAAATTTTTTCTTGGACAAAGTCTAGCCAGAAGGCTCCTTGGAGACAAAAGTGATAAAACTGCATCTCACATACTTTGGGCATGTTGCTAGGAGAAGCTATTCCTTGGGAAGGAACATCATGCTTGTAAAGGTCGAGAGTTGGTGAAAGAGAGGAAGACCCGCAACCAGATAGACTGACACAGTGCCTGCTGCAGAGGGCTCTTGTGTGTAAGGAAACGTGAGGATGGCACAGGATAGAATGGGGTTCAGATCTTTTGTTCATAGGATCGCTACTTGAGGGCACCTAACAACAACAGCAATGACGATGACAACAACAACAACAACAACAACAACAATTACTCCTTCTCCTCCTCTAATGATTAACCATTTATACCCTGGGACCTGAGAATATCTGCAAATGATATTAACTCACTGACTAAAACTTTCAGTCTTAGAGGTTGAAACCTATAGTGATAAAAATCCAAGACTTAATAAAGACAAACTTATATTAAATTCCTGGTCCTCACTCTTAAGAAGAGTGTGGGCTGGGATCTTATTTCTTCATTCTAAGGTTTGTTGAACCTATTTCATGAAAACCTATTGCATGTTTAGGGGACAGATGAGGTAGAAAACATTGGACAAGATAAATCCCAAGTATTTTCTGTGATGAGAAACAGCATTCAAAATGGCTGATTATAGGACTTAAAAACAAACATTTTTGCTTTGGATCTCATTTCTTCTATTTAAAGTTGTATTACTTAGGAAAGGTACACCAATCCTCAGTTAATTTATGCTATGTGAATTATACTAGTAGGTATTTCATGATAGTGTTGTGAAAAGGCAATGTGTGTAATGTCTAGCACACCATTTCCACAGAACAAGCACTGAATAAATGTTCAAAAAATGAACAGTTAAACTTAACAAGAAATAAAATTTAATAATATAGAAGGCAGAATTAAGGATTTGAATTTGTATTTGAACTTTTAGTTTGTATTATTCGTTTGTGTGTCTGGATTTTAACTAAGGCAAGTCTTAATATCTCATTGTTAACAGCAATTATCCCTTAACTGTTCTTTTGATTTTAGTTCATTGGAAATCCTAGGATTCAGAAATGTGGACTGAGAGTCCTTTCTTCTATTGCACATTTTCCTGATGCGTTAGAGATGTTATCCCCAGAAGGGGCTCTTGACTCAGTGCTTCACACACTGCAGATGTACCCAGATGACCAAGGTGGGTATAACTGGAACTCTGGATTATTCATTTTTATATTTGTTTACAAATTTATTTTACCATGTCATTAGTTGTTAGTTACATAGTTTTAATTTTTTATTTTTAAATTCAATACTGACATTTAGAATGATTGTGGATTTTTTTCTCTCTATTATTCTAGAAATCCAGTGTCTGGGCTTAAATCTTATTGGCTGCTTGGTTATAAAAAAGAATTTATGCATAGGATCTGGGCATCTGCTGGCAAAAATTCTGGTTTCCAGCTTGCAGCGATTTAAGGATGTTGCTGAAGTCCAGATGAATGTATGTGTGTTATTTTAAAGGTTGTGGAGCATATACAGATTTCTCCTTCATTGCCGTGTAATTCCCTTTTTACATTAATGATTGTGTTCTAGTTAATTGAAACTATTCGTTATTTCATAGATGTTTTTTAAATTATAGAAGGTGAAGTACTAGAACTGAATCCTTAATGATACTGAATTTCATTAGTATGTTCAGATTATTATTCTGATGTTTATTTATCTTTTGTCTTTGCCATAAAAAAGCTGAGAATGTGCTAAAGACATAAAACAAGCTGAGTTTTCTTTGCTAGATTTTTAGATAAGTTGTTGTTAGGTCAACTGATCTGAGCCTTTTCCTATGCTACGTCATCCTTATCATCTCTGACACATTTGAGCCCATCACTACAGTCACTGTGTAAATCCATCTTCTCTTTTGCTGAACTTTCATCTTTATAAGCATGATGTCTCTCTTCAATGAATAACCCATCTTAGCAACAAGCGCAAATTATGTGAGATGCGGCTTTGACATCTTTGCCTTCAAAGATATTCTGGTTGTACTTTGTTTAAGCCATATCTCTTTGTTCTTTTGGCACTCTATGAATATTAATTACTCTTTTCCAACACCACAACTCAAAGTTGTCAATTCTTCTTCTGTCATCCTTCATCATTGTCCAGCTTGATCCATAGTAAGTGATATAAAAGACCATAGTCTGAATCAGGCACACCTTAGTCTTAAAACTGACATCATTGCTCCTCAGTTATTTGGCGAGGTTCATAGCAGAGGCCTTTCCCAAAGCACTACATCTCCTAATGTCCCCTCTGCTTCTATCAATGGTATTGATTGTAGACCCATGTAGGATGAAATTATTACACTGTCAGTATTTTTTCCATCTAACATGATGTGTCTTATCAGTCTAACACTAAGGATTCTTGTCTTCTTGATGTTGAGATCCCATCTATATTGAAGGTGGTGGTCTTTAATCTTCTGCAGCAACAGAGTCGTCTTCCTCACTTCCATCAAGCAAGACTGTGTCATCTGCATTAAGTCTTCAGTGTTATGTATCTTAAGTGTTCAATGTTGATAAGTCTTCCTCCAATCTTGATCCCACGTTCTTCTTCGTAGAGCACATCTTCTAGAATGATTTTCTTAGCATACAGATTAAGTAGGTATGGATAAAGGATAAAATCCTGATGCATATCGTTCTTGATATTAAGCCATGCAATGTTCCCTTGCTCTATTTGGACAACAGCTTCTTAGTCTAGGTAGAGGTTACATATGATGTGTTCTAGAAATCCTATTATTTTCAATGTTAGCTGCAATCAGAGGCTTCTGCATATTGTTTATTAGAGATACAACACCTATGTTATAAGTTCATTGTATTGGGGGATGATTTACATCTTAATAACCACTTTGTAGTATAGATGAGTATATGCTTTCTTGTTTATTATTTACTCTTATTAGTACAGTGCTTGTCTATCTGTTTGCTGTACTATGGTAACTGTGATTTTCTGTGATTCTGGAAGCCTGCTACCGGTGTTTCTAATGCCAGATGGGTCACCCAGGGTGAACAGATTTGATCAGAGCTCCTGGAATAAGATAGACTAGGAAGCAGGATTTGCCATACACTTCTGAAATAATGTTATTGTTGTGGAAACAACCCATAACTGACCCTCCAGTGAGTTTTCAGATGTAGTTAATCACACTAGAGGAGATTGCTCATCTTTCTCCATAATAGACCTCTGAAAACCCTTGAACAATAGAGTATTTGAGGGAAAGCTCAAATTGGAAATAACCCGAAATGAGAAAGAGCTACAGGCATCCTTTAACAATTGAAACATGGAAAGTATGAAGTATGAATGTAGGAAAACTTGAAGTTGTAAAAAATGAAATGGGAGACATGAAGATCAACATTCTAGGCATCAATGAACTGATAAGGACTAACATGGGCTACTTTGAACCAGATAGTCATATAATCTTGTATTACAGGAATGAAAAACTGAGGAATAATGGTGCTGTATTTATAGTAATAAAAGACAATTTCAAGATAGTTAATAAAGTACAATGTTGTGAGTGACAGGATACTATCCATACATATACAAGGATGACCTATTAATGCAACTGTTGTTGATTGCTGTTGAATTGAGCATAACTCATAGTGACCCTATGAACAAAAGGCCTGAAGCCTTTCTATAACTATTGCCATTTATCAAAGTTTGTAGGGTTTACAGATGCATGTTATTTAGGAAGTGGATATTATTCAAATGTATACACCAACAGCTAAAGTCAACAAGGAGAATATTGAGAATTTTTACCAACTATTGCAGTCAGAAATTGATCAAACATACAATCAAGGTGTATGAATGAAATTTAGATTTAGTAGACATTTTTAATTATTGCAAAACTTGTAACTCTCAGTATATTTAGTTGTAGTTGGCTCAAACAATATTTTTACACATTATTTTCATCCAGAAAAATTTAAAACATGGCATGGCATTCTTATAATGAATCCAAGATTTATCCTAAGATTGGTTAGTTAGTTGAGAAGATTGGGAAATCAATGTATTTCAAATGTTATTTATGTAGTAAAACAATTTTTTTTTTTACATTCCTGGTCCAAAAGAGCAGGTTTGTGATTTCTTTTAGTAATGCAGTTTATATATTTCATCACAGTAAAAAAAAAATAGTTTCATAAATAGCAGTCTTCTATCCTCTGCATAGGGAGCTCTAGTATCATAGACTCTAGCAGCTTGCAATGCCAACCCAAGAGACTTGTCCTTCCATTAGTTTGTATCTCCCAGTAGCCCCACAAGAGGGAGATAGGAACCTTCTCACACTGGGGTCTCTATGAGTTGGACTCAAATGCATGGCAGTGAGAAATTGTACAAGTCTCTACATACACATTATTTGTAAAGGAGAGAAAAATTATTTAAAAATTTTAAAGTGGGGAATACATGAAATTCTTAGATTAAAAACAGTATGAATTTCACAAACTTAATTTTCCCCCTCAAGAGCCAGTGGTTTATTTGAACCATCAGAGAAATGTTGTGGTACCACTGCAACCAACTCCTGTGTGAACTCCCAGCAGCTTCCAGAATCTATAAATCCTGTGGGAAAAGATTTCTCATCTTTTTCCTAAGGAGCAACTGGTGGATTCAACTAACTTCTTTGGATTGGTAGTGCAACCCACCACCCACTAGGCTACCTATTCTAAAGAAAGATATCCATCAGAATGGGAAAATTATCAAACTACCTTTAATATAACATATAAATAAAGTTTTGCTGAAGATATTTTAAAAATTATTGCTACAGTCAACATGTAACAATAGAAATGGAAAGTTGATTGAAAATATAATGAAGAACATGGAATTTCATTGTGGATGTCAGATGATTTTTGACTGAACATAAAGTATACCAAAATTTTTACCTGTTTTTTTATTGACTACGGAAAAACATTTAACAGTATGTGTGACAAAAAAATACAAATTTTTAAAGAATAAGAATTTCAAAACACTTAATTGTGCTGATGTGGAACCTGTACCGAGACTAAAACAATTTTTTATGAAGGAAAATGATACTTCATGATGTGTATCAGGATTGCATCCTTTCATCATATTAATTTAATCTATCAAGACACTAAACTATGTAAATAACAAAGGCACCGGGGTTGGAGGGAGACTATGATCAATAACCTGCAGTATGCAGATAATACAATCTTGTTTTTTGAAAGAGAAGAATTCAGCATAAATTTTATTTCATATAAAGTATACAAAATTCATGTTCTGGTAAGATTAGTAGAAAACCAGTTACACGAAGTACAGAGTCCGAAATGTCCCAAATGTTTGATTTCCTCTGTAACTCCATCATTTCCAACATCAGCAGTTCCTCCTCATTCAGTTCCCTCATTCCATATGTCCCTTGGGTTCGGTGGTTCTCTGGATGTTTCTCAGAGTTTCAGACCTGTTGGGAGAATGATTCATAGGACTGTGGGTAAGCAGGCCAGTTTTGCAGAGATTGGTGAGCATGATAGACTATCAGTTGCAGTGTAGCTTGAAAGTGGGTGTCCCCAAAAGAGAGCTAGCAGTGAGGTCTCATGAGTTTAATAAAGTAGGGCATATATCTCACTCCACGACTCTCCTTTAATACAATAAATGCAATAAATGCTTCAGCACAAAATAAACAGTTGGTTAATTATTGTCTAGAAAAGACATTTTGAATGATAAGCATTTAATGCTACAGAATTTAGATTGAGCTGGTAAGTAACAACATGTTAAATAAAGAAAAAAAAATTGAAATATTGAAGAATTTCATTTTAATTGCATCCACAACCAATTCCTAGTTGTCAAGAAATTGAAGGAGCAAATTTGTTGCAAAAGACTTCTTTTAAGATTACTCTTTGAGGATTTAAGGTGTAGCTACTTCAAGTGGTGTCATTCTAGAGACAAAGGTGCATCTAAACCAGCCCATGGTCTTTGCAATTGCTTGTTATGCTTCAGAGAATTGGACAATGACTAAGGATAACAGAAGAAGAATCGATGCTTTTGAGTTGTGGCACTGGAGAAGAGTCTTGAACATACCATCGACTGCCAAGAAAACAAATAGGTCTGTCTTGGAGAAGGTGAAACCAAGTATCTCCTTGGAGGCAAGGATTTTGAAGCTCGGTCTTATGTACTTTTTGGGCACATGGCCAGGAGAGACCAGTCCTCGGAGAAGGACATCATGCTTAGAAAAGTGGAGGGATAGTGCAGGAGAGGAAGACCCTAGATGAGATGGATTGATACAGTGTCTGGGGCAGTGTGGGTTGGTGTGTCAGAATTAGTGAAACTGGCTCAAGACAGTGAAGGGTTCAGAGCTGTTGTACATAAGGTTGCTATAGGTCACAGGTGACTCAGGGGCACACAACAGAAACAACAACAACAATGATGTACTATATTGGTTGTTTTTTTATTTAATCCTCTTGTTTAGAGTCAATAGGACTTCAGGGAGGTCCTTTATATTTAAAAGTTAATTTTTATTATGTTTTGGAGGAACATTATTCTAAGTGGTACAGCACTCTTCTGTTAACATTCTGTATTGAGGTAACTGGAATTGCTGTGATGCTGAACCTTGTGTCAATGGGGTGTCAGATGGTGTAATCATTACGCATGGTGGACCATCTTTGGTGGAGCTGCCAGTTTAAGATGGGTTTGGAAGCAGAAGTGGCATCCACTTCCTAAACAACATGACTCTGGAAACTCTATGAACTTTGATAGATGACGATAGTTATAGAAAGGATTCAGGTCTTTTGTTCATAGGGTCACTATGAGTTGTGCTTGATTTGATGGCAATCAAAAACAACAACTCCAAGCTGTGGTATTTTCATTCATTTCATATGGATGTGAAAGCTAGGCAATGAGTGAAGAAAACTGAAGAATTGCTACTTTCAGATTATAGCTATGTGAACATCCAGGTTTTAAAACTCTTAAGCAAAATAACTGTTTTATGTTCTTTAATTGTTACCTAGAGTTGCTTATATTATTATTTTTATCACACTTTCAGGGATTTCAAACCATCCTGGCAATACTTGAATTGTCAATATCTTTTTCAAAACTGCTGGTGCATTATTCATTTGATTCAGTAATATTCTATCAGCTGTCTTCCAGTATCATGGAACAAAAGGATCAACAACAGGTACAATATTTTTTTGCTTCTGTGCTATTGTATATATTTTGCTGACTCTAATCTTCATGTCTATTCTTCTTTTTAGTTTCTAAATATTTGTTGCAAATGCTTTGCAAAATTAGCTGTTGATGATGAGTTAAAAAGTGTGATGCTACAGAGAGCATGTGATCAGAATAACAGTATCATGGCTGAATGTTTGCTTCTCCTGGGAGCTGATGGCAATCAAACAAAGGAATCAACTTCCTTGATTTGTCAGGTAAATATTCAAGACCTCAATGATGCCTTTTCTCTTTTACTTGATTCTATCATTACATAGCTCTTACTAATATATTATTCTTCACTTCAAAATTTACCAGTTCGTTGCATAATGACTTCTAAGTTTTAGTAGGAGTTTAGAATCAGAACTTCAAAGGTAATATGACCCTTTAGCTATTATTATCTGTCTAATCCTTCAGGTTATTTGTCTGCTTAGCTTGTGAAGTTGATAACTTTTTAAATGTGTCTCCTTATAGATTTCTCTATACAATTTAGCAGTCAGGCACACCCTGCTCATGTCCCGCTTGGAGTTGATCAGATTTTGACCATTTCCCCCCTCTGCTTTTAAGTTTCTCTGCCTAGAAAGTTCTCCCTTCTGAATGGCTGGGTGTGACTATACAGGCTGTGTTCTACACATGACTAGGTGCATCCTTCACACGGACAACTTTTTTATTGCCCTTACCCCACATGAAATTGAAGTTTAACACACAGTGCTTAGGTGAGGTAAATGGTTAATGAGCTCAGCTTCTGATGAAGAAGTTAGAGGTTTAAGTCCATCCAGCAGCACTTTGGAAGATATCATGCAGTTTTTAAAAGTTAACCATTTAAAATGCTATAGAAAATAGTTCTACTCAGATACACATACCATTATGGCAACTGGTTGTTTGTTTTTTAATTTGTGTAACATTGTGACCGTGCTGGCCTTGTCTTCATTCTGCATCATGCATACACTTATCCATCTGAACAAAATTCTACCTATCCTTCAAAATCCAATAAATATTCTTTTCCCTTCATAAATCCCCTTCAAAAAACATAAGGTCTCAAAGAAGTTAAGAATTACTTCTGGCTAGGGTCGATTACTGCAACTTGATGTCTTCTTCTGGATTGAACTTTGCTTGTCGATGCAGATTTTCAAATTTCCATGTTGAAAGGGGATTCTTCAGCCAGAGGGACATGTTTCCTCAGAATACTGGTTTGATAAGGAAGGCGAATAAAAAACTGACACTCTGAAAGGGAGATATTAAGACATGAGGCATGAAGCAGCTAGTTTACACACTTTCATGAATGTAGTTATTACTAAGATGATTGAAGGAGGAAAAAACCCTCACTATATACATGAATGAAGTGTGTATA
>NW_006399815.1:12971279-12972739 GCF_000299155.1 Elephantulus edwardii | reverse complement strand
ATATATATATATATATTTTCCAAGAATGTGATATTTTAAAAAGCAATAATTTAATATATATAGTTTTCTATAATCTGAATGATACTGTATTTTCCAACAATTTACCTTGTAAATGGTGTTAGGTTGAAGGTGATAAACAAAATGGGCTGCTGAAAGAAAAAGGATTTGTGCAGCCATAAATGTTGACAGCAAAGCTTTCTACAATATAATGTTGTGCCCCAAATCCAGTTCCCCCCAAGTCACCAAGGAGCCGACATCAATGCAAGGGCAAGAGGGAATTTATTTCAGATTCGAATCCAGGCCTCGCTCAAACCATGCTGATACAGCAGGGAAAATGGCGCGGCCCCGATTCTGGGCTGTCCCGCCTATTTAAAGGGGAAAGCCCGCGAAAACAGGGCAATACAGGATTGGCTGGTTCAGGGCGCGAAAACAGGGCGATACAGGATTGGCTGATATTTGGGTGGGGGCTCTTTTCCCCCTTCCCCCCACGCTTTCAGTTTTTTAAAATGATGTATTGGTTACAAAATGGAGTCCCTCATTTCCCCCTTCTTCTGCACCCTAGCTCAATCATGAGCGCTTTCTTCTTCAGTCTCTAAGTAATGGTATTGAGACCACATAACCATGAACTGGATTGTTCTTATCCTTTATTCTGTTAATTATACAGGGACCTAGGGTTAGGATAAGCATCAGGGCAGTGAGGGGTCCAAGGAGTGGAATAAGCCATTTACTTCAGGATGTTTTTCACCAGTTAAATAAATCATAGGCTTCTGCCTCAGACAGGCGCTTTTTAACAGATTCTTTTAACTCTCGGACCTTATTTTGGACTATGCCCGATGCATTCACAAAGAAACAACATTCTTCCCCTAGAAACTGGCACATACGTCCTTTCTCTGCTGTAAGCACGTCTAGAGCTTGACGGTTTTGTAAGGTCACCCTGGCCAGAGAAGTTTTCTGGGTTTGTAAGGCCAGGAGAGAATCTGCTACTTTTTCTATGTCTTGGCTAATGTCCATAGAGAGTTTGTAATAAAAATGGGTGGCTATGCCCAAGCCTCCTGCTCCCAGCCCTATAGAGGTCGCCAGGCTTCCTCCTATGAGCAGAGCTCCAAGTGGGAGAGCTCGCTTTTGGCGCCTTGTGGACAGGGTCATGAAGGTCACAGTGGCGGGGCTAAAAACAGTTAGGGGTGGGGTAAGGAACACTGGCATACAGGGTTGTGTCCAGTTAGCAGGGAGACATTGCATTAAGACAGAGCCATTACAAACAAAGAATATTCAGGGCTTACCACTGATAGGACTTGTATCCTGAAGGCTGGAGGAGTCAGGAGACAAAGTGTGGTTAGTAATTACACAGGAGGCAGTATTGGACATAAGGATGATTTCGTCTCTTAAGGGACCTACTACTAGGGTTGAGTTTTTAGCCCTGGTCAAATTAGAAGTGAGGATTTGAGTCTCAATCCAAGACC
>NW_006399815.1:12958935-12967745 GCF_000299155.1 Elephantulus edwardii | reverse complement strand
TAAGGAGGAGGGAAGATAACGTTTTCCTCAGTTCCTCCCTGTAGGATAGGGTAAAGAGGGCTTCAGATTCTTTTTCGACTGGAATTTTTCTGTTGTAGTTGCCATGAGGGTCACCTTTTGTGGAGGAAGAATTAAGCCACGAAGGCAGGTTAGTAACTGAATCCTTCCAGACAGTGATGTAAGGGACCTGGTGAGGGTGTCCACCCTGTGGCTGGAAGACAACTTTCTCCACGGTGATGATGGTTGGAAGGTCGAAAGTCCCTTCCAGCGGCCATCCTACATCAAAGGCCGGCCATTTCGTGCTGCAGAAAGTGGTTAGTTTCCCTTTGAGCACCTCTACCGACAGATTATGGGCTCGCTCTCTAGCATCCTTAAAATGTCCAAGTACCAGGTCTAGAGGGGTGGAAGTAGTCTGTCCCATTACGTCCGTCAACAGTGAGTAAAGACAAAGACACAGCAGACAAATAACAAGCAAAACAAACAAGTCTTTCAGCCTTCCTCTATAAGCAAGGCTTGAAAGCTGAAACCGGTGAAGAGCGGTGTCTCGGAAAAACCTCAACCGCCTCTTCGTACAGAAGCCTGGTGTGAGGTTCTTTACTCTCACCCAAGCACTCAGATATAGGGCTCAGAACGTCTTCTGAGCCCCGGCAGTGGTGGCCCCCCAGTGCATCCGCCTTAGCCACGTTTCACTGCTCCGAATTCAGAAAGCAACACGAACAGTTCGGTACAGAACGAAAACACAGATAGACACACTCATCCATCTGGCCAGCAATTCATCCCTCCGGTTAGGGGTCCTTGGAGTCGTGGGGGGATCCCAGCGAGCCCCCAGATGTTGTGCCCCAAATCCAGTTTCCCCCCAAGTCACCAAGGAGCTGACACTGATGCAAGGGCAAGAGGGACTTTATTTCAGATTGGAATCTGGGCCTCGCTCAAACCATGCTGATACAGCAGGGAAAATGGTGCGCCCCGATTCTGGGCTGTCCCGCCTATTTAAAGGGACACGCCCACGAAAACAGGGCGATACAGGATTGGCTGGTTCAAAGGAAGGGCGTGAAAACAGGGAGATACAGGATTGGCTGATATTTGGGTGGGGGCTCTTTTCCCCCTTCCCCCCATGCTTTCAGTTTTTTAAAATGATGTATTGGTTACAAAATGGAGTCCCTCAATAAGAGACTCTGGAACTCTTCATGTATGAATATCCTTTGCTATTTGGAGAGCAGAGAAAGGGATTTAGGGAAAAGAAGAGCATAAGTGACTGTAATGAGGCTTCACAAATTGCTTGTTGTTTTTGGAAATGACTTGGAGCAGAAGGATTTTAAAGAGACTCAAGGTAACAACTTGATAATTTGTATGGTGGCTCTCCGAAGAAGAATTGATTAAAACTGTTAGACCATTAGTTGGTGTCATTATACCACAGAACAGTCCTTCTAAACACCTTGCACAAACTGTTGTGTTTCTTTCTTTTTTTAATTCAGTTATTGCCCACCGTCTAATTATTTTCCTTTCCTTGTACATAGGGTTCCAGACTCCAAATAGTCTTAGTGTCTCCATTGTTTCCTTGTTTGTTTAGAGTCAACAAGCCCTCCAAGAGGACACTTGCATTCAAGGCCATGCCCTTGTCTTCATTGTGGAGACTGTGAAGTGACTGGACTCAGTAAAATGGGCTTTCTTGTTTGGGTTGAGTGTCATTAGTTTTTATTTAATCCTCTTGTTTAGAGTCAACAAGACCTCCCAGAGGGCCATTGTATTTAAAAGTTGGGCCCCTCCCCCCCATTATATTTTAAGCCCTTTTTACTGTATTTTAGAAGAGCATTCTTCTAAATCCTACAGCACCCTTCTGCCAGTTTGCTATGCTGAGGTAATCTGGATTTGCTGTGGTGCTGAACCTTTTCCCACTGGGTCTCAAATGCCATAATGGCTGTTCATGGTGGACAGTGTTTGGTGGATATCCCAGTTTTAAGACAGGTTTGGAAGCAGGAGTGGCATCCACTTCCTAAACCACATGCCTCTGAAAATTCTATGAACTTGGAGAAATGATAGAGAAAGGCCTCAGGTCTTTTGTTCATAGAGTCACTAGGAGTCATGAATCACTTTATGGTAACCAACAACAACAGGTAATGGAAGTAACACAAGCTTTGGAGAGAGTAACTTTGGCTTCAAAACATTCTTTATTACTTAACTGGCTGGAAGGATTTGAGCAAATTTCACATATTTTCTAAATGTTTCATTATCTATCTAATTGTAGTAATATGTAGAAACAGGTTTCTGTGAGGATTAGAGGTCATGTGACAACATGAATTCCACATAGCACCTCACTTAGAATATTTCTGTTATCTATATACATTTTATCTTTTATTTGAAAAATCATCCACACCCTATGCTTTTCAGTTAGAGTTCCTCATATATCCATTGTGTAGGATATATTCCTCATATATCCATTGCGTAGGCTGTTCATGTTTGTGTTTGGTATCTATAACACTTTTCGTCTCTGAAAACATTAAATTCAGCAGAAGACAGAAAACTGAGAGACAAAGTACTTCTTCATGAAAATTAACTTTCTTGCCTCAAAAAGTTCAAGAAAACCAGACATGTGTGATTACTGCCTTTTGTGTATGACATTAAGGAATTTTATATTTAAAGTATCATTTTGTATTTCTATATTAAATATTAAGGAGGAGAAATATAGTTGTCTCTATTAGGCAGTTTGTCAGATGTCTTCTGATCATCATATGGAAATGCAAACAATGTAAATAATGTGCCTCATTAATCGGGCTTGACTTAGGCCTTCTGACTCCAAGTCCACAAGCTTTTTTTCCCCACACAGTCTACCTCTTTTATGATAACTGACTCACAGGTAGCAAATTATTTGGTTAATGCTACTCTGTTTTACATGATCTTATTCTTAATCTAACTTCATTTTCTCAGTCAGCTTCAAGGATGAGTTTGGGCTTCGTTTATTTATTTTCAATCTAACTTCAAGGTCAATTTACTATTCTCAAAAGTAAGAAATACTTTAATGGCTTCTTCTCCCCTACTCTTTCATAGGTGTGTGAAAAAGAGAGCAGCCCCAAGTTGGTGGAATTATTATTGAATAGTGGATCCAGGGAACAAGACGTGAGGAAAGCTCTGACCATAAGCATTGGGAAAGGTGAAAGCCAAATCATCAGTTTGCTCTTACGGAGGCTTGGCCTGGACATGGCCAATAATAGTATCTGCCTGGGAGGATTTTGCATGGGAAAAATTGAGCCCTCTTGGCTTAGCCCTTTATTTCCAGATAGGACATCTAATTTAAGGAAGCAAACAAGTAAGTGCCAACAGATAGAAGCTTCTTATTCTTAGACATATTTACTAACAATTTTTTTACCAGTTCTTTTAATCTGTTGTTTTTAGATTTTTCTTCTCTACCTAATTTTTTAAATGTAATTTTCACTCCATTTGATGCAATTTAAGACAAACATTTTGAAGAGGTTTGAAAATCTCTTTTTCTGGCTGGCAGCATAAAATACTTGAAAATGAAGCTTCTCTTTAACGGGATGGTTACAACTTTATGAGGTCACATTTTTCTTTAATCTTTGTTATTTATAATTAAAAAGTTATACATAATCATTTTAAAAGTGAGGAAATACTGAGAAATATAAAGATGAATCTAAAAGGAACTTATTACATGCCATATATAATTAACATAGATGTTTTATTTTTTCCAAGATTTTCTAAGTTTCTACATGCTTACATTTGCAAAAATTAGCATGAACTTGTAGATAATATACAGCCAGATATACTTTGAATTTTCAAGTTAATATATACATTTTATATATAAAAATATTCAGTTAAGTATTCCTTTTCGGTGTCGTATATATTTTGTGTCTTGTATGTATACTGATGATAATTTATCATCATCGTCTAATAATACTTAAGTCTTATCAGTTCCCTCTGATTTAGTCACACTAAATATGTCATTAAAGCTTGAGCTTCAGCTTTCCCCGTATTTCACTTCAAGTCTACTTGTTTATCCCTGTTAGGTGCCTTGGAGTTGACAAGGACTCACAGTAACCCTGTGAAGCACAGACCAAAACTTGCCTAACTAAGCCTGTGCTATTTTCCCTAAAACTCTTCACAGTCAAACCCATTGTTGTAATCAGTGTGTCAGTCCATTTCATTGCAAGGCTTCCTTCTTTTGCTAACCCTCGTTTTTTCACTAAATGATATCTTTTTCCAAGGACTAGAACCTTCTGACAATATACCTAAAGTATGTGAGATAAAGTTTCACCACCTTTCCTCAAAGAGCACCTCCTTGCACTTCCTCCAAGAGATTTATTTGGCCTTTTGACTTATCAATGAACTGCCAGTACCACAGTTCAAAGGCTTTGATTCTTCTTTTGTCATCCTTATTCCTTACCTTCACATGTATCTATCTGAATGAATCTGAAGTGATTGAAAAGCCATGATTTGGGCTAGATGTATTTTAGTCTTTAAGTTGGCCTTTAAAAAGTTCCTAGTGAGAAAAAAAGAAAGAAAAGAAGTCTGTTAGAACAGATTTTCCTAATGCAATGTGTCTGATTTCTTGGTTGGTGTTACCATATATGCTTATTATAGATTCAAGTAAAATTATATACTTGACAAGATAAATAGATATCCATCTATTATTTATGCTATTTGTCCATTTGTGAAGAGTTTTGATCTGATATTGAGGTGTAATTCATACGGAAGGCTGTAGTCTTTGTTCTGCTTCTATAAATGCTTCAAGTCTTCTTTAGCTTCTACAAGCAGATTTTACTCAACGTTTACCTGTTGTTATTTGCTGTCAAGTTTGAACCAACCCATATCAGACTCTCCAGCAGATTTTCAGAGGCAGTAAATTTCACGAAAGGTTGCTCATCTTCTGCAGAGCAGCTGGTGGATTCAAACCACGTGCCTTTTGGATTACAATGCAACTTCTTACCACTAAGCCACTAGAGCTCCTTGTAATGATCATAAATCCGTATCTCTTTATTTTAAAAGCTGTTTTTCCAATAACACACTTGCTTCATTTATCATTTTTCTGATGCATCCTCCAGACAAATCCTAGTCCTGATCAGTCCATTCATCATTTCCCAGGCAGAGCTTTAGTAGAAAGCATTTATGAATGTTGCTGCTTCCACAAATTCAAGGTCTCTAAACTTCCAGAGCACCTTAGAAGGTAAAAAAGAAAACTCAAATGCCTTGACATCTACTCAGAACCAATTTATAGCTGGCCTTCTAGCGGGTCTTCAGAGATTAAATTGTATGGGAGGAAACTCTCTTTCTTCCATGGAGAAGCTGGTGAATTAGAACTGCCTGCCTTTGAGTTGGCAGAACAGCTCAAGTCTGGCTGATTTGCTCAGTTGTTTTAATGCTCCATCTACTCTCACTTTTAGAGTTTCTCCATGTTATTCTATCTACCTAACTTTGTATACTTTCTCATTATTTTGCTATTAATAATTTTTGACTCAGCTTTATTGTCTCTGTTTATAAAAAAAGACATTCCTGATCCTGGGGGTCTAGCTGGACAGCTTTCAAGGTACCCCATAGCTCCCTATTTCTTCCCTCTTATTATACATATAGTACGATTTGCTAATTGTATACTTGCATTTTGGTATATCCTTGTAGATTATAAGCACCAGGAAATGAGTGTCAGTTTTGTCCAATGTTGTACAACACACACACACACACACACACACGCCTTGCTCAGAGTAAAAGCTTTGATGTTATAATGAATTGATCATTTGACTGCTAATCTAAAGGTTGATAGTTAAGAGCCACTAGCTTCCCTAAGAGTCAGTCAGCTTCCATGTATATTTACAGCCTTGGAACAGAATGAAATACGAAGTGTCGATTCTGTCCTGCCGGGTTGCTATGATTCAGAAGCACTTGCACAGCATTAGGATTTTTGCTTCCTGTGTTTTCTAGGGTTTGCACAAAATGCTATTTGTCGTGTGCCATTGAGTCAGAAGCAACCCATACCTGACTCTCCAAAGGGTTTTCAGAGGCAGTAATTCTCACAGGAGGAGATTGTACAAAATAGATTACCATTAAATAGCTCTAACTGGTAAAGGTAATAACTGACAAGCTATCTTGGTAAATGTGTAAAAATAGGATTTCACATTTTATTAATATGAATGTGTATTTTTATTTTGATGGTAAATTGACAATATGCACTAATAACTTACATGTACATTCCTCCTCTTTTTTTGACCCAGCAGTATATTAGCAGGAATATGTATGCAATACAGACATTCTCAATCTGCACAGGGCAGTGTTTACAAGGATGCACTTCTTAGCCAGGTGTATAATAGCAAATAAAAGGGAAAATAAAAAAAAATATTTCCTAACGTAAATTATGCAAATAAATTTTGGTACATTTATATTGTAGAATGTTCTGCACCATTGGAGGGGGAAAATGACAAATCTAACTATTCAAATGTATAGTACATTTTAAGTGAAATATTGGAATATAATAATTTTAATATACTTCTTATTGTAGTTGTGTGCCACCAAGTCAGAAATGACCTGTAGCTGCTCATTCAGTGACTTTCCAGAGGCAGTGAATCACCTTGAAGGAGATTGCCTATCTTTCTCCAATGGAGCAACTGGTGAATTTGAACCATGTGTCTTTGGAATTGTAGTGCAACTTCTTAACACTAGGCCTAATGCTAATTTTTTTAAAAAAAATGTCGTGATGTCATAAATGAAAAGACTGGGTCAGGGAAAAAAAACCAGAAAATTAGCTCCATGATTTTCTAGAAGAAAGTTGGATTAAAAACTTTAAAATATATCCTGGTCTTACTGGAGTCACAAAAACATGCTAATGTGAGACATGACAGCAACACTTAAATTTTTAGGTTATATAGGCAAAACAGAAAACATGAATATTCTACCAATTTATTTCTTCATGTTGTTGTGCTGTGTTTTTGAGTCTGAAGCAACTTGTAGCTCACCCTCCAACAGGTTTTCAGAGGCAGTAATTTGCCCAGGAGGATAATGGGATTGCAGCACAGCGTCTTATCACTAGACCGCCAGAGCTCTTAGTATTTAATGTAATAAGAATGTTAACATCAATATTCTAGCAAATTTCTCAATATCAGCAATTAATAATTTAGAAAAGAGTTTCTAATAAGAACTATCATGTTAGAACATCTTCTGTGTTCTAGGCATTGTGATAAACCTTTTACATAAATAATTCTGTATAGTCTTTTTCACAACTATTTGCTGTAGGTAATTGTTATCTACACTTTCTAATGAAGAGACTGATAACTTAGGAAGTTGTTGTAACTGCAGGGGGAAATTCTTTGACTCAGAATAAGCTTGAATCACTTGAAAACCTGGGCTCTCTCTGAGTAAAGTTTGTTGTTGTTTTGATGTGCTGGTGAGTCACTTGTGACTCATAGAGGCCTTATGTACAATAGCCCTAAACCCTGCTCTATCCCTTGCCAATCTTATTGTCTCCAACATACCTGCCCTCATCACTCCAGTCACTGAATCAATCCATCTCATCAAGGATCTTCCTCTCCTGTACAGTACCTCCACCCTCCCTAGCATGATGTCCCTCTCCAAGGGCTGGTCCCTCCTTGCAACATGTCCAAGTTATGTGAGATGCAGCTTCAGAATCCTTGCCTCCAAGGAGCAGCCTGGCTTCACCCCCTCCATGATGAACTTGTTTGTTCTCCTAGCAGTCCATGGTATATTTAATGCTCTTCTCAGCACCAAAGCTCAAAGACATCAGTTCTCCTTCTATCATCCCTAGTCATTGTCCAGCTTTCTGATGCATAGCATGTAATGGCAAAGATCATGGCCTGTATCAGGCGCCCCTTAGTCTCCAGACTGACATCATTGCACCTCAGTATCTTGGTGAGGTCTCTGACAGCAGACTTTCCCAATGCAATTCATCTTTTAATTTCCTGGCTGTTGGTACCAAGAGTGTTGAGTGTAGAGCCAAAAAAACTGAATCTGTCAACAATCTTATTAATCTCTTCACCATCTATCATGATGCTGCCAATCAGCCTAGTAGTGAGAATCTTTGTTTTCTTGACTTTGAGCTTCAATCTATATTGAAGGCTGTAGTCTATGACCTTCTGCAGCAAGCACTTCAGGTCCTCCTCATTTTCAGCAAGCAGGGTTGTGTCATCTGTATAAGTCAGATTTTTGATAAGTCTACCTCTAGTTCAGCCTCCTGGATAATCTGTTCTACATATATATTGAAAAGATATGGAGATAGGACACATCCTTGATGCACACCTTTCCCAGTTTTGAACTATGCAGTGTTTCCTTGCTCTGTTCTGGTGACTGCCTCCCGATCCAATTATAAGTTTCGCATAAGCACAATCAAGTGTTCTGGGGTTTCCATTCTTCTAAAAGTCTGCCATAGTTTGTTGTGATCCACACAGTCAAATGCCTTTGTATAGTCAATGAAACACAGAAAGACATTCCTCAGGTACTCTCTGCTTTCAACCCCAGTTAGGTCAGCTACATTCAAGCTTTGTGTAGAACTTTATGACTTGTTTATTTTTCACATTTTGCTTAAATTCACCCTAGAGTTGTGCTGCCAACTCTAGATGGTTTGAATCTACCAGCTGCTCTGTGGGAACACAATGGGCAATCTTTTCCCATAGGATTTAACTGCCTCTCAAAACACCCTGGAAGATCAGCTTTGAGTCAGTTCTCACTGGACAACACATAAAAACAACACTATATAAATTATACAGTATCACTATTGTAAGTGACTTTGGAAGTAAGAATAAAGCATCTTCTAGAAGCATAAAATTTTTACAAGATTATACACATATAATTATATATAT
>NW_006399815.1:12941107-12958585 GCF_000299155.1 Elephantulus edwardii | reverse complement strand
TAATTCATTGGAAAAACTTGAAAAATATACATACATGCTCATGTGCCCACACACATACATACATACATACTTGGGCTTTTATCTGTCTACCCTGATGTATATATAATTATTCAATTCTAATATATGTCAAATATGTGTCATAGATATAGCATCCACCCTGGCAAGAATGGTGTTACGGTATCAACTGAGAAGTGCTGTCGAAGAAGGAGCAGCCTCTGGCAATGATGGGACCTTTTCTGAAGATGTATTTGATAAATTTGATGAGTGGACCTTCATTCCTGATGCTTCCGTCGACTGTGTGTTTGGTCAAAGTGATGATCTGGATAGTGAAGGTATGTATTTATTACAAAAACTCAATTCCTTTCCTATTTTACACTTAACTACTTACATTTAACAATAAGAATGAAGAAGAACAGCCTGATTTAATTTACTAGGAAACTTTGAGGAAATGTATTCCTTATTGAAAACAGTTAATTTATATTAATCTCAATAAAGGCAATTCTTATTAAAAAAAAAAAAACTCATGTCTCTGCACTTTTCCAAGTGTTATAAATCCCAGTAAACAGTGGTGACTTTTGCAATGAAAATGCTAATTCCCAATTGGATTGCAACTCTGTTATTGATTGGATCCTTTCCTGGCTTGTGTAAGCACCTTTACTGTTGCCAGCCGTGCAGTGTTATTTATAAGATTAGAGAGAATGCATATAGAATGTCTAGAGTAGTGCTTAATAAAAAGTAACCTTACCTTTATTATAATTAATGTAATAGTAAAATTGTAATAATCCACGTCAGATTTTTGTTTTGAAAAATTGTCAAAGCAAACACAATTTTGTTTTATAAAAATGGAATAAAGTGGGTTTTTTTTAATTAACATGAGGTGACTGAGAAATTTGGATTATAAAATAAAGGTATTTTAAGAGTAGAAAAAGTTATTCCACAACCCTTTCTCTCAAGTTAATTTGAAACCAACATTATTCATATACACTTCATAAGATATAAAATATATTCGTTTTAAGTGCACCTTTTTAGAGGTGTTATACGTGCGCGGGCACACATCCTTGTGATTACTAGCACTTCCAGTATCTGTATTATTTTCCATCATTAAAAATGTTGTGTTTGCTTCACCATTGAAAATACCCACCTCCTCACCTACTGTGCCCTGATCATGATTCTTGGCAAACACTCTCTTGCATCACAGATGTCTTTTCACTTTCTTAATGATAGTTTCAAAAGAGTAGTTTAAGTTCATTTCTCTGTGTGATATGAATGCATGCTATTCCAATGTCATTTTTTAAAAATGCAGTATTTTTCATTGTATTATAGTATTCTTGTCAAAATTAACTGACAATTGGTTATTACATTGATCTGTATGTATATCATTCTATATTGATTTTCATGTACTATTGAGTATATCAAATTGAGTACTCATAGAAAACTCAAGAATAATGGATCTGAACTCTATCATATCCTGTACCATCCTTAGTATCTCTTACATACTTAAGCCCATAGTTGCAGTCACTGTGTCAACCCATCTCATTGAGGGTCTTCCTTTCTTACTGACTCTCCACATTTCCAAGGATGTGTCCTTTTCTAAGGAATACCCCCTCCTAACAATATCTTAAAAATAGGTTTGCCCAATAGCAAGGAGTTGGAAACAACCTAAGTGCCCATCAACAAACGAATGGATAGAGAAGCTGTGGTATATTCACACAATGGAATACTATGCTGCATTGAAAAAACAAGCAACTCATGCAATATTATTCAAAATGGGTTACCCCGGAGGACATTATGCTGAATGAAGTATCTCAGTCACAAAAGGACAAATACTGCATGGTGCCACTGTTGTAAAGCAGGACTGACCTCGGGGTTGGGAGGAGACTGAGAAGGATGGGTTCAATAATGTATGCTGCCTTGAAACAGATAAGGGAGAAAACTGTTTAAGAGGGAAAATTATTAGGTATTTTTGTCATGACAGGAGTCCAGAGCGAAGGCTTTATAGTGGAGTGGACCTTGGGAGAGGGATTGTTAAACAATGAAAGAATTTTTCTTTCACTTTTCTAAGAGGGTAGTGTACTAGGAGGGAGGGTTGGGAGGGGAGAAAAATACAACAATGAATGAATGGAAAGCCAAAGTCTCTGTAAATTTTCATTGGCAGCAATAATAAATCTAAAAAAATGCTAACAAAAAAGAGGCTTGAGACGTTGAAGACCAGATGAGTTGTGGGATGACATCAAGGATATTGTCCATGAAGAGAGTAACATGCCATTACAAAGACAGAAGAGAAAGGAAAAACAAAATGGATGTCTGAAAAGACTCTGAAAATTGATCTAGAACACTGAGAAGCCAAAACAAAGGGAAGAGATTCTAAAGTAAAAGAGCTGAACAGAAGATTGCAAAAGGAAGCTTGAGAAGAAAAAGCAAAGTATTATAACAGAATATGCAGAGAGCTAGAAGAAGAAAATAAAAAGGGAAGAACTCAGCATTTTTCAAACTGAAAGAACTGAAAACAGTTCAAACTTCACACTGTAATATTGAGAGATGCTAAGGGAAAATTCTTGAATGTCCAAGGTACCATTAAAAGATAGAAGGAATATACAGAATCACTATACCAAAAAGAATGGATTGACAATGAAATATTTCAGAAAGTACTATATAACTAATAGCCATTGGTAATGAAGGAATAATCTTAGCTGCCCCGAAGGCATTGGAAAAAATAAAGCCCCATGAAGCAATAGGGTCCCAACAGACATATTGCAGCTAACAGATGCAGCCCTGATTATCCTCACTATCTGTACCATAGATCATACAAGAGAACTACCCTCGATTAAATGGATTGACACATTGACTGTAGCAATAGGCTCAATTATGTGAAAACTGATAAGATAGCACAATATAGGACAGAATTCAGAACTGTTGTTTTCAAGATCACTATTGAGTCGTATTTGACTCCTAGACACTTAAAACATAACAACAAAAATATTATTATGTCATTTGCATAACATAGATTGTTGGTAAGTCTTCCTACTATCCTAATGCCACCTTTTCATGATTTTCTCAACATACAGATTAAGTATTTATGGAGAAAGGATACAGCCCTGCTGCACGCCTTTCTTAATTTTAAACCATGCAGTACTCTTTACTTTGTTCATATGAGCTAGATATCGAGATCTTGGTCTAGATAAGGTTTTATACTGATTATCAGTATAGTGTGTCTTGGAATCAGGTAGTAGAAGTAGTCAGGTATTCTTTAAAATTATTAGGATTTTTTAGTTTGATTCTGTTTTGAATCAATCATATCTTTGAAAAATTATACTTGATTTTTTTGGAGATAGATTAAATATATTGGTCAATATGTTGTTAAGTGTCATCAAGTAGAGTACAACTCATAGTGACCTATGAACAGCGGATGTGAACTCCATGGTATCCTGTGCCATCTTAACACTTTCTGACACACTAGGACCCATTGCAGCAGTCAGAGTGTCAATCCACTTAGTTAGGAATCGTCCCCTCCTTCTCCGACTCCCTACCCTTCCAAGTATCATGTCCCTCTCCAAGGAATAGCTCTTCCTAGCAACATGCTGAAAATATGTGAGGTGAAGCCTCATCATCTTTGCCTCCAAAGAGTACTCTGGCTGCACCCTCCACCCTCTCCAAGATATATCTGTTTATTCTCTTGGCATTCCATGGGGTGTTCAGCGCTCTTCTCCAGCACCACAATTCAAAGGTATCAATTCTTCCTCTGTAATCATTATTCATTGTCAAGCTTTCAGATGATGCAGGGCAAGTGATCAGAAAGACCATGGCCAGAATCAGATGCACTTTAGCCCTCAAACTGACATCATTACTCCTCAATAATTTAGAGAGGTCCCTAACTGCAGGTTTTTCCAGTGCAATGTGTCTCTTTATTTCCTGACTGCTTGTACCAAGAGTATTCATTGTAGATCCAAGTAAGATGAAGTTGTTCACAATTTCAATCTCTTCTCCATCTACCATTATATTCCATATTGGTCCAATTATAAGAAACCTTATTTTCTTGACATTGAGATGCAATCCATATTGAAGGCTGCATTCCTTGATCTTCTGCAACAAGTGCTTAAAGTCCTCCTCACTTACAACAACCAAGGTTGTGTCATCTGCATAACACAGGTTATTGATGAGTCTCCATCTGATCCTGGTGCCACTTTCTTCTTCATAAAGTCCAGCTTTTTGAGTAATTTGCTCAGCATTCAGATTAAATAGCTATCGAGAGAGAATACAACTCTAATGCACTTCTTTTTTTTTTCACTTCTAATCTGTTTTTTCCCTCATCTCTTTCAATACAATATACATAATTTATCCAGTTTTTTCTGTCATACCCCCACCCTGATGTCAGACCCATTCTACAACAGTGGCACCATGCAGTAGTTGTCCCTTTGTGACTGAGATATTTCACTCAGCATAATGCCCTCCAGGGTCACCCACTTTGAACAATATTGCATGAGTTCCTTGTTTTTCAATGCTGTGTAGTATTCCATTGTGTGGATATACCACAGCTTCTCTATCCATTCGTTTGTTGATGGGCCCTTAGGCTGCTTCCAACTCTTTGCTATTGTAAACAAAGCTGCAATAAACATGGGTGTGCATATATCTGCTTGGATGGCAGACATGGTCTCTCTGGGGTATATTCCCAGTAATGTGATTGCTGGGTCAAATGGTATCTCTATTTGCAGCACCTCTTTCTTAATATTAAACCATGCGCTCTTTCCCTGATCAGTTCACACAACAGGTGCGGGTATGAGTTTCACAGGAACACAATTATGTGCTCTGGCATTCCCATTCTTCTCAATATTAGCCACAGGTTTTTATGATCCACATAGTCAAATGCCTTTGTATAGTCAAAAAAAGCACAAACAGACATTCTTCTGATATTTTCTGCTTTCAGCTAGGATCCATCTGACTTCAGCCAGGATAACCCTGGTGCCACAGCCTTTTTTCAATCCTACTTGAACTCTTGGCAGTTCCCTATTTATGTACTAGTCTCCAGCCATTTTTAAAAGATCTTCAGCAGGATTTTACTTGTATATGAAATTAATATTGTTTGATAGTTTTCACATTGTGTTGGAATTGACTGAAATTGACCATACATGCAATCAAGATATATTAATGCTAGTTGATGACTGGAATACAAAAGTTGGAAACATTGAAGAAGGAAAAGTAGTTGGAGAATATGGGCTTGGTGATAGAAATGAGGCTGGAAATAGAATGATTGAATTTTGTATTTTCAATGATTTATTCATTGTGAATACTTTTTAAAAAAGACACAAATGATGACTTTACACATGGATCTCACCTGATGGACTGCATAGGAATCAGATTGACTACATTTGTGGAAAAAAAAATCACTGGAGAAGCTCAATATTGGTAGTCAAAGCTAGGCCAGGGTCAGACCATCAATTACTAATGTGCAAGTTCAAATTGAGACTGAAGAAAATGAAAATAAGTTCACAAGAACCAATATATGATCTTGAATCCATTCCATCTGAATTTCAAGATAATTTTAGGAATAGGTTTGAGGCATTGAAAAACAATGATTTAAGGCCAATGATTATGGGATTATATTAAGAATATCATTTGTGAAGAGAGCAAAAGGTCATTCATTACTAAGACAAGGAAAAAGAAAAATACAAAAACACCCCGATACGAATGTCAAAAGGGACTCTGAAAATTGAAGTAAAGCATTGAGAAGCCAAAACAAAGGGAAAACATGCCAAAGTAAAAGAGCTGAACAGATTTCAGAGGGCAGCTCAAGAAGATAAAGCTGGAATTGGAGAACAATAAGGGAAGAACTCATCCTGCATTTCTCAAGCTGAGAGAACTGAAAAAGAAATTCAAACCTTGAGTTTCAGAATTGAAAGATGTTATGGGCAATAAATTGAATGGCCCAGAACATATCAGAAGTAGACAGAGGAAATACACAGAATCACTGTACTAAAAGGAACTGATTGACATTAAAGAATTTCAGAAGTACCACATAAGCAGGAGCCAATGGTAATGAAGAAGGAAGTAGAAGCTGCATTAAAGGCATTGGTAAAAAATAAGGCCACAGAAATCGATGATATACCAATTAACTTCTTTCAATTAATAGACACAGCCTCGGATATGCTCTCCAGTCTATGCCAGGAAATTTGTAGGACAGCTGTCTGGCCAACAGATTGGAAGAAGTCCATATTTGTTCCTGTTCCCAAGAAAGGTGATCCAACAGAATGTGGGAACTATCAAACAAAATCATTAATGTCGAAGAACAATATGATGGAGTTCATATTTTAAAAACATTGAGTCATATGATACATAAATGTGGCATAGATTGTTGCTATTATGTGCTATCAACTCATAGTTGACTTGCAACTCATAATGACCCTATGTACAACAGATCTGAACCCTGCTTTATCTTGAGCTAACCTTATTGTCTCTGAAGCACCTGCTTCAATTTCCTCAGTCACTGAGTCAATCCATCTCATCCAGGGTCTTCCTCTCTTGCACTGTGTCTCCACCCTTCCAAACATTATGTCCCTCTCCAAGGACTGTTTCCTCCCTCGTTGCATCATGCCCAAAGTATGTCAGAGAGAGCTTCAGTGCATAATAATTTGTCTTAGTAGTATTTAGTATTATGTTTTTTTATCCTGTTATAAATGGCACTGTATTTTAATATTAGTTTCCAATTGTTTACTGCTGGTGTAGAGAAAGAAAGTTGGTATATTTATACATGTATTTAAAACAAAACTCCTTGCTGCTGGACCAATAGAAAACATCAGGGCAGATGGAGGAAAGTGAAACTGTCAAAGGCTGAGAATTGACTGTGAAAATTTTTTAATAAAAGTATGCAATTATCCTGGATTGAATGTGATACTAGCATCTCATGACCTAGTCAGTTTTCCTTTTTACTCTTTTCTTTTATTTTATCTTTGAAAAATAGGGAGTGAAAGCTCATTTCTTGTGAAAAAGAAATCAAATTCAATTAACGTGGGGGAATTTTACCGGGACTCTGTCTTGCAGCGTCAGTCACCAAATTTACAAAGACATTCCAATTCATTGGTAAGTTAAATTCTTTCTCTGCATGTGCATGCACTTGTGTTTCTCTGAACTTTTCTTGATTACTAAAATGATACAACTGAGTTAAGGAGTATTGATGCTGAAATTCTCTGGTATATTAATACTTTAGATTGTTGTTTGTTGTTGTTATGTGCCGTCGAGCCGCTTGCGACTCATAGCGACCCTATGTAAACAGCCCTAAACTCTGCTCTGTCCTGTGCCAGTCACACTGTCTCTGACACTCCCATCCTGATTATCCCAGTCACTGAATCAATCCACCTCATAGAGGGCTTTCCCCTCCTGCGCTGTCCCTCCACCCTCCCAAGCATGATGTCCTTCTCCAAGGACCGGTCTCTCCTCACAACATGTCTAAAGTATGTTAGACGGAGCCTCAGAATCCTTGCCTCCAAGGAGCCACCTGGTTTAACCCTTTCCAGGACAAATCTGTTTGTTTTCCTAGCAGTCCATGGTATTCTCAATACTCTTCTCCAGCACCACAGCTCAAAGGCATCAATTCTCCTTCTATCCTCCTTGGTCATTGTCCAACTCTCTGATGCATAACAGGTGATTGCGAAGACCATGGCCTGTATCAGACACACCTTAGTCTCCAGAGAGACACCATTGCTCTTCAGTACTTTGGAGCGGTCCCTAACAGCAGACTTTCCCATGGCAATGTGCCTTTTTATTTCCTGGCTGCTGGTGCCAAGACTGTTGACTGTGGAGCCAAGCAAACTAAAGCTGACACTTGTTAAGTAGATAAGACCTAAATTATGCTGAATTAACACTTGTAAACTTAGATGTGTGTGTGTGTATGTGTGTGTGTGTGTGTGTGTGTGTGTGTGTTCTAGCAAATCAGAAACCAAACTCACTGATTTTGTGTCAACTTTGACATGATAATGACCCATCAGGTTTCTGAGGGAGGAGACTTTCTCCAGAAGATAGGCTGGTGGATTTGAGCCTCTTATCTTTTAGTTGATAGCCCAGCAGATAAAACACCACACCACTGGGGCTTCTTTTTCTGTGTACTAACCAAACCCAAACCCACTGCCATCTGGTCAATTCCAACTCATAGCAGTCATCACTCAGGTTCCCTGGTTGTAAATCTTTACAGTATAAGACTTCCATGGAATTGCAGGTGAATTCATATTGCTAACCTCTTGGTTAACAGTACAATGAAAAGCACACCATGCCACTAATATCTAAAAGTGGTTCAACTCTTCCTTCTTTTCAGAGCTTTATATCTGTGGAGCCTCGTGTAGGTTATGCCTAATAGTGTGGCTAGAACCCACCAATTAGAAAGCATCTTAGGATTTCTAAGCAAACAGTACTGAAGGACACTGAGTAGGAGAGAACAGCAGAATTTCAGTGCTTGTCAAGCATATATATTTATTTTGTACAGCACCAGAAATTATCTAATGTTCAGAAAACTTATTTTTTAACCTTATGTTCATTGACTCTATCAGGATTCTGGCATATTTAATAAGAGATATATAATTATAATGTGAAAATTGAGAGTTTAGCACTTTGAGTGTATTTGGTAATATATCTATGCCAAAGTATGTTTTCATTTTGATCAAAATTTATTTATCAGTCAATATAAGGGGTTTTTTTGGTTGTTCATAGATCAAGTGGATTGTGTGAGTTACACATGACAAGATTAAATTAATTCTCAGTCTTTATACATGCCAGTTCTAATTTATATAAACATTTTTGTAGGAAAATGTCATTTTATTAAAAGTTTCTGCTTTTTAATTTCCTTACAGTTGAGGTAAAAGAGAAAGAGTAAATAGCTTCTTTCTAAGGTTATTTACAAACTAAAATGGATTATATTATTATATATATTCATATTTAAGTTCTTTGTTGTATCTGCCTACTTTTATAGTAATTATAAAGAATATTTTGGTCATTAAAATGTTATTTTCCATTAAAAAAAGTGATATTATTTGATCTTTTTTTAAAAATAGGGGCCTATTTTTGATCAGGAAGATTTATTGAAGCAAAGAAGAAAAATATTGTCCTCAGATGATTCACTCAGTAAGTATTTGAAACTAATCATAAGTAAATAGTTATTTTAGAAAGAATACAGTATGTTCTTAAATTTTTGTTAAATATTGAATATATTTTTAGGCCCAATTTCATGTTATATAACCTTTTATTAACATATATAAACTTTTATTCACATAATGTTTTACATTGACTATAGATATGCCCCTCCAGATATAAAAATTTACCTTTTATGTGTATTAGAGTGAACATTTTTATCCTTTCCATATTTTTTGTATTTCATAGTAATATACTCACCAATTCATTTCTATATCTCTTTTTTCATAGGAAACCCAAAATATTCCCATTTTTCATTCTATTTTTACTCCTGATATGTTAGATGTAATATAAAAAAGTTATACATTGTCTCTGCCTTTGTACTGGACTATATAAGGCCCATGATGAAGTTTTCAATTCAATATTCAATACCTACAGTAGAACTTGACACTCAAAACTTCTTAGTAAATTGTTTATATTTTCATTGTTTCTTTGCTTTTACAAAGGATCGTCGAAACTTCAGTCCCATATGAGGCAATCAGACAGCATTTCCTCTCTGGCTTCTGAGAGAGAATATATTACATCATTAGACCTTTCGGCAAATGAACTGAGAGATATTGATTCCCTAAGCCAGAAATGCTGTATAAGTGTTCATTTGGAGCATCTTGAGAAGTTGGAGCTTCATCAGAATGTACTCTCAAGCTTTCCGCAACTGCTGTGTGAAGTAATTTAATTTATAAATAACATTTTTATTAATAATGATGAAAACATCATTAGTATCCATCAAAAATGTAAACTTAAAATCTTAGCATATTTAAATAGTTTTAAATTTCTTTTTAATTAAACTTGATTAAATAATGGAAGAGAAGATTTAAGAGTTGTCCTCAGATGATTCACTCAGTATTTGAAAGTAATCATATATAAATAGATATTTTAGGATGAATGCATTATGTTGTAAATTGTCACTGGGAAAACTTCTTGCACCATTCCAATTTTCACACATTTTAGATTGTGTGGTATTAAGGAAGTTTTTCCAGGGTCAAGGTAATGAAAACTGTTATGCTCTTGGCTACTAGTGGAAAAGTATGTAATTTATACCAACCTAAAGGTGCTTGAGGAAATAGGTCTTGGAATCTGCTTCTGGAAGATCCCAGAGTTGTCATTTTTGCCTCCAAAGAGCACTCTGGCTGTACTTTTTTAAGGCATCTTTGTGTGTTCTTTGGGCAATACACGATAAAGGTCAGTGTGATCATCCACATGGTGGCCCTTGCTCTTTTTCCAGCAATGATATCTCTAGTTCCACAACCTCTTCTGAATCCAGGATGAATTTCTACTAGTTTCAATGTATTCTAGACATTCTAATATAATCTTAAACAATATTTTTCTTGCATATAATATTACATTTTTTTATAAATATAGAGCTTGATGAACATGCTCCAGGGTTGCATATGTCTTTTGAAACACCTCAACTGGTATTCCATCAATTCCTGGCCTCTCTCTATTTTTTCTTTTTTTTTGCTATTGCCTTAAGTGCAACTTGAAATTCTTCCTTCTTTACCATTGATTATTGATCAACACTATTTCCTGAAATGGCTCTGTGTCAACAAAGTTTTTTGGTACAGTGACTCTGTAAATTCCTTCTATCACTTTTTGACACTGTATGCATAATTTAAGATCTTGCTGATAGAATCCTTCAGTATTACACCTTGAGGCTTGAATTTGTTCTTTTTACTTGAGAAATACTGAACATTCTCTCTTCCCCCCCATTTTATAACTCCAGCTTTTTGTATATTTTGTTATTACTAGGGAATAAATGCTTATTTTTCAGTTGGTAGGCCTTCAAGAAATGGTTTTGATTTTTATATTATTTTAGATCAAAGGTCCAATAGATGTTTTTAAAATGCATACATTAAGGAAAATGTACGCTTAGCTATCGTTATTATCTACTTTGTTCTGACTCCTAGGGACCCTATGATTGAGTTAGACCAATATAAGTTTAAGAGATTGCGAGTAGTTGATGTATTAGGGAATTCAGCGAGTGGATAAGCTCCTTCACTTAGAATCTTTTCTTAGGAAAATGTCAAAAGTTTACCAGTAGGTGGGATTTCTCTGTACTGCCTGAATTACAAATCATTGTGTGTCTTTCCACATAAGTATTTCTATATTAAATATGGGAAATTAGTAATTTTCAAAATCTGATCTCCTGGGTTTCTAGTTATTGTTGTTGACATTAGGTACTGCTAAGTTGAGGGTCACTCACAGCAATCCTCTCAGTGACAAATCTGAACCCTGACCTGTGACATCCTCACAATCTCTGACATACTCAAGCTCATTGCTGCAGTTCCTGTTGCTTCTGGAATCTAAAATTAAACTAGAGATTTTGAAAATGTAAGGGAAACAAACAGATTCTTCAGGAAAAGACATGCCTAGACATCTAAACCACAAATTTTTCACATAGTTTGAAGAAAAAATGTTTTGACATACAAACAGGAGCAGAGAGAGATAACTGGTTTAATACTACATCCCAACAATAGTAACACTAAAGAATTTAGAAACAGAAGTAGCATTTAAATGAAAGTTTTGCCATTGTTGGAAAGATAATAGTTTTTAAAATAGAAATTTGAAACAATAAGTTTCATTAAGAAATTTTATAAAGGAAAGATTCTTAGAGATAACATGTATACAACAATTACCTTTGAATTAAATATTTTTAGGGAAATGTCTACCTTTTTTAAAAGTTAATAGTCTTTACAAAATATGTTTTTGGGATCATATCCTATTGCACATTCATTAAATCATTAACTAATTCAGATGTATAGTAAGTCTTAACTGTGCTTTTATAATATAAATCTTTTTGAAAGAATGCATTAAGTATAAATATAAAACTTACTTTGTGAAGGTACTTTTGACAATCTACTTTTATAGCTTTCCTATTTTTAACCTTGTTATAGAAGGCATTAAATAGATAGGTTTGGAGAAAGGATATAACCCTAATGCACGCCTGAAGCCAGGTAGTCTTCCTTTGCTCTGTTTCCTGTGCTCTGCCCAATAGTCTCTTGGTCTAGTTATAGGTGTCACACGAGTACAATGAAGCCTTTTGAAATTTTCATTCTTCTCAGTGTTAGCCATAGTTTGTTATGAACCACACGGACAACAACCTTTGTATAGTCAATAAAGGTCAAATAGACATTTTTCTGGTATTCTTTGCTTTCAGCCAGGATCCATCTGACATCAACAATGATATTCCTGGCACCACAACTTTTTCTAAATCCGGCTTGAACATCTGGCAGTTCTCTATTTATGTATTGTTCTAGCTGGTTTTCAATATCTTAAGCATTATTTTGCTTGCGTGTGATATTGATGATGCTGTTGTATAATTTCCACATTCTGTTGGATAATTTTCATTGTGAATGAGAATAAATATGAATCTCTTCTAATCAGTCAGCCAGATAGAATGCTTCTTGGAAGCAAACATGATAAAGTGTTACGTACTTTGGGCATGTTGCTAGGAGAGGCTATTCCTTGGAAATGGACATCATGCTTAGAAGGGTGGAGGGACAACGTAGGAGAGGACACAGTGACTTCAGCAATGAGCTTGAGTGTGTCTGAGACTATGCCAGTGGTACAGGATAGGACAGAGTTCAGATCTCTTGTTCATAGCATTTGTATGAGCCATACTCGTCTCATGAGTGCCTAATAACAACAATAGCAGGCAAGGTAAGGGTAGTTAGTATACTGAAGTTCTTCTGTGAATTCTATTTTTTTATTTTAAATATTGTTGAAGATTCTAGTTACTTTAAAGGTATAGAAACAGTGATAGTAACTAAACTTAAGCTCTATGAAGATTCACTTTAGAATTTTAAAATATTGTCTTTTCAGACTCTAAAGTGTTTGACTCATTTGGACCTGCACAATAATAAATTTACATCATTTCCTTCTTACTTGTTGAAAATGAATTGCATTACCAACCTTGATGTCTCTCGAAATGACATTGGACCCTCTGTAATTCTGGATCCTGCCGTGAAGTGTCTGACCTTGAAGCAATTTAACTTGTCCTATAATCAGTTGTTTTCTGTTCCTGAGAACCTCGCTGTTGTAGTAGAGAAACTGGAACAGCTCATTTTAGAAGGGTAAGAAAGGGATTTATTAAAGAGAAAAGGATTTTCCTTTATGAAAGCTCTGTGAGGTTGGTAAAATGTGCTGACATAATTTCTGTAATAAGGAGTTTAAATAGTAATATGATAAAAGACTGAGACATTTACAATTGTACTTCCTACAAATGGTTTACATGTTCACAACTAATTTAACATTAACAAACCTGTTTTGATACTATTTCTAAGGAAACCATTTTAATTGTTTGTTCAAAGAATACTAATATGTAATTTAATCCTCATTTTGTCTCATATTAGAAATAAAATATCAGGAATATGTTCTCCCTTGAGTCTGAAGGAACTGAAGGTACTAAATCTTAGTAAAAACAATATTTCAACCCTATCAGAGAATTTTCTTGATGCTTGTCATAAAGTGGAGAATTTTAATGCCAGAATGAATTTTCTTGGTGAGTGTTTTGAGTATCTCCTTCTGATCAACCATTGTAATTATTATAGGTATAAGCATATATGCATATTTTACATGGGATTTGAATTAGTGTTTTGATATATTATTGTGGTGGAGTTTCAAATCAAAAGCTAATAAACTGTTATTGTTGTATCCTGACATGGTAATTTGTTGGCCTACAAATGGTCATTATATTGTGCTTCCTGTTGGACAAAACTACTAAAGTGAAATGAACGTGGCTTTCTGAGCTTATCCATCTTTTTAACCCACTGAATTTCTCAGAGATTTTTTTTAATTAGAAGTATAATATTTTTATTACTGTTTTTTCTTTTTATAAATCAAAGTAATTTTAGTTTCATATTGTGAAATTAACGTGTGCTCATTGAGACCTTGTTCTGTAACAAATATTGATGATACATACTATAATAACCTCCTTAATATGAAATAATATGCTATGTTCTCATATATGAAATAACACCAGGAACTGTACTACTTTTTAAGTCATCTAAAATGTTATAATTTCTAGTTTCAAATCTGTAATTTTAGAGGGTATGTGCATTTTGTCATCCATATTATTGTATTCTGTATTCTATATCTGACTTGGTAAAACGGATTTTTCTAAGAAAATGCAGTTTATATAAAACAAGTGTCTTAGACTATTGAATCTAAATTAAGACTCAAACTAAATTAAGACTCTTAACTGAGTCTAAATCAGGAATTAATGCTGCTACTAAAAAATTATTGTTTAATAACAGCATTACATTTGATAGTTTACTTTAAAATATTTTAATTTGCCATACATTTCAAAAATAAGTTAAAAGAGAAGTTCATTTAGATAGGATTTTCCTTCTTCTATCCCACTTCTTCTGGCCCTTGAGCATATTCTTACCCTGAGTCTGGAGTAGTTGATTCATAATGCCTCTACTTAAATTTATAGTTAAGGTCAGAAACCAGTAATAACACAAAAAAATGTTAATATGTATTATGGAAAGTAAGCAATAAACGATTCACAATACTTCTAGGATAACTCTTCTGGTTCTAATCCAGACTATCGAGTCATGAGAGTGTCTCAGTGACCATGACACTGATGTTGAATCTGGAAAAGATGAATATTCCAAAGGACAGTATCATCCCCTCTCATTCTCAAACAGTCCTGAGGGATAGTGTGGTGCAGGCATCACCACCTCTGTTTAACTAATGGGGAAAAAATTCAAGCATTGACCTGTGTCTTTGTGTTTGTGTACCATATTCACTCAATTAAACAGTTGTGTGTTTAGTTGGGTTCAAAAAAATCTTCTTCATGTCTATTATACTTAATATTTATAGAAGTTGTCTCACATCTGTGATCATGCCCTACAGAGATGGCATCTTAGTCATACTTCAAAATACGCATAATTAGAAAGATGGACTTTAAATACCTATTTTGTTTTCAGCTGAAATGATTTTGATAACAATAGTATAATGTTGTGTCATTAAGGTACAAAATTAAAATTTATTTTAAAATATAATGTTTTTCATTATCAGTGTTAAAGTTATGAGTGTTTCATTATCAATGCTAGAGAAATGAAATTCTATAGTGACTCATCATTGATGCTATTTTTATTGTTGAGCCTATTAGAAATCTGGTTGAATTATTGAAGTGTCCATATTTCTATTTTTCTTGCTTTTTATTCAGCTGCTGTGCCTTTCTTGCCTTCTTCTATAACAAGCCTAAAATTATCTCAAAACAAGTTTACTCATATTCCAGAAGCAATTTTAAATCTACCACAGTAAGTTTACCATCTTAATTTTTAAAAACATGAGCTGCAGGGATCATCTACTTGGGAAGAGTTGACACAAGGACAATTTGCCAGTTGCAATTGGCAAATTAGAACTGTTCAAAAGAGTAGATGAAGAGGACAAAGGGAAAGAAGAGAGAGAGGGGAAAGTTATTAGGGCCGTAGAGATTAGTGAACGGATGTGTATAAAGGAATAGGCAAACATAATGGGATTTAATGAGACAGGATTCAATAGTACTCTAGGGTTTGATCAAACAATGTTCATGGATCAACAGTAATTAATTATATTAAAGATGGTGTGTATGTATAATTGCATTAACCAAAATTTACATGAATGAAACATAATATATATTAATGATTGTATGAAAACCAACTAATAAATGAGCTAGAACAGAACTCCTAAAAATAATGGTTTTGAGTTAGTCAAATAAGTACAATTTATTTTATATAATCTCAATTTAGTATTTTTACATGGATGGGTACTTGATTTTCCTTAAACAGATGGCAGATTATTTATTAAATTTTTTCAACTGTATTATTAACTTTGAATATTATTGGGCAGAAACACCATTAGAATTGTTACATCATTGTTGCTGTTGTTGTTATGTGCCTTCGAGTCACTTGGGACTCATAGCGACCCTATGTACAACAGCCCTAAACTCCACTCTGTCCTGTGCCAACCGCACTGTCTCTGACACTCCCATCCCAATTATCCCAGTCACTGAATCAGTCCACCTCATAGAGGGCCTTACACCATTACAGTCAAATAAAATTCCACTGGCTGTCACTTTAAACTCAGTTGTTCTCAAAAGTTAATATGTTGATAACTTTGAAATTTTACTTTAATAATGTTTAAATGAGGGTTTTTTTGTGAAAATTAAAACAATTTTTGTAGTTGTAGTGTTCTGTATTAATGTCATTAAAAGCCCCCTATTAAATATAAATATTAATATGAATTTTAATATAGTGCCATCTTAAATTGTGTTATACATTATTAATATAATTCCTAAGAATATATGGATAGATATATAAATGGACAAATACATAAACAATTAATTGCAATCTAGTGTTAGAAAATGCGAAATTGATAAATAATTTCACCTTCCATAGTCAAAAGTACAAAAATTGCTGAGTATATTTATTCTTCCTTCACATGTACACACTTATATGACTCATGTTTTTCTGCAAACTTTGTGTGGCTATTCTTGAAAAAGATCAATCAATTTGCACTGAGGACCTACTGTATGTTAGATGCTCAATGTTGCAAAATTTATCAATAGACATGCTACAAAATCGATTGTTCATGGCTAACATTCATAAACTTTAGTTCAACTTTATGGAGCTCTGGTGACTTAGAGAAAAGGAATTGTGTAGACAACATAAAAGTACACAGTTCAAATCCAGAAGCTGTTCCATGGGAGAAAGATAAGCATTCTCCTCCTGTATGATTTACTGCCTCTAAAAAATTTGTGAGAGAGTCAGCTTTGACTCAGTTTTGTAAAAAGAGCAAGGGCCATGTGAGGAGGACCATATCTGACCTTTATCAGATTTACAGAGGGAAACTATGGACATTTACGGCATCAGTAACACAAAACCAATTCCCGTGAGGTCAGACATGTCCACCCCCATGCTTCTTTTTACACCAATCATACTGCTTTCTTGTGTCCAAAATCCTCACAGACCACACAGAACCGTATTGGATAACTCAAAAGGTTATAATTCTGATTAATAACAGAATACAGTCAAGATAGCTCCACAAATCTGTGTACCCATGCACGTGAGCCTTGAGGCATTCTTAAGCTCTCAGTCCTGCCACTACTGGCTTCCCTGCCCTCCCAAAGTCTCATCTCACATCAGTTCTTTGATTTAGCCTTCGTTACTGCTGCTATCTCAAAGCATGTCCTACTTTTCACTGGGGGGAAGTTTCTCTTCTCTGGCTGGGGGAAGAAATATTCATTCTGGTTGGAGATGTTCTCTTTTTGTCGGGGGAGATCTTCTCTTCTCTCCTCTTCTCTCCTCTCCTCTCCTCTCCTCT
>NW_006399815.1:12892636-12941007 GCF_000299155.1 Elephantulus edwardii | reverse complement strand
TCCCTTCCCTTCCCTTCCCTTCCCTTCCCTTCCCTCTCTTTAGCTAGAGCTATTCAATTTATTGGTGAGACTAGCCCATTCTCTTGTAGATTGTTGAGACCAGCCAATCCCCTTGGGGACTGATAGACAGTCATTCACTTTGTGGATAAAAGAACATGCCTCACTCACACAGTCCCACCCTGCCACATATAGTCAGTCACCTACACAAGAAAAGCCATATTGAGAGACAAACTCCATAGGATTCTACTAAAACACAACAACAACAGTGTCTATTCTCTAAAAAGCATCCTCTAATAACAGAAAATTTAAAATAGACAGAGGGCTTCACTTTGTAAAGAATTTCTAAAATGCAGGACTTTGAATAATCACCTAGCATATATTAATTAGTTCTAATGCAAGAACAATGTAAAGTTCTCAACGAAAGGTTGAGAGTAAGAATCCAGGAGCTCCACTGAAGAAATGGTCTGACTCTCTACTTCCCTGTGAACCAGTTCTACATGTCTTAAATTGTTCCTATTGAATTAGAATTATCTAAATATCATAAAACAATTTTCCATCTGCTACAAACATTTGTAAAATGGAATTTTTTTTCTATTAACCTGAGAATTATATTGTAGGGACACTTTACCTCTTATTTTATTTTTAATGGGCTTTTAACTTACTTAAATGTCATTCCTAGTGAAATATACCTTTTCCCTAGCTCTTTTCTGTATAAACCTATATGGAAACACATAGGCAAACACACACATACAGACATAGGTAAATAATGTTAGGAAGTTATGCCTGAGATTGTATCTTGTAAAAATGATCTGTAGCAGTAGTTTGTGTGTTTTGAAAATACTAATTTGGCTTTTATCTCGACATTGTGTTATTTTAGCCTGCGGTCGTTAGATATGAGCCGCAATAATATTCAGTGTCTACCAGGTCCTGCTCACTGGAAATCTTTGAATTTAAGAGAACTCTTATTCAGCTCGAATCAGATCAGTGTCTTAGACTTGAGCGAGAAAGCACACATGTGGTCTCGAGTAGAGAAACTTCACCTTTCTCGGAATAAACTGAAAGAGGTAAGAGGTCATCTTTGTTTAAAATTATTGCCAATTAAAAAAAAAATGCTTTCCTAATTTGCAGTTTAAAAAAGTATAATTGATATTCCTCTTGGAACAAGCTCTAATCTTAAAGTATATGGATACAATCAAATAGCAAATTCCTTTAAAAACTTATTTGGCCTGCTTTTGAGGAAATTGATAAATATGCATACTTGGTTATAAATGTGTATAATGCTTTAAATATGTCATTCTATCACTAAATCTCTGATCCATAAATAGACTTTCAAATACTCTACATTTGCTTAGTCATCTCTGTTGTTGTTCTGTGCCATCGAGTCTCCTGCGACTCATAGCTACCCCTATGTACAACAGCCCTAGACCCTGCTGTATCCTGTGCCAATCTCATAGCCTCTCACACACCTACCCCCATTACCCCAGTCACTGAATCAGTCCATCTCGTCGAGGCTCTTCCTCTTCTGCACTGTCCCTCCACCCTCCCAAGCATGACTTCGTTCTCCAAGGACTGGTCCCTCCTTGCAACATGTCCAAATTATGTCAGATGAAGCTTCAGAATCCTTGCCTCCATGGAGCAGCCTAGTTTAACCCCAGGACGAGTCATCTCTGAGCCATATATATTTCATTTTTAAGCCAGCATTCTTATGTACATTTTTAAATTCTTTCCCACGTCCATCATACAATATGTCTCCACTCATATGTCTGTGACAAAGGATAGAGCAGGCAGCATGGAAACATGAATTAGCCTCTTTTGTTCCTCTTTTTTGCCTTTTATAAAATTGATCACCTATTGTTTTTAGATTTGTGTGTGTACATGTGTCAAGTTCAAGCCTATTGCTTTTATTAAAATTAAGATGAATTAAGTGTTAACAACTGTGAAATTAGACTATGAATATTTGTTGGTACCTAGTTTTATTTGGTTTAGCTTTGGTTTGGTTTTGCAAGCACATTGATGTTTTACTCTATTAAAGTAACTTTTAAAAAATTTTTTAAACTGTTATCGTGTGTGTGTGTGTGTGTGTGTGTGTGTACTGTCAAATTGGATCTGACTGGTACAGGAGGAGGTTGTTCTTTCTTCAGCGGAGTGTCTGGTGGGTTCGAACTGCAAACTTCTGGGAGTGCAGCACAGCTTCTTGCCACTAGGCCACCAGAGCTCTCCTAAAGTAACTTTTATTGGCAGAAATTTTGGAACCAAAAGGAAGGGGAAAAAAACACCGTCTCCTATTGAGATACTGTGCTGCCAACCAAAAGGCACATGGTTCAAATCCACCAGCTACTTCTTTGGAGGAGAAATGGGCAAGCTCCTCCCATGGACTTTGCTGTTGCTGTGATCCTGCGGGAGCAACAGCTGTGACTCCACAGTACATAACAATGATGACGACAACAACAACAACAACAAATACATAAGAATTTAGTTATATTTGAAGAAAATTTGGTTGCATTTAAGCACAGGGAGCTGTGCTGCTAATCCAAAAATAGTGGTTCTCTAGGGGTTCAAATCCCTCAACAGCTCCACAGAAGCTGAAGATGGGCAATCTTCTCCCTGCAATTTATAGCTTCCTTAAAACCCACTGGAAGATCATTTATGAGTTGGTTCTGCCTTGATAGCAATGAGTTAATGAGAAATTTATGGTCTAGTTTTACTTAAGACTATAGCATAAGGGAATATAATGAAGTCATCAATGAAAGCATTTGCATACATGTAAGAGATTTTTCATTTTAATGTTATGATATTACCAAATAGATTAGATTTGTAAAAATTATCAATGACATAAATTGTTTGGGTAAGTTTTTTAAAACCTATTTTATTGTTTTTAAGCATTTATAATGAAAACAAATAAAAAGGTTTTGGAAAATTTTGAAACTATGTTGAAAGGTTGCTCAAACAGCTGATAGAATCTAGGAGCTTGCTTTATTTTATTTTTTTATCAACTTTTACCTTGTTTCTATCAGTTCATATTTCTTTCTCCCCACCAACAAGCTTTGCCTTTTTTTTTTCTCTCTCATTATTATTTCATTAAGATTCCTCCTGAGATTGGCTGCCTTGAGAATCTGACATCTCTTGATGTCAGTTACAACTTGGAACTGAGGTCCTTTCCCAATGAAATGGGGAAATTAAGCAAAATATGGGATCTTCCTTTGGATGAACTGCGCCTTAATTTTGATTTTAAACATATAGGATGTAAAGCCAAAGACATCATAAGGTTGGATTTTTTTTTCTGTTTACTTTTATTATATTTGTTTCCACTTTCCTAGCCTTTTAGTTATAATTTAGGCTAAATATACAGTGCTGTCTGTTCATATCCTAATTGTCAATAATTTCACATGAAATGAATGCATTTATAAGATGCTAATCAGAGGCTTTCCTTTTCCACTGCCCAATTTAGCATTGGGAAAATGTATTGTTTTCTGAGTCATTATTTTGAGCAGAAATGGACTCTGAAAGGAATGAAGCATTCTTACTCTTTTATCTCTTGTTATTAATTAAGCAATGCAAAAAATATAGCACACTGTAACCTCTTTCATTGCATTGTATATAGCAAATAGTTCTGTTTATAACATCATAAAAAGCATTAGAGTTACTCTATTTCTGTCAAATTACACTTGAAAGACTAAATATATTTTTTATTTCAGATTTTATTTTACTCTTTCTTGTTTTTCCAGCAGGTTTGTTTTAGTGTTCTCTACTTATAATCTAATTGGTTTCTATTAAGGTACCCCTGTCTTTACACTCCTGTATTTATCTTGGAGGCTGCAGCTCAATTATCACTTCTCAATATGTACTTGGACATAATAATCACCAAAGCAGGAACCATGGCTATGTTCGTGTAATTTTCAGTTCTTGGCATCTGATACAGCCTCTATGTAATAACTAGTTGTTGAGTTACAAATGCACTACAATTACTTGATTCTCGCCTGCATATTTACATTTGCCTTTGTTTTTCTCTTTTTATGAGAACATGGTTTTCTATTCTGTTGAGATTGACTTAGTTTGAAAAGGTTGTCACCATTATGCAAAATATGGCTATCATGTTTTTACATTCTTATTTCCTGTGACTTTTGTTCCTGAGACTAGAAATGACGTTAGTGCAAAAATTAATTATTGCTAAAAATTTAGAAGAATTAATATTGCATGTATAATACTATATCATCAAGCTATTATATAATTATATTTTTTAAATATGTGTACAATTGTTTTAGAAAAAGACCTGGAAGAATTTACAAATTGTAGGCATAATTTGTGCTTTTAAAATGATTTTGTACAAGTTCATTTTTAAATTAGTATACATTTGAACCATGTATTCCCATGTCTGTTGATGGGAAAAACAGAAATTGAGTTATATATAAAAAAACTTGTTTTTCTCAATGGTAGTGGGTCCAAATTCTGACTTATCGTGTCGTAACTTCTTGAAATACCAAAGGAATCAAGACATTAATATTGATTTTAGGTCAAATTGTCAAAAAGGTTGGCTCCTTATTAGTTATAATTCAGTCTATAGTCTCAAAACATTACTTATAATTTAGTTTACTCTTCTAATTTTAAAATTTCAGGATTTAAAATATCTAGTTTAAAAATACATCATTCATATCCATTATAAATTTAAGAACATTTAAAAATTTACTATTATCACAAACGTTGTTTTGTTTAGCCATTGATCACAAATATAGAGACTTTTAATTCATTTAACACTAAGATTTATTAGAAATAACAATATGTTAACATCTGGTAATACTGTAGTAGGTTTTGTTTTTCTGCGTTTGGGTTTTGGTCGTGGTGTTTTGTTTTGGTTTTGTTTTTTTTTTCCAAATCCCATTTTCTTTGTTGTAGGACATTGTCTTGTGTCATTTGCTTTACTGTTTTAAGCTTCATTTGGTGATTCTATTTTTTTTTTATTTTACCAGTTTATTTACAAAATTTGATTACATTATTTTTTTCAAACCAGATTCTTCCAAATTCCCTCACCCCCTACCCATCAAATTGTACAATTCTATCTTTAATTTCTGCCCGCCCCCCCCCCAATCCTCAACCATCGGCTTCCACTCTCCTCCCCCTTGGATCCTCATACTCATTCTACAATAATGCTTTTATACAGTATTTGTCCTTGTGGAACTGAGTTAGTTCACTCAGCATAATGTCTCTGGTCCCTCCGAAGTTTGGTAATAATTTACAAAATCACTGCTCCTGTGTGCTGGGTAGTATTCCATTGTGTGAATGTACTGTAACTTCTCAATTCATCTGATTGTGGTTGGACATCTGGGCTGTGTCCATGTTCTTGTAATGGTGAGTAATGCTGCTATGGAAACTAGTGTAAAAGTCTGCGTTTGTGCCTCACCTCTCATTTTCTCAGGGTAGAGTCCAAGCAGTGAAATAGTTGGGTCATAAGGAATTTCTATGTTTAGCTTTCTGAGGAAACGCCAAACAACCTTAAAGTGTGTTATACCATTGTACAATCCCACTGACAACTTGTAAGAGTTCCTGTCTTGACACATGCTCTCAAATATTTATTACTTCCTGTTCTGTTAAACTTTGCCACTTACTAGAGTGAGATGAAATCTCATTGTGGTTTTGATTTGCATCTCTCTTACTGCCAATACTTCGGTAGTTTTATCTATCTATCATCTATCTATCTATCTATCTATCTATCTATCATCTATCTATCTATCATATTAACCATGAGATCTCACTATCCATATACTTCATATATATATGCATATGACTTACAGTATATTACTATACTTACACAAATATTTGTATAATGCAACCAATATGATATGATTTCTTATCAAATCATATAGTACACAACAACAAATTTAGTGTAACATTGTATTTACTATATGTCGGTTCTTTGTAATACAGATGTTAAATTTTGTATTTAGAAAATTTAGAGTCTGCACTGTGTTCTAATTTCTACTAGATTATATTTTGACATTGTGAATGTTTCTAGTGATAGTATGACATTCCAGAGTGTTTGATAATCATTATCAATTATACTAACAATATTAGCAATGCATTTACAGTGTGTTAAATAGAATGTTCTTCATTAGTTATATGAGCTATGGACTTTGTATGTTGCGGTTATGTGCTGTTGAGTTGCTTGCAACTCATAGTGACCCCATGTACAACAGCCCTATGCACTGCTCTATCCTGAGCCAACCTTATTGACTCTGACTTGCCTACCCAAGTCATTCAATCTGAATCAGATTGATTCAATCACTGAATCTCATTGAATGTCTTCCTCTCTTCTCTGTCTGTCCACCTTCCCAAACATAATATCCTTCTCCAGAGATTGATTCCTCTTTGCAATATGCCCAAAATATGCACTCTTGTATACTTTATACTTTAAAACAGTCTAATATTGAAAATATTCAGTGCATATGAGCAAACCTAAATATTAAATGTGTTATTATGCAGTTTATTATTTTGTTTCTATCTTTCAAACACCAGATTTCTTCAACAGAGATTAAAAAAAGCTGTGCCCTATAACAGAATGAAACTTATGATTGTGGGGAATACTGGGAGCGGGAAAACCACTTTATTGCAGCAATTAATGAAGTTCAAGAAATCAGATCTTGGAATGCAAAGTGCCACAGTTGGCATCGATGTGAAAGACTGGCATATCCAGATAAAAGGCAAAGGGAAGAAAGACCTGGTTCTAAATGTATGGGATTTTGCAGGTATTTGTATCTCTAGAATATATAATTTTATTTTTATCTTTATTGAGAAAAAGATTTCAATTCTGAGTTTTCTGTTCCGAGATTGCAAATATAGCTGGTGGACTCTATGAAATTATTCCAAAGCCATTTACTTCTCCTAATGTTACATTTGCCAACAAAGAAAAAGGTATATGGAGAGAACTATTTGGAACCAATAGATACCATCTTAAGCTAGATAATTGGCTAGTCCTTGACACATATGTTAAAAGTGGTCAATTACTAGTAAAAAGCCAAATATAACTTTTAAGAGATTTTCTGCATTAGTTGCTTTTTTTCTCACTATGCTAAAAATGTAAATAGTTTATAAAATAAGTTAAGGATTCCTGCCTACTGAATGGCCAAGATTTTTTAAAGCCTATAATCTTTCTTTATTAGGTCGTGAGGAATTCTACAGTACTCATCCCCACTTTATGACACAGCGGGCTTTATACCTTGCTGTCTATGACCTCAGCAAAGGGCAAGCTGAAGTTGATGCCATGAAGCCTTGGCTCTTCAACATAAAGGTGATCTAATATAATTATATTAAAATATAAAATAATATCATTCTCTTTGCTTCTGAAGTCATTAATTTGAAGTCATTAAAGTTACACAGCTTTGCTTAGTCTCTTACATTTTTTTAAACGAATGAAGTTTCAAGCTGATTTTCAGAGTAGTTAACTGATAAAGTTAGTATCTTCAATATTGATGAATATTATGTTGCTGCTAGCTGCAGTGCAGGTGGCTCCAACTCACAAAGGCCTTCTGCACAAGAGAAAGAAACTTGTCTCACAATCTCTGTTGGTGCTTAAATCCATTGTTGCAGGCACCGTGCTATTTCTTTCCATCTCATTTGAGAGTCTTCCTTTCTTTACTGACCCTCTGCTTTTCGAAGTATGATACCTTTCTCCAGGGACTGGCCTTTCCTGACAACATGCCAAAATTGTATGAGACAATTGCTTCTGAGGAGCAATCTGGCTGCAGTCCCTTCAAGATATATTTGTTTATTCTTTTGGCAGTATATGATAATTTCTCTACTCTTGACAAGTTTCACAATTCAAAGGCATCCATTCTCATTTGTCCTTTCTAATCCACTGTCCAGCTTTCACATATTTGTGAAGCAATGAAAACACTATGACTTAGGCCAAATGCATCTTAGTCTTTAGAGTAACATCCTTGCTCTTTAACACTTTAAAAGGAGTCCTTGGCACTAGATTTGCCCAGCACAATATCTTATCGTATTTTTTGACTGGTGCTTTCACTTGTGTTGATGTGCATACAAGGAAATGAACTGACAGCTTTGATCTTTTCTCCGTTTATCATGATGTTGCTTATTGGTCCAGTTTTCAGTTTTGTGTGTGATTTTTTTTTTTTGTGAGTCATCTGCATGTAGCATGTTGTCGAGTCTTCCTCCAATACTGGTGTCACATTCTTCTTTAAATAATCCAGCTCCTGGAATTACTTACTCATTTTACAGATAGAATGTTGTTGTTGTATACCATAGCATCAGAACCGATTCCTAGCTGACTCTCCAGCAGGTTTTCAGAGACAGTTAATTGCACTGTAGGAGGTGGCCAGTCTTTCTTCTGCAGAGCAGCTGAGGCATTGAACCACAGTGCGTTTGGTATTGCAGCACCACTTCTTGCCACTAGGACACTAGTTCTCCCTGGTGGATAGAATCTGTAGATCTATAAATGCTTTCATACAAATAGAATAGGTGTGTAGAAAAGACACAACTTTGAGCACAACTTTTCTAATTTTAAACCAAATTGTATATCCTTTTCTATTCTAATAATTATCTTTTGATATATGGATATTCTTCATGAGCTCCATTCTGTTCAACGTTATTCATAATTTTTCATGATCCACATAGTTCAGTACATTGTTGCATAATAAAAAAAGTACAAAAATTATTTCTGATATTCTTTGCTTTCAGCTAAGGTCTATTTGATATCAGTAATTTTGATACCAGGGAGCACTGGTGGCCTAGTGACAAGAAGCTGCACTGCAGTCCTGCAGGCATGTAGTTCAAAGCCACCATCTGCTCCATGGAGAAAGATGGGCAATCTCCTCCCATGCGATTAACTGTCTCTGAAAACCCGCTGGAGAGTCAACTATGGGTCAGTTCCAACTCAACAGCACACAGTAACAAGAACAACTATATCTTTTGTTCCTTGGCCTTTTCTGAATCCTGGTAGAATTTCTGGCAGTTTGCTGTTGATACCCTTTTCTAGCTGTTTTAAAATTTTTCTTTGAAAGATTTTACTTGAATGTGTTAGTAATCGTATTGTTTGATAATTTACGCATCTTATTTTATTATTTTTTAAAAAAAATTTAGAATGAGCACAAATAAAGTTAAAGTCCAGTCGGTTGACCAGGAAACTGTCTTCCAAATTTCTTGGCATAGATAGTACGTCCAGGTCTGCATCTGATTATTTTAAACTTCAGTTGGTATTTTGTCAAATATCACACCCTTATTTTTTTGCTAATACCTACAATACAGCCTGGACTTGATCTGTGAGTGCGATTGGTTCTTGATCATGTGTGCTATCTCTTGAAATAAATACGCATGAATCAAGTCTATTGATTTTGTTGTTTTGTGATTCTCTGTGTTCCTCTTTTTTTGATGTGCAGCATACAATATTTTTTCCAATAAAAGCTTTCTGTTCCTCAACTTGGTGCATAAATTATTTTGTCAGTTTGAGAAATGCCAAGCACTTTCCCTCCATTTGTTTCTTAATTCCAGGTCTTTGCATATTTTATTGTAATGCTGTGCTTTGTGTTCTTGAAATGTTTTTTTCAATTTTCTGTTCAGGTTTCTAGCAAATTGCAAAGACTCTTCTGACATCTATTGGTGTTTTATATCTTTCTTGTATTTTTAATGACCTTGTTTTATTCATATATGATCTCTTCATGTCATTCCACAATATCTGCACTTCATTTATTGGTGTTTTGTGTATCAAATCAGTTCTTGTTATTGGATCCTAAATTCAGGTACATGATACTCCAGATCATATTTGGTTCTTGTGGACTTATATATGTTTTTTTCAGCTTTATTTGAACTTGTGCATGCACAATTAGTTGAGACCTACTTCCCAGTTGGCCCCTGACCTTTTTCTGGTTGCTGTTATTAAGCTTCCCACGTTTCTCTTCATGGATGTAGTCAGTTTGGTTCACTGTGTAGTCCATCTGGGAGAGTTCACATAATATAATTGTTAATTCTTTTTTATAGGTATTTACAACAAATAAGTTGTTGGTTGTGTAAAATTCTGTCATATAATTTCTGGCCTCATTTCTGTCACCAAGTCCATAATTTCCAACTTTTGTATTCCGGTCAGCAATTATAACTAATGTATCTCAATTACATGACTCATGCATAAATTTGAATAATAATGATATTGTTATAGGCATAGATATAGGTTTTTTTCTATCACTGACAGCAATGTACTTCAAGATAGATTTTGAAATGTTCTTTTTTTGTGATTAATATATTGTTGTTGTTGTTATGTGTCATCAAGTCACCCACAACTCACAACAACCCTAAGTTCAAAAGCTCTGAAGCCTGCCCTGTCCTGAGCCAGTCTTACAGACTTTGATACACCTACCCTCATTGCCCTCATTACTTTATAAGTCCATTTTATTGAGTCTTCCTCTCCTGTGCTGTCACTCCATCCTTCCAAGTATGATGTCCTTCACCAAGGATCTGTCCCTCCTGGCCACTTGCTTAAAGTGTATGAAACAGAACTTCAAAATCCTAAACTTTAGGGAGAAACTTGGTTTCATTCTCTCCAAGACAGACCTATTTGTTTGGTCCATGATATGTTCAGGACTCTTCTCAAGCATAACACTCAAAGGCATCAATTCTTGTTCTGTCATCCTTAGTCACTATCTAGCTCTCTGATGCACAACAAGTAATTATTCCTCTTCAATTTGTCATTCCCAGTATAGTAGACCATACGCTTGCGTGATTGATTTAAAATAGCCAGTACCAGTCCTTTCATCTCAGTAATGCCTAGAATATCAGTATTTGTATGTTCAATTTAAGTTTTCACAGCTTCCAGTTTTCCTGGATTCATACTTTGTATTACATTTCATGTTTCTGAAAATTTTTAACATGTAGAATTATGTTGTTGTTGTTGTGTTCCTTTGAGTTGGAGCTGACGCATAGCTGACCCACCAGCTGATTTTTAGAGCAGTTAATCACGTAACACTGTCTATGTGAAATAATTTTCATCATGTTATTTGTTAAATAGATTACACACTTTTAATTTTTAAGCTAAACTATTCAAAGAAAGTAATCCATGTATCACTAGACAGTGATGTCCTTTGTGGTAATTTTAGTACTAACTCTTATGCATTTAATGGTCCCAAATTAATATGATGCTGGGGGAAATAGAAGGATCAGAGAAAGAAAGCAAGACCCAGAATGAACTACATTCACATAGTGACTGCAACCGTAGGTTTGAGCATCGTAGATGCCATGAGGAGGGTACAGGGTAGGGCAAGTTTCCCATCTATTGTTCACGTAGGTGTCCTTTGTAGAGTTCACGGTTGTCCATAGTGGCTCACTATGAGTCAATGTTACTTGCCTCTAGGGCATCTACCAACAAAAACAAATTAATATACTCTTATATTTCGATCTATGCTGTTGTTCTTGTAAAAATAGGTTTTTTTAGAATTGTGTCTGAAGTAAGAATTGAAGGGTTCTTATGTCTTAAAGTCATAAATATCTTAACAGTTAGGTATTATTGAATTATTTTGATATTTTCTTTGACTTCTTTTTTCTTAACTTTATTATTGTTAGCAGAAGTAAGCAAATATTACAATGACAGTAATGCGTATCATTTTACCTTTCGCCCCTAGTTTAGGCTGAATGACTACAAAATAAATTCATGAAATTAAATTCTTAAATAAAGAAGAAAAAGCAAAAAGATTATTATACTTTTAAGGCATTTTTTGGTGGTTGTACTACATGTTTGCTCTACTTAGAAATCCAGTGCACATTTATTTAAAGCGTAATCCATCTCAAGACATGGAAGACAAAGCATGAAAAACAAACCTAGGCTGCTGTGGGTATTTAAATTATCTGCAATAAAAATTGGATTAAGAAAGAGCAGAGAAATGACTTTTAAAATTTCATGAGGTTAATTTTTTTTCTTAAGACTAAGGGAGGAAATTGTTATACTGATTGGCTAGTTCCAAAATCACCTATAATTTAAGATAGTTATTCTTTTGCTTTTCTTGAACACTTCTATTTTCTCATTTTTATTCAAATGAATTTTATAGAAAACAAATATCAACAGAGGCCTAAGCAGGCCTGATTTCAAAACAATCTCAAGAGTCTTTTCTGTCTTTCTTCGTAGGCGCGGGCTTCTTCATCGCCCGTGATTCTAGTTGGCACTCATTTGGATGTTTCTGATGAGAAGCAGCGCAAAGCCTGCATAAGTAAAATCACCAAGGAACTCTTGAACAAGCGCGGGTTCCCCGCAATCCGGGATTACCACTTCGTGAACGCCACTGAGGAATCGGATGCTCTAGCAAAACTTCGGAAAACCATCATAAATGAGAGCCTTAATTTCAAGGTAAAATAGTTTAAGCCTCGTGTAAGTTAGTAGACTAATATCATTTGTTAATGCTGATATTCTACAACTCCTTAGACAAGTCAGAAGAAGCCTTGAGCAGAGCATAGTTATTTAAAATCATGAGCTTTTTCAAATTCCTATTCTCATTATTAAAGTACTTTCAGTTTCGCTTCTTAATACATACTTCATTTCAAATTCATGATCAAAATAGAGGATCCTAGAAATGTAGTAATTTTTAAGAACATTTCTGATGCCTTTTCTCCCACTTTTAATATCAGGAACCACCCTTTTTTTTTTTTTATTCTTCAGCTGTTACTTGTCCATCTTTATTCTTCTTCTGGAGTTCTTATTTTACTCCATAACTCTGTCACTTGTTCATGTCTCCTATCCACCACTGTGATAGTTATTCTAATTTCCCTCCTAAGTATATTAGATACTCTTTTAATTTGGTTGCCAAGATCACCAATTTGGTTTTCTACAACGACAAAATAATATTTTAGTTCCTACAAGCTGGGGTTTTCATTTTATAAATTACGTTTCTTATTCACGAAGGTTAGTTCTAGTAAGTTCTTTCCTGGTAAGTCAAATTGTATTTGAAAAGATTTCTGTAACACAAATCAATTGTCTATCAGGAAGAAAACTTAACTTATTTCTAAATATTTGCCAGAAAAACAAATATCCTCCACATTTTACCGAAAATATGCTATAAACAACTGAAAAATATCTTGGATAGCTGAACATGACAAACACAAAGGCGAGTTTCATTGTTAGTCTCTGTTGTCTTAGCCCATTCGCACTAATGATCAACGTCATAGCTGATAACAAGATCCCTGTTTTGTCTGGGCAGTCCGAGCCTGATTATTAATAGTGTCATGCTACATTCTCAGAAGAATTTCAGTTTGGATGATAAATTATATCACCCTGGTTATAACTCTTTGTACCATTTAACTTAGTTCTGTCCCATTTCCACAGATTATGCTTCTATTCAAAGCTTAATGAGCCATTTAGAAATGTGTTGGTCTTTGTGCACCCAGGCAGAGAATTTGTATGTCTATATCTCTCAGTACACATCTCATCTCTCACTGTCACTAGAATATTGTACTAATGGTTGGACAATAGTAGCAATTTATTTATAAAGAATGGTTTTGCTTGTTTGAAGATTTTTCTACTCTTTTGAGACATAGGTTTAGTAGGTAATGTGACTTTGAAAAACAGATACCAATCTGATTGAATTTTTTCTTACTATAAGTGGTGTTCTTCTAAGATTATATTTACTGTATTTAGCAATACTTTGTGATTGATTTAAAATATTTTGCAACCTCTCTTTTTATTATTATTGTCAGAACATGTGTTATGTTTTAAAGGCTCCTTGGGATATGAGTTTATTTTGTTATTTTGGAAAAAAATCTCTATTGAAGCGAAGTCTATAAAGAAAGCATTTGGCTCATCAAGTAGATTAATACTGCTTTTCTCTAATAATGAGATCTCAGTAGCTATTAGTAAGGCAAGTTTTCTTCTTATAAATGAACTTCAAAGGCAACTCCATATGATGAAGTCAAGCTGATGTTTTGAGACCTTGTGCCAAGGTCTTTATTGCTAGTGGATGCATACATTTCAGCATAGTGGCTGCAAAGCTGATTTGATCGCTTTGTAGAGCAGGGTCGCTTTGAGAGCACACAGGAGCAGGGAGCCTGCCTCAACTTGCTTTTTTCCTTTCTCAGGTGCTTGAGCCTCTATTTAAATAGCAGCTTTCAGTGTCTTACAAACATTTTGTTGCTCTTTTGCTTCTTTTATATCTCTTTAGCCCTTCTTTATTATTTTCTTTTTCTTCCCTAATTAATTATGGGCCTTTGTTGTTCACAGGGACACTATGAGTAGTGGTTGGCTTGGTGGCTCCCAACAATAACAACAACAACAACAACATGCCTTCTCTTTATAATGAACTTATTTGGGCTTTAACTTTTTTTTTCCTTGGCATTTGATGACTTGAAACTTTATCTAAAAGGAGACAGAACAAAATGGAATTCTGTGCGTACATTATAGTTTCTAATGCTGTTCAGATCATTAGCAGAACTAGGGTTCTTTACTGGCACTGTGACCTAGCTTGTAAAGCCCAAACATTATTTTTAAAATTTATGTTATCTAAGAAATGCTTATTTCAACTTATATAGGTATAAACTCATGGGTTAAAGCTTAAACTTCACTCCAAGATTTTATTTGCTCTTAATCTTTAAATAAAGAGGAGGGATATATTAAAAGTAGTGAAATTCCATTTAATTTTTCTTGTCAAGAATTATGTTACAACAATCCAAAGACAGTTTGGAGATAATATGGAAATGATTACTGTGGCTGTTGTCTGTAAGATCTTTATGGCTAATTATTATCAGAGAGATAAAAATCAGGTTATATAGTTGTTGTTGTTGTTGTTGAATAAAATATTCTTTTTTTAAAAAATACTAAGCCCAAAAATCTAAGTAGAGATTCTGATGCTTATTATTAACTAAAGATACGGCTTCTGGGGGTCCAGAAATGAGGAGATATTGCCATCTGGTGGTCTACTGAGGTATTTCATGTTATGCTATTAAATGTCTACTGCAAATTAGATTTTCAAGAAAAAGATGAGGGAGGAGGGATTAGAAGAACTCTTCTTCATATAGATATTAATTAAAGGTATGGAAATAGAATGTATCGCTATCACTGTGATGTTTACTTGCTCTGTCCTGATAACTGTCCCCTGGTCCAAGTATAGGTTTTGCATAAGCACGATCAAGTGTTCAGGGATTCCCATTCTTCTCAGAATCAGCCACAGTTTATTGTGATCCACACAGTCAAATGCCTTTGCATAGTTAATGAAAGGTAGATAAACATTTCTCTGGTGCTGTTTTCAGCTAAGATCTATCTAAAATTGGCTATCTCTAGTACCATGACCTCTTCTCAACCCAGCCTGCATATCTGGCAATTCTCTGTTGATGTGCTGTTCCAGTAATTTTTGGATCATTTTCAGCAAGATTTTGTTTGACTGTGATATTAATAATATTGTTTTATAGTTTCCACACTGTTGGGTCACCTTACTTTTGAATGGGAACAAATATGGATTTCTTTCAGTCAGTTAGCCAGGTTGTCTTCCTCCAGGTTTCTTTTCTATTCATATGCATAACAGATCATCTGAGAACATGGGCTTGTATTAGGAGGAATGTGTCATCAGAATTGGAGGAAGACTCAACAATCAACAACCATTCTTGCCAAAACTGAGGAAGACCTGTGGCATTTGCAGAAGGTCAAGGATTGTAGCCTTCCATAAGTGTTGGAGCTCAACATAAAAGAATATATATTTTCACCTCTAATTTAATAGGCAGCTTCATGATAGACAGTGAAGAGATTGGGATTAACAGCTTCAACTTGCTTGGCTCCACACTCTTGGTACCAGCAACCAGGAAATCAAAAGATGGATTCCACTGGAAAAATCTGCTGTCAGGGACCTCTCCAAAGTACTGAAGAACAACAACATCAATCTAGAGACTAAGTACACCTGATTCATGCCATGGTCTTCGTAATTATTTGCTATACATGAAAGATCGGGACAATGACTAAGGATATTAGAAGAAGAATTGATTCCTTTGAGTTGTAGTGCTGGAGAAGAGCATGGACTGCTAGGAGAGAAAACAGGTCGTGGACCAGACTGCTCCTTGGACACAAGGATTCTGAAGCTTCATATGACATACTTTGGGCATGTTGCAAGTAAGGACCAGTCCTTGGAGAGGGATGTCATGCTTGGAAGGGTGGAGAGGAAGACTCTGGATGAGATGGATTAACTCAGTGATTGGGATAATAGCGGTAGGTGTGTCAGAGACAATGAGGTTGGCTGAGGATAGAGCAGGGTTCAGAGCTGTCTTACATAGGATAACTGTTTGTCTCAAGCCACTCGATGGCACATAACAACAACACAGAAGGGTGGAGGAACAACTGGATTGACACAATTACTCTGGCAATGGAATTAGGTGCATTGGAGCGGACTAGTTCAGGATTGGGCAGGGTTCAGTTGTCCATAGGGTTGCTGTGAGTCTCAGGCAACTCGATGGCAGAATCAGTTGATCACATAGTTAATAGCCTGAGAAGTCCTCTCTGTCTTCTCTGCACTGGAAGCAGCTTTCCTGCCCCTAAAAATGTATACCTGCACCAAGTTTAACCCCCCCTTCCCTGGTCAGGAGCGCCTCTCAGCTGCTGAGCCGTCCATTGTCTGCAGTGGTGCTGAAACAACAGAGACACTGAGAGATGAGAACTTCTGCTGCTTGCCAGCCCTACGTTCCTTGATTTCATTTCTCTTTAGTTGCAGCTTCCAAACCAGCACCATCTCAAGGGATATTGACACAGCAGCCAAGTTCCTTGGGGTTGGGGCTGCTATACTTGCAGTGGCTGGCTCGGGAGCTGGGATTGAGACTGTTTGGGGGAGCCTCCTTGGTTATGCCAGGATCATCCTCTGGAGCAGCAGCTCTTCTCCTGGGCCATTCTGGGCTCTGCCTTCTCAGAGGCCATGGAGTTCATTTGCCTGATGGTGGCCTTTTGGAGCCTCTTCGCCATGTGAAGGAGCCATCTCCACCTCCCATAGCTTGTTGCTTTCCTACCTCTGGTGTCTCGTCTACCCTATATGTTTATTTCCCTGCATCTTCCCAGGCAACCTGGGGAAAGTGATTGGCTGAGGGAAGATAGATAAAAACTGTATTATTAATAAAAAAAAATAGCATGGGAGGAGATTAACTGCCTCTGAAAGCCTGCCAGAGGGTCAGCTCTAGGTCAGTTTTCACTCTATGGTACACAACAACAATAACTATTGTATAAAGGCTATTATTTTAAAATACCATATTTTCGACCAGCATTTGGACATGACTGAAATGTTAATTGATTTTGGGCAAAAATTATTTTAAGTGGTACAGTAGCGGTCTATTTGCTGTACTGAGGTAACTTGGAGTTGCTGTGATGCTGAATAACAGTGCTACGGGTGTGTCAAACACTGTAACAGCTGTCCGTGGTGGGCAGTGTTTGGTGGAGCTCCCAGACTGATTCACATTTGGAAGCAGGAGTGGCATCCACTTCCTCAAGCACATGCCTCTGGAAATCTATGAACCTGGAGAAATGAAAATAGTTATAGTAGGGCTTCAGGACTTTTGTTCATAGGGTCGCGATGAGTCATTTTCCACTTGATGGCAATCAACAACACTATTTTGTATGTTACCCAATTAAGTGGTATTTGGTGTGTAGCAGCAATGATTATTATTTCATCAGACTCGTTGGTGCTTAGGCCAGTTCTCCATTTCTCAAGGTCAAGATTCTGGAGAGAAAGCTTAGCTTAAATGGGAAGATTCCAGGTGTCTCCAGGCCATTCCATAAAGCTGATGTTTTGTAAATAATAAGCACTCACTGTGATTTTTAACTCCAGGAACTGGGTATTTTTATCTAATAAGTAAATACAATAAACAAACAAACAAACAAACAAACCCCAAAACATCTTTTACTACTGATTTCTTATGCTAGCAAACTGCCTGTACATACATTTGCTTTAAAAAAATAGAAAAATCTTTAATTATGATTAGTTATTTATCCTAGATTTTACCATGGTTTTGTTCAGTCGATATTTTCGTAGATTCCCCTCAACTCTCCCACCCCCAGATTAGTTGCTTTGTCCACACCTTTTAAATTTTGGCATCATCTTTACTTGCTCCTCGCAATTTAAATAGCTTCACTTCATGTTTTTATTTTGCTTAAACATGCACTTCTGAATGATATACCCTTTTCCATAGAAGTTATTAGCATTGATTTTTACCAACCGCCTGACAAATATATGAATCAAATAGATTTTTTACAGCTTGTCATTTGCAATTACATAGATCCGCGACCAGCCTGTTGTTGGGCAGCTGATTCCAGACTGCTATGTCGAACTTGAGAAAATCATTTTATCAGAGCGTAAAAATGTGCCAGTTGAATTTCCTGTAATTGACCGGAAACGATTATTACAACTAGTGAAAGAAAATCATCTGCAGTTAGATGAAAATGAGCTTCCTCATGCAGTTCACTTCCTGAATGAGTCAGGTTTGTGTTATTTGTTTCATAAGTATTTCAAACTTTCCCTGCAGTAATTCAGTAAAATGTGCTTGTATCTTACTATAGACTCTACTATCTATGAATCAACAGATTATATATGTAAGATTTATTAGTTGAATCAGCTTAATTGCTGTGTAGTGTTTCCTAATGCATGCTGACCATCCTCCTGTTTTCTCAGACGTGGAATGTCTGCGAAAGCAGGCTGTACTAGGTCATCATGAACTCTATGATAAGTCACACACCATGTTATGAGGGGGAAAAAATCAACACTAAGGTCAAAAAATGTTACAATTTATCTAAGGAGGAAGTATTAAAAAGTATGCCTGAGTGAGCACTAAAACTTAGCTTTTCAAATGGCGAGGGACTTGCCCTTTCATAGAATAAAATGAATTTAGTTTAGGAAAGGAAAAGCTATGTCTGTAACATAAAGGACATTTTGGGGGGGAGGGTTCAACAACGCTATTAGGCATGAGACAGCAAGTGGATAATGGATCTCACTGTCGGTTGCACCACATGCTCCTAGCATGATCTAGCAGACAAAACGTGTACTAACATCAATGCTAAAAGTGTATTTCTACTAGTATGACCTTGCTGGAAATATACCTTTAGATTTGTAATATAGGAATAAGTGACTGGATGGCTGGGAAAGTGCTTTTGATTCTCCAATTCTGTTGCATAAAAAAATTATCTTCACATGGATTATACCCGCTATTCCTCTTAAACCAGGAGCCTTCTGACATATGCTGTGCTTGCTAATATTTGATATGGCTTTGTAGTGGATATTTCAAAAAAATCAAAGACAATATTACTATTTTCTCTTTTTGTAGCATGTGTGCTATGCAATGTACTGTCTCAAGTATATTATATATGCTAATTTTAAACATTCCTGTAGTTATTTTCTTTTTGAAAGTTGGACATTAAAGTTTTAAAGCCCAGCATATCTAGGTTCTAGTCCTAGCTTTGCCATCATGGTTGTTATGTGCCATTGGGTTGGAACTGACTCACAGCTGACCCCCTAAGTGGGCTTTCAGAGGCTGGAGTTTGCACGGAAGGAGATTGTTCATCTTTCTCCCTCACAGCAGAGTGGGATTCAAACCGCCTGCCTTTGGTTTGACAGTGCAGCTCCTTACCTCTAGGCAACTAGAGCTCCAAGAACTTCACCAGAGTTCTATCATTAGGATGCTGAAATTTCCTTGTTTATATGAGAAAGGGGTTGAACAAGAGTCTCCATAAGGCTGTTACAGTTAGTGTATTCTAGATTCCTTGTTTCACTCTTTGATAATCTTTTTCTACAGGAGTTCTACTTCATTTTCAAGATCCAGCACTACAACTAAGTGACTTATATTTTGTGGAACCCAAGTGGCTTTGTAAAGTCATGGCCCAGGTTAGTGTCTGTTATTTTGTGGCACAGGTGTATGACTGAAGAGTAGGATAGATGGTACTTAGAGCATTAAATATTTTAGATTTCATGGTCACTAAAGACAGAAGGAATAACTATAAATACAATAAACACTGTCAGTGTTTGTGGGAGAAATTAAAAATCTCTTAATGTTCATGTTCATGTCTTGTTTTCCAGTCATAGATTTATATTTTAAGATATTTTGTTCTATACTGCTTTTCTGTATCAACATATACATATTTTTTACAAATGTAGATTAGAAAATGGTCTAGATGAGTCTGATAATTCTGTCAACACACTATGGATAAAAGTTTTGACTCTAGTGAAATGTGGTTGGTTGGTCAGATTTCTGACCTTAATTTTGAAAGCTTTGGATATTATAGCCACCTTTTTTCTTAATTTGCATTTCATGTGGAAAATTATTTATTTTCTCAATGACAACCCATTGCTTGTGAGTTTATATTGATTAGTTGTAATAATTCAGCTCTGTTAGTTTGCCATAGAAAAATCACTTGAGCATAACACTCTTGCTTCAAGTTTCTCAGCCTTCGTACTATTAACATGTTGGGTCAGACAACTCTTTTTTTATTAATTATAGTTTGCTGCTTTCTAGATACCAATAGCACCCTCCAAGTTATTTCAAACCCTAATGTCCCCAGACATTTACAAGTGTCCCTGAGGCAGAAAAACAAAACACCTACTAAGAACCATTGTATTTAAATTAACAATGAACTGAGGTGAGCTGTAAGAAAATGTCTCCTGCATTTATACTCTTTGACAAGTCTTTAGTTGTCTATAAAACTCTTTGAACTAGAAAATGATTATCTTTTAAAATTAGAATGATCACCCCCCCAAAAAAGCCTAGACATTTTATCTGCAGTGTCTCATGCATGAGTCACTTCTATCAAGTTACATTTATATAATAAATCAGTTTCTCTTAGGTGGGGAAAAAACCCTAAAAATCTCTCTCTACTGAATAAACCATAATGGAAATTAGAACCCCTTGGATAATATTAAGTGACAATTTTTATATTCTCTCTAAGGGGCAAAGAAAGATACTTTCAAAAAGCAACATAGTTGAAGTGAAATCCTACCACACAGAATATTTCAGTGCATTAATATTGGGAATGAATTATACTTTCAGTTTTTAGTAGTTTGGTGTGTCTTTTTAAGTTAGATTATCATTCTTCACACATATGAAAAAGTATTTCACCTGCCTACTGACTAGTAATGGAAGTGGTGAGAGTACAGTGGTCAAGAGCACAAGTTCTCGAATCAGCTTGTGTTCCAATCTTGTGTCTGTGTTGTTCTAATCTCTTCTCTACACCTACTCGCTTTGCAACCTAATAACACTCCTTCATTTTAACTCTTTTTCTTTTCATTTGTAAATAAGGATAATAAGATTAGGATTGATATGATGAAATAAATGAAAAGAAGATGAACTCATGATGCTGTTAGCACATTGCCTCAGTTAAGTGTCTGTGAGCAAAATGTTGACTGCTTTCATAATTGACTAATTTGGTAAAAGGTTTATCATTTTAGGAAATTTCAATAATCACAAAATTTAGAGACATTATAGAATTATAATGCAAGGAGTTTTTTTTTATATAACAAGAAATACAATTGACCTATTCTGTTAAAAGGCTTTATTTTAGGAAGTGCAAAAAAGAAAGTGTTTAGACAATGAAATTCATATAGTTTTAGAGAGTATATTAGTTATGGTTGTTCTTGCTGTTATGTGCCTTCAAGTCACTTGTGGCTCATAGTGACCCGGTGTACAAGAGCCCTAAATCCTGCTCTAACCTGTGCCAGCCTGTGTCTGACACACCTCCTCTCATTACTCCAATAACTGAATCAATTCAAGGGTCTTCCCCTCCTGCACTGTCCTTCCACTTTCCCAAGCATGATGTCCCTTTTCAAGGATTGGTCCCTCCTTGCAACATGCCCAAAGTATGTCAGATGAAGCTTAAGAATCCTTGCCTCGAAGGAGCAGCCCAGTTTCACCCTCTCCAGGACACACCTGTTTGTTCTCCTGGCAGCTCATGGTATATTCAACACTCTTCCCCAGCACCACAGCTCAAAGGCATCAATTTTCTTTCTATCATCTAGTCCAGCTCTCTGATGCATAGCACACAATTGTGAAGACTATGGCCTGGATCAGGCGCAACTTAGTTTCCAGCCTGATGTTGTTGCTCTTCAGTACTCTGGAGAGGTCCCTGACAGCCAATTTCCCCAAAGCAATTAGTCTCTTGATTTCCTGGAGTGTTGACTGTGGAGCCAAGCAAACTAAAACTGTTAACTATCTCAGTCTTTTCACCATCCATAATGATACTGCCAATTGGCCCAGTAGTGAGAATCCTTGTTTTCTTGATGTTAAACTTCAATCCATATTGAAGGCTGTAATCCTTTACCTTCTGCAGCAAGTGCTTCAGGTCCTTCTCAGTTTTAGCAAGCAGCATTGTGTTATCTGCATAAAGCAGGTTGTTGATGAATCTACCACCAATATTGATGCCACATTCCTCCTTGTACAGCCCAGTGTCCCAGATGATTTCTTTTGCATATAGATTGAAAAGGTTTGGAGACAGAATACATCACTGGTGGATACCCTTCCTGGTTTTGAACCATGCGGTGTCTCCTTACTCTGTTCTGATGACTGCCTCTTGGTCCAAGTATAGGTTTCGTATAAGCACAATCAAATGTTCTGGGATTCCCATTCTTTTCAGAGTCTGCCACAGCCTATTGTGACCAACACAGTCAAAAGCCTTTGCATAGTCAGTGAAGCACAGAAAGACAAGATCCATCTAACATTATCTATAATATCCCTAGTACCATGGCCTTTTCTAAACCCAGCCTGCACATCTAGCAGCTCTCTGTTGACATGTTGCTCCAGTCGTTTTTGGATAATTTTCAGCTGAATCTTGCTTGCTTTTGATTTTAATGATGTTGTTCAATAATTTCTGCACGCTGGGTCACATTTCTTTGGAATGGGAACAAATATTGATCTATTTCAGTCAGTTTGCCAGCTGGCTGTCCTCCAGATTTCCTGGCACAACTTAGTGAGCACATCCAAGGCAGCATCTGTTTGTTGAAATACATCAATTGGTATGCCGTCAACTCCTGGAGTCTTGTTTTTTGCCAATTCTTTCAGAGTAACTTGAACTTCTTCCTTCAGCACCATAGGCTCTTGCTCATACAGTATTTCATGAAATTCTTCTATGTCAGCCAATTTCTTGTGGTACAATGACTCCGTATCCTCCTTCCATCTTCTTTTAGTGCTTCTTGGATCATTTAACATTCTGCACAAATCTTCAAGTATTACCACTAGTGGCTTGAATTTGTTCTTCAACTCCTTCAGCTTAAGAAATGCTGAGCGAGTTCGGCCCTTTTGATTTTCTGACCCCAGCTATTTTCATATTTAATTATAATATCTTGCTTTGTCATTCTGAGCTGCCCTTTGAAATTTTCTGTTCAGCTCTGTGATTTCTTGATTTCTTCCTTTAGCTTTGGCTTCTAGGTGCTCCAATGCAATATTCAGAGTCTCATCTGACATCTATCTTAGTCTTTTCTTTCTCTTCAGCCTTTGTAATGATCTTTTGCATTCTTCATGGACAATATTCTTTATATCCACTCAGTGCTCATTTGATCTACATTCATTGGTGTTCAAGGTCTCAAACCTGTTTCTGAGATGGTTTTGAAACTTGAGTGGAATAGACTTAAGGTCAAATTTTGGTTCCTGTGGATTTGATTTTATTTCCTTCAACTTTAGCCTTAAAGTTGCATATGAGTAGTTGATGGCCTTTTCCAAAATTGGCACCTGGCCTGCTTTTCACAGCTGATATTGATATTCTCCAGAGATTATTTCCACAAATGTAATTGATTTGGTTCCTATGCATACCATCAGGTGAAATCCATGTGTATAGCCTGCATTTGTTTTTCTTATAAAAGGTATTTGCAATGAATAAATTATTGAATGTGTAGAGTTCTATCATTCCATTCCAGCCTCATTCCTGTCACCAAGTCCATGTTTTCCAGTTATGAATCCTTTTCCCCATTCCCAATTTTTGCATTCCAGTCTCCCATTATTATCCATTTATCTTGATTGAATGTTTGATTGATTTCTGACTGCAAAAGTTGGCAGAGCTCTTCTATTTCTTCCTCTTTGGTTCTAGTTGTCGGTGCATATGTCAGTAGAAGAATAATGGTCAATCAACTCCTGTGAAATGCACGACCTCAGAAAACCCTCTGCAGGACTGCTATGAGTTGTTTCTGGCTCAACAGCACACAGCAACAGATGCATCTAGTATAAGAAGTTGTTGCTGTGTGTCAGTAAGCACATCTAGTCTAGGAAAGTGGCTCTTAAATATATTCTTAAAATTTTGCTTTTCAAGATGTTTCACATCCTGACCAAACTCTGTATCATTAAGAAGTGGTATTTCCATGTCATTTGGGAAACTTCTAATATCACACACCTGTGAATATTATGGAGGTGGAGGTACCTTTTTTCTGTAGTAGTTTGCATCAGAATCACTTGGGAGCTTTGATTTTTTTTTTTTAAATATATTTCTAACTAGCAGGCACTGTGACTTGCTAAAATCCCTGTAGATTCTGTGAAGTGATTAAAGATAAGACACCACGAAATTTCTTCTCATTAGAATAGCTACACCATCAGCATTCTAATTTAAGTGAAAATTAAGTCAAGAATTTAAAAGCACAAAGTTACTTTGAAAGGTAGATTAAAGTTTTAGTGAAAATATAATTAAAATTTCTTACTACTATAAAAAATCAAGAACATCATTATTGTTTATGCTGACAAAAAGAAAAATAATGTAATTTTCATGGAGTGTTAAAGAGAATGAATGCTATAAATAACCCAGTGAAAACAACAATTACTTGTCTGACATCCATCAGTAAAAATAAATGGAGGTATGTACCTCCATGAGTCATTAAAGCAAGGGCAGGGATAATTTCACGGTGCCAAACTCTAATGAGTCCTCCCACTCACTAAGTGCCCCAATCTGTTAGGTCACTACACTTATTAAAGAAGGTTCTGTCAAGGCATAGAGAAGTTGGTGAAACTCATTTAGCAGTATGATAAAGGAGATATGAAAGTAACTTATTGAATTAATCAGGTGGGACATTAACAAACTTTCATGGCATTTTAATCTTGATAAAAATACGTGCAAGAAATACTGAGGAGTTTGGAAAATCTTTGTATTGAGTAAGAACATAGGTGAAAAATACATGTTTCTATACTGAGAAAATGTTAAGAGGACTTTTAAAGTCCTAACATAATGTTTCTGTGTTTTAACTCTTTGTAGCAAACCACGACAAAATATAGAGGAGTAAAATATAAATAGTTTATTACCTCTCACAAGCCTGTGTGTTGAGTAGTTTGGCTCTATGTGGTGGTAGCTATCATTCACTTGACTCCATTTATCTGAGTCTGGTTGCCAGTTCCTAAAAGAACACATATACGTATCTGGTGTCTTAATGTTTCTCCTGGTGGCCTCTCAGATGTAAGGTGGTCACCTTGAGCTTCCTCGCAGCATAATTACAACTGAGGAATTAGATATTTTACATTGTGCTTGACCTGGGATAGGAAGAAAAGAGAAGTTATCAGTCTTATAAAAAAATACACCCAAGCCTGGAACAGTGTCACTCTGTCATGTTCCAGTGTACAAAACACATCCAAGGCTAGCCCAAATTCATGGAGGAGATATGGACTCTACTTTTTGATGCATTAAACAATACACACATTTAAAAAAGAAAAAGAAATAATGATGGCAATCTTTAGAAAGTACCAACAACAAATGTTTTTGTTAGGTGCTGTCAAGGCAACCAGACTTATAACCCCATGAGCAACAGATCTTCATTATCCTGTGTAATTCTAATCATCTCTGATTTACTAGAGTCCATTGCCATAGTCACTGTGTCAATCCATCTCATTGAGGATCTTCTTCTCTTTCACTGACCCTCCACCTTTCCAAGCCTGTCATTATCCAAGGACTAGCCCAAAGTATGTGAGATGAAGCTTCATGATCCTTACCTCTAAGGAGTACTTGGTTTTCACCTTCACCAGTATATGTTTCTTGGTTCTTTTGGAAGTCTATGATATACTCAGAGCTCTTCTTCAACACTGCAGCTCAAAAGCATCAATTATTCTTTTATCCTTAGGCATTGTCCAACTTTGAGACGCATAGCAAATAATTGAAAAGACCATAGCTTGAATCAGGTGCACCTTAGTTCTTAAACTAGCATCATTGCTCCTTAACACCGTGGAGAGGTCATTGATAGCAGATTTTCCTAATCCAGTATGTGTTTTACATTCTTGACTGTTAGTACCAAGGATGTTGATTGTGGATCCAAGTAAGATGAAATCATTGAGGACTTCAATCTTTTCTCAATCAATCATGATGTTGCCTACCAGTGGTGAAGATATTTATCTTTTTTCATGTCAAGATGTAATCCATATGTAAGGCTGTGATGTGTGATCTTCTGAAGCAAGGGCTCCACTTCCTCGTTACTTTCAGCCAGCAAGCTTGTGCCATCTTCATAACACAGACGTTTAATGAGTCTTCCTCTGATCCTGATGCCACATTCTTATTCATAAAGTCCATCCTCTGGAATTAATAGTTACTGATAAAGGATACAACCCAAATGCACACCTTTCTTGATTTTAAGCACTTGCTCTGCTTGTAAAACACTTTCTTGATATAAGTAAAGGTTTCACATTAATAAAATTAAAATTAAGTTTCCTGAGATTTCTATTCTTCTCAGTGTTTGCCTTAATTTATTATGGTCCACACAGTCAAATGCCTTTGCATAGTCAAAAAACCCCAAATATTCATTCTCTGCTTTCAGTCAAGATCCATCTGATATCAGCAATGACATATCTAATACTGTAGACTCTTAAATCCAGCTCGAATGTCTGTCAATGAACTGTTCCAACTGTTTTTGGATAACATTAGCAAGATTTCACTTGCATATGATTTTGTGTGGCAATTTTCACATTCTGTTGGATCATCTCTTTGGGAATAGGAACAAATAAAGGATTTCTTCCAGTTTTGGCCAAGTACCTATCCTCTAAATTTCCTGTCATTAAACTAGTGAACATTAAGGGCTGCATCTATTCTGTGAAACATGTCAAATGGTATCCCATCAAATCCTGAGGCCTTATTTTTCCTAATGTTTTCAGTGCAGCTTCAACTTCTTCATTGTGACTTGTTCCTGATCATATACCATGTCCTGAAATTGTTCTGTGTTATTCAATTCTTTTTGGTACGTTGACTGTGTGTATTCCCTCCATCTTATTTTGATACTTTCCTTGACCATCAAATATTTTGCCTGTAGCACCTTTCAGTATTTTAACTAGAGGCTTGAATTTCTTTTTAAAGTGCTTACATCTTGAGAAATGCCAATGAGCAAGTTCTTCCCTTTTTATTTTCTAACTCCAGTTCTCTGCATATTCTGTTGTAATATTTTGTTTTGTCTTTTTGAGCTGCCTTTTGAAATCTTTTGTCCATTTCTTTTACTTTATAATTTCTTCCTCCCCCTTTTTTTTTTTCTTTTTGGTGTTCTAGGGCAATTTCAGGATCTCCTTTGACATCCATTTTGCTTTTTTCAACAACTAGAAATAGAAACAAAAGAGTAATTATTCTTAACATTTATTCTATGCCTAGGCTTGTTACGCTTTTCCATAATTATCCATTTAGGCTCTCTGCTCCTCGTTGCCCTCTCTTCTTGTGCAGCCTCAGCTGCAACCCTGAGACACGATGGTGAAGGTCAGAGTAAATGGATTTGGCAAATTGGATGTCAGGTTAACAGGGCAGCTTTTATCTCTGGCCAAGTGGTTACTGTTGCCATCAATGACCCCTTCATTGACCTCGACTACATGGTCTGTATATTGCAGTATGATTCTATCCTTGACAAGTTCAAGGGCACTGTGAAGACTGAAAATGGGAAGCTGGTCATCACTGGGAAAGCCATCACTCTCTTCCAGGAGCAAAATCTCATCAACATCAAATGGAGTGATGCTGGTGCTGAGTATGTTGTGGAGTCCATTATTGTCTTTACAACCTTGGAGAAGGCTGGGGCTCACTTGAGGGTGGTGCCAAATGAGTCATCATCTGTGCTCCTTTGCCAATGCCACCATGTTTGTGATGGATGTGGACCATGAGAAGTGTGACAACTCTCTCATGATTGTCAGCAATGCCTCCTACACCACCAACTGTTCGGCTTTCCCTGGCCAAGGTCATCCATAACTTTGGCATCATAGAAGGATTCATGACCACAGTCCATGTCATCACTGCCACCAAGAAGCCTGGCTATCCACTCTAGAAAGCTATTGCAAGATGACTGTGGAGCTGCCAAGAACATCATCCCTGCATCTATTTGGAAGTACCAAGGCTATGGGCAAGGTCATCCCTGAGCTGAATGGAAAACAAACTGGCATGGCTTTCTGTGTCCCCACCACTAATGTCAGTTGTAAATCTGACCTTCCATCTGGAGAAAGCTGTCAAATATGATGACATCAAGATAGTAGTAAAGCAGACATCAAAAGGGCCCCTAAAGGGCATCCTGGGATACACTGAAGACCAGGTCATCTCCTGAGATTTTAATAGTGACATGCACCCTTCTACTTTTGATGCTGGGGCTGACATTGCCCTGACTGACCACTTTGTCAAATTCATTTCCTAGGATGACAATTAATTTGACTACAGCAAACGGGTGGTTGACCTGATGGTTCCCATGGCCTCTAAAGAATGAAAGCCCCTTGGACCACCAGTCCCAGCAATAGCACTAGGAGGTGGGGGGTAGAAGGGGAAAGAGAGAGAGAGAGAGAGTGAGTGTACTGGGAGTCCTTGCCCCAGCTCACCCCCCGCCCCCGAGAATCTCACATCCTTGACGCAATTTCAATCCAGACACCCTGAGAAATAGGAGAGGCTTAGAGAGCCCATCTTGTCATGTACCATCAATAAAGTACTGCATTGTTGTTGTTGCTGTTTGCCATCGAGTCTCCTGCAACCCTATGTACAACAGCCCTAAACCCTGCTCTACCCTGTGCCAATCTCACTGTCTCTGACACACCTATCACAATTACCCCAGTCACTGAATCAATCCACCTCATAGAAGGTTTTCCCCTCCTGCACTGTCCCTCCACCCTCCCAAGCATGACGTCCCTCTCCAAGGATTGGTCTCACCTTGCAACATGTCCAAGGTATGCCAGGTAAAGCTTCAGAATCCTTGCCTCCAAGGAACAGTCTGGTTTAACCCTCTCTAGAATGAACCTGTTCATTCAGGGACTTAGCAGTCAATCATATATACTTTTCTGCAACATCACAGCTCAAAGTTATCAGTTCTCCTATCCTCCCTAATCATTGTCCAACTCTCTGATGCATACCAAATGATTGCAAAGACCATGGCCTGTATGGGGCTCAACTTAGTCTCCAGAGTGACACTATTGCTCGTCAGTACTTTGGAAAGGTCTCTAACAACAGACTTTCCCATTGCAATATGTCTTTTAATTTTCTGGCTGTTGTTGCCAAGAGTGTTGACTGTGGAGCCAAGCAAACTAAAGCTGTTAACCATCTCAATCTCTTCACCATCCATCCTGATGCTAGCAGTTGGCCTAGTGGTGAGAATCTTGGTCTTCTTGATATTGAGCCTCAATCCATATTGAAGGCTGCAGTCCTTAACCCTCTGCAGCAAGTGCTTCAGGTCCTCCTCAATTTCAGCAAGCAGGGTTGTGTTCTGCATAACACAGATTGTTGATGAATCTTCTCCCAATCCTGATGCCACACTTCTCATAGAGCCCACCCTCCCTGGTAATCTGTTCTGCATATAGATTGAAAAGGTATGGAGATAGGACACATCCTTTGTGTACACCCTTCCCAGTTTTGTACCATGCAGTATTTCCTTGCTCTGTTCTGATGACTGCCTCTTGGTCCAAGTATAGGTTTCACATTAGCATGGTCAGGTATTCTGGGATTCCCATTCTTCTCAGAGTCAGCCACAGTTATTCGTGATTCACACACTCAAATGCCTTTGCATAATCATAGACATTTTTTCTGGTACTCCCTCCTTTCAGCCAACATCTATCTAACGTTAGCTTCAATATCCTAGATATTAGCTTGGGTTTATGTTTTAAACTTTTATTCTTTGTAGCTACAACATTGACTAAGGCATTAGAACAATATGAGCATTAGAAATATCCATGTTGCTTATTAAAAATGGAATTCTCAGGCCTTAGCCCAAACTACTGATCTAGATTCTGAGAGAAGAGTCCAGAAAAATGCAGTTGTTACTCTGAGAAACTTTAAATTATGCTATACTTCTTCATTTACAATTGATGGGAAACATCTTTTATTAGATAAATGTTAGAAAAAGAGTAGAGGTGGTATAAGGACAGTCCAGTATGATCTCTGTTAACTTACAAAGGGGAGACTGCTCCATCAACAACATCCACAACACAAAAGGAATTTCCATAAAGTCAAACATAGTCTCCATGCTCCTACTTTTATCAATTCCAACACCAATCATAGAGCTCTACGAATGGGTCTGAAATCTGTTGTACTGGTCACACAGATTTCATGGAATTATACTCACAGTTACAGGGTTCATGGGGGAAGTAAATAGGTTACAATTCAAATTGGCAGCAGAATACACTTCCTCAGTCAGGACATCTCACTTGTGCTTGCAGGGCCTTTGGCCTTCAGCTCAGGACTTAAATAGTGTCACAAAGTTTTCTTGTTGTTACGTGTGTTGGGTCAGAGATGATTCTTAACTGACCCTCCAGCTGGTTTTCAGAGGCAATAAAGTGTATGGGAATTGTTTGCCCATATTTCTTCTGTGGAGCATTTGGTGAATTTGAACTGTATACTTTGAGTTGGCAATGTACCTTCTTACCAGTAGGTAAACAGAGCCCTGCCAATTATGGTATCATGCTTCCGTCCTTCAGCAGGTTTGGACAAAGGCTCTAGATACACGAAGCAGCAATCTCAAGTCATTTCTATCTCATGTTGGTCTCTGGCTCTCTGCTAAGGCTGTTGTCACTGCTTTGTATAGGTCTGGTCCTGAGCAGTGCAGCAATCTCTGGCCCTGAAAGGCATATGCTTTCTTTTCTTCTTATTCCTCCTTCTGGTAGTGAGATTCTATTTTTCTGCTGCTAAACCTAGTCAATTTATACCTCATCACGAGTTGTTTATACACACCCTGTTTCATGTTCCCAACTAGCCATGTGGTGAAAGTCAAAATCAGTAGCTAGGGAAGCCATTTTGAACAATAAAGCCACTATATTCCATTGAGAGTTTCATAGTCTGGAATATACTTTCTTTAGGAATATATTGTAGTTTTTAAAATATGTGTGGTGTTGAATTGATCTTTTTATTGCTCTTGATGAAAGTTTAAGGTTCACAAATTTCAGAAGCTTTCAATAATTTGTGATCTGAATGAATTCTCTTCAGTCAACACTATTATTATGTGCCATTGATTCACCTTTTGAAGTAATTTTATTTAGTCAATAAAATATTGCTCCTAATATTAACCAAATATGAAGAAGAGGGATTCTTCAGGGTTTTTTTAACATTTTACTGTATACCAAGAATTTCCTACTTTGGAAAAAGAAAGATGGAGAAATTTATTGTCAGCCACTTAGTGGTACTAGTATGGTAGAGCTGTGGTGATCTGGTGTTTAAGAGATATGCTGCCACCTCAAAGGCACAGGGTTTTAATCCGCTAGCTGCTTTGCAGGAATAAGATGGGCATTCACCTCCTATGCAATTTATTGCCTCTGAAAATCCACTAGATAGTCACTTACGAATTGGTTTCTGTTCAACAGCGTGTAACAAGGTCATCAACATGTTGAAGATAAGTTATAGAGGTGATACTCTGCTGGACTTTTAGGCTACAAGATAAGTGGTAATATTAGGTCTTTGTCGTACTTAACATTGTTATATTGTTCTGATAATTGTTACTGAACAAAGAGATATTAAGTGCTTGAAGTTCTGAGCTATTGAGAAAATACAGTCTAGTGACTGCAAGTTTATATCTTTCAGATTTTGACAGTGAAAGTGGAAGGCTATCCAAAACATCCTAAAGGAATTATTTCACGTAGAGATGTAGAAAAATTCCTTTCGAAGAAAAAGAGATTTCCAAAGAACTACATGTCTCAGTACTTTAAACTCCTAGAAAAATTCCAGATTGCCTTGCCAATAGGAGAAGAATATTTGTTGGTTCCAAGCAGGTAATGCAAACTTTGAAAATATAATTACTGCATGGAAATTTACTAATTATGATATTATTTTAATAATATTAATTAATTTAATAATAAAGTAATTTGAGCCTGTGATTAAATACATATTATTTATTTTTAGAGGTAAAATTTTGATTGAGATTTAACATGTGCTTTTAATGAAAGCACTACAGTTGGTACATTGAAGATATAGTAAACAACTCCTAAAACATTACAATATAATTAAGAAGGTAAATCCCAAAAGGAGTAAAATAGAAAGCATAAAATTACCTTATTTTATGTATATAATTATTATTTGCTTTAGGAGTATGTAAATTATTTCAGGATATATGTTTTAAAAGCAAGTATTAGAGATTATTTTACATATGTAAGTATACATTGAGAAGTCTTTTTTTTTTGAGGGCTTATCATTAAAAAGTCTTAAGCAGTTTTAGCACAGAATAGTCTGAGGAGAGAAAGATCATAATGGAGGCTTAAGTTCTAGTCATGTACGGTAGAAAACTTTCACATTACTTTGCAAGCACATGAGGAGCTCTGGTTGTGCAAGGGTTAAAATGATTAGTTGCTAGCTGAAAGACTGATGGTTCAAACCCACCCTGTTGTTTTTCACAGTAGAGAGAAGTGACAATCTGTTTCTATATGGATTTACTAACTTAGAAAGCTTATATGCAGTTTAACTTTGCCCTGTATGTTTGCTATAAGTCAGAATTATCTATGGATATGTGTTTGGTTTTTGAATAAAAAAATATAAATTGCATTGATTAGTGAATAGAAGCCAATTTTTAAAATATATGTTTTTCTATAACACCTGTTTTTTTTAATTTGATATACCTTTTTAATGTTTTCTATATAAAAATAATTATAATTTATATATTGGTGTACATAGAATTACTGGAGAAAAATCATTCATCAATTGCATTTGAGCATGCATTTACACTGATTAAAGCACCACTGAATCTTTTAAGCAGAAAGAGTAGGTAGCAAACATATCACAAATATTTATCATTAATTCATCATTTATACAAATTACTTCCTGAAGTTGTATGATAATGCTGTTTTTCCCTTTAGTTTATCTGACCACAGGCCTGTGATTGAACTTCCACATTGTGAGAATTCAGAAATTATTATTCGACTATATGAAATGCCGTATTTTCCAATGGGATTTTGGTCAAGATTAATCAACCGGCTACTTGAAATTTCACCATACATGCTTTCAGGAAGAGGTGTGTATTTAGTGCATGTATAGTGGTTACAGAAATATGTTAAAGTTAATAATATACTACTTCGTAGAATTTGATTTTTCTTTGCAAGACAACTGAAAATCAGAAAACAAGGCTGTAAAACCTCAAGGTAATTATAAAGACACATTCTTGTACACATATGATTTCATATAATTCACCAGGTAGAATATTATTCAGGTTCTCACATTTAAAGTCTATTTGTTATTTTCTATCCATAATTCCAAACATGAGGGGCATTTTCCTTTCAAGCATAAACATCTTTTTTTTCCCCAAACCAAAGCAAACTTGAAGCAGCAATTTTAAAAAGTTGGGATTTCCAGAGCCAATCCTTGGTTAAAATATGCAAAGCAAAAATAAAACAAATTGAAAAAATGTAAACAGGACTTGGCTATTTAATGACCAAAGCAGTGAGAAAAAATGTCTTGTTTAATTTTGTTTCTAAGAGCTGGGTTTAGGGCTGTTGTACATAGTGTCACTACGGGTCGCAGGCAAGTAGACGGTACATGACAGCAACAATGAGGACATAAGATCAATAAGGGCGGCAGGCACCAGGCACCCATGGTGGTTATAGCAGTACCTCTTTACATGGTACCTGAGGGATTTACAACAAAAAAAGGAAAAGAGTTCTTATAACACTAATTCTTCCTTTGGGAAGAATTAGGTGTTTTAATGCTTCAAAAGGAAAACATCCCCCCCCCTTTTATTGGGTAAACTTTAGCTTTTTATACATGTTACTGTATTTTGAAATAAACTGTATCTTTCTTCTATGGTATTCATCTTAATTAACATTTGGTGGTTATACTACGTCAAAACATTTAGAAAATGTGGGTATCAGCATGATTCCTATTTTTTTTCAAGTTATGAGAACTTGTGATTTTGTTCATCTATTAGATATATTAAATTTCTTCTTAACGTCATGACCCCAAAATCTATCTTTAGTTATAGATTGGTAATTTTTTTTATTGTGAAAGTAAAAATAAAATATGAGATATATCCAAAAGATATGGATGTATCATTAAAGAACCCAGTACATTCTTTCAAAATAAACATCTTTAGTCATGTCATTTGAGTTTGCTATTTCCCCCCAATATACAAAATAATTAGTAATTAACATATGTATGTGGGCCTTTTTAATCTCCTGTAGAACGAGCACTTCGCCCAAACAGAATGTATTGGCGACAAGGCATCTACTTGAACTGGTCTCCTGAAGCTTATTGCCTGGTAGGATCTGAAGTCTTAGATTATCACTCTGAAAGTTTTTTAAAAATCACAGTTCCTTCTTGTAGAAAAGGTAAGGAAATTATTCAAAACTCTTAATTTTTCTGCTAAATAAGTGGAAGCATTCTACCCCCCCCCGCCCCAATATGCAGCCCTGGTGTTCTATCTTTGCAACAGTATGGGGCATAGATAAGGTGTTAATGAGCTCTTCTTTGGATCATGTAGGCTGTATTCTTTTTTTTTTAAGGATTTAAAAAAAATTTTTTAAGATTTTGTTGTTGTTAATTTCAATGAACATTTACAGAGATTTTGGATTTCCATTCATTCATTCATTGTTGCACTTTTCTCCCCGCCCACCCCACCCCAAAGGCTGTATTCTTTTGGGCCAAGTTGTGGATCACATTGATTCTCTCATGGAAGAATGGTTTCCTGGACTGCTGGAAATTGATATTTGTGGTGAAGGTGAAACGCTGCTGAAGAAATGGGCATTGTATAGTTTTAATGATGGTGAAGAACACAAAAAAATCTTGCTTGATGATTTGATGAAGAAAGCAGAAGAAGGTATGTACTCTTGCAAATTAGAAATATTTTAAATGTTCCTTCCATATTTGTGAACTGACAAGTTGCAAATTTTAAGAAATATAAAATCTTTCTTATGCTTAGTTGTTCTTGTTGTTGATTGCCTTTGAGTCGAGCATGACTCATAGTGACCCTATCAACAAAAGGCCTGAAGCCCCTGTACAACTATCGACATTTATCAAAGTTCATAGAGTTTCCGGAGACGTGTTGTTTAGGAAATGGATGAATTCAAAGCTTATGTTTCCATTGTAATGCCCAAACTCATGGCCATCAGTTTAGTTACAATTCACAGAAACTCTGAAAGACCAAGTAGAACTGGCCCATTTTCCTGAAGCTGTAAATCTTTATGGACACAAGTTACCCCCTATTTGCCCTGGGTTTAAATCACCCACCTTTTGGCTAGCAGCCGTCAGCATCACCAGGGCTTCTATTACAATTTATTCAGAAAAAGAGATTGATTACATTACCAAGAAAAGAAAAAATTCAGAAAAAATTCAGAACAAATATTATCTTGAAGATTTGAATTCTGTCTTATTAAATAGCATTACTTCATCTGTAAAATGGGAATGCTGCAGTAAGGAACAATTTGGTAATAGCCTATAACGTGGGAGAGTCTAGATAGCATTATGCTGAATTAAGTAACTCAATCACATAAGGACAAATACTGCATACACCCATGATTATGAAAATAGGAGAATAACTGGGCAAAATATGTATAAATGCTCAAAAGAGGAGAGGATGGGGAGAAGAAGAGAAAATCATTAGGATAGCAGAAATCAATATGTAGAGCGGGGTTACAGAACAGGAAAGATTCAATGAGGACTGGAAAAGGCAGGGTGATAATAGACATAGATCAATAGTAATTCTTTATATAAATATTTATATAAAATACAATGTATATGAATGATTGTATAAAACCCAGTGTACATGAATTAAACATAATTGAATTACAATACTTAAGGAAGAGAGCTGTGGGCAGAATGTTAAATTATCCAGGAAGCATCAAAGAAGATGGGAGGAGTATACAGAGTCACTGTATCAAAAAGAATTGGCTGACACAAAAGAATTTCCTGAAACAACATATAACCAATTGGCAAGGGTGATGAAGGAAAAAGTTTAAGCTGCTCTGAAGGAATTGGAAAAAAAAAAAAAAGGTCCCCAGGAATTGATGGCATACCAACTGACATATTTTAACAAACAGATGTAAGCCCTGAACACATTTACCTGGTTGTGTGAAAAAATCGAGAAAATTGACTGGAAGAGATGCATATTTATTCCTGTTCCAAAAAAAAAAAGGTCATCTGACAGAATGTGAAAATTACCTAACAGTGTTACTAATATCACACACAAGCAAGATCCTACTGAAGATGATTAAAAAAATGACTGGACAGAGAACTGCCAGATCTGCAGTTGGGTTTAGAAGAGGCTGTGGTGCTAGGGACATTATAGCCAATATTAGGTGGATCTTAGCTGAAAGCAGAGCATACCAGACGAATGTCTGTCTGTGTTTCTTTGACTATGCCAAAGCATTTGACTGTGTGGATCACAACACATTGTGGTTAACCTAAAGAAGAATGGGAATCCCAAAACGCTAAATTGTGCTCATGCAAAACTTATACTTGGACCAGGAAGCAGTCATCAGAACAGAGCAAAGAAAGTGTGCATGGTTCAATATCAGAAAAAGTGTGAGTCAGGGATATATCCTATCTCCTTACCATTTCAATCTGTATGCATGATAGATTATTCAGGAGGCTAGACTTTATGCAGAGAAATGTGGCATCAGGTTTGGAGGAAGACTTAGCAGCAACTTAAGTTCTGCAGATGACACAACTTGCCAAAGTTGAGGAGGAGTTGAAGTACTTGTTGTAGAAGGTCAAGGACTATAATTTTCAATATGAATTGTGTCTCAACATCAAGAAAATAATGATTCTTACCACTAAGCCAATTGGCAGCACCATAATAGATGGAGAAGAGATTGAGAGTCCCAACAATTTCAAGTTGTTTTTTTCCACAATTAACATTCTTGGCACCAGCAATCAGGAAATCAAAAGACAAACAAAACACATTAGGAAAATCTACTATCAGGGGCCTTACCTGATCTAAACCATGGTCTTTACAATTACTTGCTATGCATCAGAAAGCTGAATAATGACTAAGGATGGTAGAAGAAGAATTTATACCTTTGAGTTTTGGTGCTCGAGAAAAGTATCAAACAAACAGGTTTGTCCTGGAGAGGGTGGAACCAGGCTATTTCTTGGAGGCAAGTATTTAGGGCTCTGTCACATACTTTGGAGATGTATCCAGGAGGGATATGTCCTTGAAAAAAGATATCATACTTGGAAGGGTGGAGGGACTGTGCAAGAGAGGTAGTGGCATCTGCATAACATAGGTTGGTGATAAGTATTCTTCCCGTTCTGATGTCTCATTTCTCTGCATAAAGTCCAGTTTCTGCATATAGATTGAAAAAGTGTGGAGATAGGATACATCTGATGCACACCTTTCCTGTTTTGAAATATGCACTGTTTCCTTGCTCTGTTCGTATGACTGCTTCTTGGTCCAAGTATAGGTTTTGTGTGAGCACAATTAAGTGTTCTGGGATTCCCCTTCTTTTCTGGATGAGATGGATGACGTAGTAACTGGAACAGTGTGCTTGAGACAGTGATATTGGCAGGGATCAGAGCTATTGTACATAAGTTTGCTATGAAACACAGGTGACTCAACAGCATATAATAAAATAGTGCAAACCAATAAAAAAGAAAAAGAAATAGAATTCTAACAAAGCCTATCTCTTAGACTTGCGAGAATGAAAACAGACAATATTTAAAAAACCTTACCAATGTACCTGTAATAGAAGAACTCATTGTCATCAAGTGGATTCTAACTCAATAACAACATATATGTTATTGTTGTTGCATGCCGTCAAGTTGGAACTGACCCATAGCTGACCCACTAGTGGCTTTTCAGAGGCAGTAAACTGCATGGGAGGAGATTGCCCATTCTTCCACAGAACAACTGGTGGATTTGACCCACATCCTTTTAGGATTGCAATGCAGCTTCTTATAACTAGGCCACCAGAGCTGAATATATATATTTATGATAGCATAGAATAGTCCCTCAATATTTCAAAGATGATAATCTTTAGAGAAGCCTGCTGATATATCTTTGTCCCATGGCATGACTTGTGGGTACAAATCTTCAATCTTTTGGTTATCAGTTAAGCGTAATTCTTTTACCACCAAGGCTCCTTTTTATACACTGTATACCCCACGAATGTGATAAAAACAGAGAATAAATAGTGTTCTTCATTGCCTTTGACATGTAGTCTTATGTAGTTGTGACTAATGATAGTCAATGGTTATGGGTTTGTTTTTTTTTAATTAAGTACATAGATATTTAGTGAATCTTTAACATTTTCTAATGTATTCTAGGAAAAAATATTGGTAACAAAACCTAACAGAATGATTACAATTGTTGGTAAGGAATTATTTTAATAAACCAGAGCATGTATTTATTTATGTACGTAACTTTTTTTTTCTTTCCTCTTTAAATCTTTGATCTACTTCTCAGGAGACCTTCTAATAAATCCAGATCAACCAAGACTCACAATTCCAATATCTCAGATTGCTCCTGACTTGATTTTGGCTGATCTGCCTAGAAATATTATGTTGAATAGTGATGAATTGGAATTTGAACAAGCTCCAGAATTTCTTTTAGGTAACTTTTTTTTTTAATTGAGAGTGACAATTAGGGCATAGCAGATTCACCTAATTTTTTCTTATAATTTAGAAAATATTCAAATACCCTGATTCAACTCATAGATTTTTAGTGTTTCCATATATGTATTTTTAGTTTCCTTCTTGAATGATACCCTTTAATACGGCACCATGTTATGGAGTTCGAATAGCTTTCTATAGATTCATATGAACTTGAATTGATATGAAAATGGCCTATCATTGCAACAGATATGTCTGAAATACCTCCTTACATACACTTTAATTTCTAGGGATGAAGGAGATAGACAAGAGATTTTCTTTATGCTGTATTCTTATAAAGAGAATAATTTTTCAAACAATATTTCATAAACACAGCAACTTAAAAGATTAAAGAAGAAATTGCAGGTGCAGTGAGTTTTTTGTTAATGGGGAAGAATAATTTGAAAAAGGAAGATGAAAAGAGTGATATAACTTGAAAGTTGTATTCAATATCACTGAATTGTGCATTTAGAATATATTGAATTGATGTGTATTCTCAACAGTAACAACAAAATAAAATACTTGAAGGAAAAGAATTTGGAATTTAAAAAAAAAATAGAAGCTTTAGAGTGGGACCACAATATAATTTGAATAATTCTGTGAATCATTACAAAGACCACAAAGAATTTTAGACTGATTTAATGTAAAGTATTAAAGAAAATTCTAGTTGTATTATGTGTGGAATTTATTATGCATTTGCCTTTAATTTTAACTAAATTACCCTACCCTGTGAGTTCTTAAAATTGATCACTCAGGATGTAACATTAACAAGCAAAATTTTTCAGATTTTGAACATAAGATAAAGAATCCCTTTGTATCTTCATTTGTCATGTTGATTGTAAATATAGAATGCATTTGAAGGCTCTGGGACTCTAGAATGAAATATATGAGTAATATTGGAGTAACACAAAATGCTGATTTGTTCATGCCAAGTCTCAGATTTACCCAGCACCAATTAGTGTTTCACAAGACTCAGAAAAACACCAAATATTATGTATTCTTCTCTGAAGGAATACAAAACCATTGTTATTGTTATGTACCATTGAGTCGCTTGTGACTGATAGTGCCCCAATGTAAAATAGCTCTGAGCCCTGCTCTATCCTGAACCAACTTTATTGTCTCTGACACATCTACCCCCATTACCCCACTCACTGAGTCAATCTATCTCATCTAGGATCTTTCTTTTTCTGTGCTGTCCCTCACCTCCTCCAAACATGATGTCCTTTTCCAAGGACTGGTCCCATTAGGCACAGTGTTATCCTTTTGGAATATCCATGGGATATTAAACACCACAATTTGAAGACATCAATTTTTCTTCATTCTTTCTTATTCATTGTCCAAATTTCACATGCTTATGAAGTAGTTGAAAAAGCATGGTTTGGGTCAGGAGCACCTTAGTTTTTAGAGAGATTTTCTTGCTCTTTAGCACTTTGAAGAAGTTTTTGAAAGCAGATATGCCCAATGCAGTATATCTTTTGATTTCATAACTGCTGCTTCCATGAGTATTGGTTATGGAACCATGTAAGATGGGATCCTTAACTGGAGTCTTTTCCCCAGATATTATAATGTTTATATTGGCCTATTGATCCAGGGTTGTGAGAGTTTTTGTTTTCTTAATGTTGTGATTTCCAAAAATGTCTAGAAAGTTTCACTTCTCACTTGAAGTTATTTTTATTTTATTTTTCTATTTTTTTCTCCACTTACAGTTTGGATGAAAGTTTATAGTCCATATTAATTCCATTCAACAATTCATACATATTTTATATTAAGTTGGTTACTTAATATAAAAGGCACTTCAGGTAAAGGCACTTTGCCCATGTCCTCAGTCATCCTTTCTTGTCCCTTACTGCCTTTGGAGCTTTGTGTTTGGGCAGATGTTGCCCTTTTGATCTCAGGTTGATATCCTGATGAGAACATTCCTCCGTGCTTTTATCATTGACTCTGCAGTCCTGCCTATTGCTTAGCTGAAAATTAATCCCAGGAGTGGCTTTGGTTGCAGCTACCTAAGGATCGTGGTCTTAGGGGTTTTCCACCAATCCATTTGACATTCTAATATTTCTCCGTAGACTGTGAGACTTCTCTTTGTTCCGTTATACATTTCCTCTATTGCAGGTTGCTATCTGGGCTGAAGGGAACCAGAACAGGATGTATGTATAAGCTTTCAGCTCTCCTCCCTACTCTCTCTCTTTCCTTCTTCCTTTCCCTGTGCCTTTCTCCTACAGTCAATCATATTTCTGATTTAAACACTTAGCTTTCATCCTATTCAAATTCTTGTTGCAAATGGCATTAATAAATGATTTAAAAAAATTGAATATTTAAAGAATATTCTAGAGCGATATAGGTGATAGGCACAACCTGGTGAGCACACCCAGGACTGCATCTGTGTATTGGAATATATCCTCTAAGATCTTGTCAATTCCAGGGGCCTATTTTTTTTTTTGCCAGTTTCTTGAGAGCCACTTGAATTTCCTCCTTTGTCACCATTGCCTGTTGGTCATAATGTTGTTTTTTTAAATTCATCTGCGTCAGCTAATTCTTTTTGGTGCAGTGACTCTATATACTCTCCTTCCATCTTCTTTTAATGCTTTGTGGACAATTTAATATTCTGCCCACCGCAAAGCTTGAATATTTTCTTCAGTTCTTTCAGCTTAAGAAATACTAAGTGATTTGTTCCTTTTAATTTTCTGACTCTAGCTCTTCGTACGTTTCATTATAATACTTTGTCTTTTTGGGCTGGCCTTTGAAATCTTCTGGTCAACTCTTTAACTTACTGATCCTTCCCTTTGCCTTGGCTTCTTGACATTTTAGTGAAACATTCAGAATCTGTTTTGATATTCTTCTTGGTCTTTTCTTTCTCCTATGTCTTTATAATGACCTTTTACATTCTTCATGGATGATATTTTTAATATCGTCCCACAGGTCAACTAATCTTCTTTCATTAGTATCTAAAGCTGGATACTGTTAATACCCAAGGTTGGATACCATTAGTATCCAACCTGTTCTTGATATTATTTTTAAATTCAAGTGGGATAGACTCAAGGTCACATTTTGGTTCTTGTGGATTCTGCTTCATTTTTTTTTTTAAGATTCAATTTGGACTTGCATGTTAGTTGATGCAGTGTTCCACACTCAATGCCTGGCCTTGTTTTAACAGCTAATATTGAACTTTTCCATGGAATATTTGCATAAATATAGTCAGTTTTATTCCTGTCCAGACCATCAGATTCCTGTGTAGACCCTCAGGTGAGGTCCATATGTATAGATGCTGTCTGTTTTTCTTATAAAAAGTATTTGTAAGATTCATTAACAAGCTATGTTATGCAGTTGACACAACCTTGCTTGCTGAAACTGAGGATAGAAGGTCAAGGACTGTAGTCTCCAGTATGGATTGAATCTCAACTTCAGCACACTCTGGGCCAATTGGCAACATCAGGATAGATTAAAATGAGATTGAGATTATTAATAATTTCAGCTTGTTTTGTTCCATAGTCAATATATTTGGCACTAAGAGTCAGAATATCAAAAGACAAATTGCATTGGGAAAAATCTGCTGTCAGGAAACTTTTCAGAGAGCTGACAAGCAAGGATGTCAGTCTGGAGACTAAGGTGCACCTGATTCAGGCCATGGTCTTTGCAATTACTTGTTATGTATCAGAGTGCTGGGCAACTAATAAGGATAACAAAAAAAAAAAAAAAGAATTGATGTCTTTGAGTTGTGGTGCTAGAAAAAAGTATTGAACATATCTGCTGAGAGAACTAACAGGTCTTTCCTAGAGAGGGTGAAACCAAGTTTCTCCTTGGAAGCAAGAATTTTGAAACTCTTATCTCACATACTTTGGGCATGCTTCCTGGAGGGATAAGTTTTTAGAGGATGACATCAGGCTTGAAAGATTGGAGGGATGGAACAGGAGAAGAAGAAGTAATTGTGTGTCAGAGACAGTGAGATTGGCTCAGGATAGGGCAGGGTTCAAAGCTATTGTGCATAGGCTTGCTTTGAGTTGTAAGCAACTCAACAGCACATAGGAAGAGCAACAATAACAACAAAGGGATAGGATAGAAGAATAGCAAGAGTAATATAAATTCGCAAGTTATTGTATGCCACTGAGAGGGAACTGAGACATAGCTGACCTTCCAGGAGGAAGGAGACTTCCCATCCTTCTCTCATAGAGCAGCTGGTAGATTCAAACTGTGGGGACTACAGTGGGGCTTCTTACTGCTTATTAAGAATTTCCTTCTATTTATGTGTTTAATTCAATTGTATGCATCAAGAGTGGATATATTTAAGTGTACTTTATAACTATAATAAGTATTTTATAAAGAAATATTTGTTGTATGTCAATGTAAAGTATTGCTGTGGAATTAAGTGTTTTTCAGGGGCAGTATGTAGTGAGTATTGGATCTTATCATCTTAATCAACTCCCCCAAATGGGAAAGTTGTAGGAGCAGAACAATAAAAAGAATGGTTTGAGCAAGTGTATTGAAGGCAAAAGGCACAAAATGCTGTTTAGGAAACATTTGCCATTTCAGTTCAGATGTATTGTGCAATTAAGAGTTGTGAAGAAAACAACTAGACTAGAATAGAGAAAATGAGAAGTTGAACAAGAACTAGAAAGGGAAGTTAGGGCCACATTATAAATGTGAGATGTAATCTGGATTTTATTTAGTAGACAATCAGAAAAACTTGTTTTGGGACAAGAGAGAGGCAATAATCCAGATGAAATAATGGTGAAACTAAATTGGCAGGAGAGTATAGGATAAGTTGTAGGTAATAAACTTGGGAGGCTTCTCCAAACAGAAAGGAGAAAGCAAGGATCCCATATTGATGCGGTATCCATGGAGACAGAAAGGACGGCTTCATTTTCACTGAGGCCAGGAGATGTGCCCCAATTAATTGCAGGCTTACTTGCAGGGCAGATAATTAAAGATAACTCTTGGGATTCAAATCCAGAATGACAAAAATAGGTTTTATTTTCTTTTTATCAGGTATTTGTGCTTCTGATCTCAAGGAGTTCGCAGCTCTTGCTAAGAATGAGTCAAGCAAATATAGTTATTATGCATCTAATGATGGAAGCAGTGAGGATAGCTTCTCAAAACGGCAGCCTTAGGGTAAGGAGGGCAGGCAGAGAAGCTTCTGTAGGTTGTTGTTGTTGTTGTTTTTTAATTTTGATTTTTTTATTATTAATGTTAATGAACGTTTACAGAGACTTTGGACTTCCATTCGTATTTCAGGGGAGGCTTGAGCATGGCAGAAATCAGGATGATTTGTAGAATACAGCAAGAAGGTTTCAATCTGCTATCACAGAGTCACTATAAGTTAACTTGACAGCACCTAACAATGACCTTCATTCTTCCTTATGACATAGGAGGTCCTAGTACATACCTAGATCTACTAGGTATGCTTCTGCTGTGTCCTGTGTTAAACAATGTCATCTAATTCCCCCCAGTCAGAGATGTTAACATTTAAATGAGACAGAGGCTAAAACCCCATCCCCCATCCCCCCCTGCCAGAGTTGCTTGCTCTATATTCTCGGGAAACTGGCTTTAACCAGTCTATTGGAAACCCAAAGACTGATTTTTTTTCTTTCCCAGAATAAGACGCAAGTGGGTGGAAGCATGCATAGTTGTTCTCGACACTGGCAGAAAATCATCTCCTGAACGTTTCTTTCCTTACTAGTTACTGGTGCATGTCCTTACTGCCTTATTTCGTTTGGAATTTGGCTTTTAAAAAGTCATGAAATGTGGATTCTAATGGAATGTGATTAAAATGTGGAAGAATTTGTCAGTGGAAATCTTCAACACACCCTATAAATATAGAACAGAGTGTAGGAGATAGCTTGGGGCTATAAATGAAAATTAGAATTTTCTGCCTATAGGGATAGTTGAAGTCATGAGAGTAAATGATGTAATTGAGGGGGAGTGTGTAGACGTAAGACTCAAAGGCCAGGCACATATTCTTTAGCTGAGACTAAAAGAAGGAAGAAGTAGCATTACAGAAGATGTAATCCAATGAAACAAGTAGGTCAGGTTTCTCTTCAGTAGCTCTAGCATGTATGTTTTCAGTTTTCTGCTAGAGCAGATTAATTAAAATGCCCTGCATCTTTTTTTCTTTCTAAAGGCGATGGCAGCTTTGGCTCTGTTTATCAAGCTACCTATGGAGGAGAAGAAGTTGCTGTGAAGATTTTTAATAAACATACATCTCTTAGGCTGTTAAGACAAGTAAGAAACTTAGTATTTTTATCTTGTCTCTTAGAGCTCTTATTTTATCTGCATTTGTGAAAACGCAAAATGATGATCACATTTTTTCCCTAGAAATTAGCTCAACTTTCTGAAATCCCACATTTGCTCTGTGTGTGTGTGTGTGTGTGTGTGTGTGTGTGTGTGTGTAAAATGGAATGATGTAAATTTTTGTCTTGTAAGATTCATCTATACATCATCTTCACCATTGTATCTTTACTAGCCAATGGGTCTGTAATGGAACATACTATGAAATTTGTAAGAAATATGGTCTGTTGGGTCATTAGGGGTATGTGTGTGTTCCTAGTTGTCAATGCTGGGTCAACTAAGATTCACAGTGACCCCACTGTGCACCATTGGAACATGAGGGACCTAAGTTGTGTACCTCTTCAGTTTTAAGGACCCGTGTTGTGCAATACTAGGGACTTCTGTCCCTGGAACTCTCCATTAATCAGAATTCAACTGCTTCTGCCTGCTCCCAGACTTGCAACCTAGCAAGCTCCTAAGTTCAAGTCGTCTTTTCCTCTGGTTCTTTATTTTCTGACCCTCAGCAAATTGATTCTTCATTTCATTAAGCATGGTGTCTGTTTTCAGAGTAATAGAGGCTGTGTAAAGTGTGATCTCACATTGCTAATTCAATTGGAAATCAGATGAGCAGAGCTATAATAGATAAGATGGTACCTCTCTCTCTTGCTCTTTTTTTTTTAATTGTTAACTTCAGAAATTGCCTGTTAATTCCTTGCTACAGGATGAGGGGAATCAGCATACTTATCCTATCTCCATTGCTTGCCCTTTTCACTTCCCAGTTTTTGTTAGTTTTAGTCATTGTGTTCCATAGGGTTGGAGCTGACCCATAACTGACCCTCCAGTTGGTTTTCAGAGGCAATAAATTGCGTGGGAGGAGATTGCCCACGTTCTGTGGAGCAACTGTTGGATTTGAACTGCATGCCTTTGACTTGGTAGCACAAATTCTTGCTACTTTCATGTACAATAACAACTATAACTTAATTTCAAAACTCTTGTGTTTTAATGTATCAAGTCTACATATATCATCTAGTGGCTTAGTGGAAAGGTGTTGTGCTGCTAGCTCAAAACCATAAGATTTAAATCCATTGGCTGACAACGCGAAAAAGATGGGCAGTCTCCTCCTGTGCAATTTATCCCTTGAAAACCAGCTGGAAGGTGAGCTATGAGGCGGTTCTGACTTGACAGTACATAACAACAGCATGTAAGACTAGGATAATTTTCATCATTATTCTTCCCTTCTTACTCTTGTGTTTTTTACTTTGTTCTAATATTTATATTTATTTAAAGTTTATGGAATCTACATTTGACGCAGTAATCGTGAGTAAATTATTCATAATTTGTACATAGTTTAGCCCTTGAAACTGAAGACCAATAAATACTACTTACAATTAAAGTTTTATTTGTAAAGAACCAGGTTGACTCATTAAATTGTTGGATGAGTGATTGCAACCTCTGTGACTAAACTTTTTCCATGTAATGGAGGATATTTAAAACATCAAAGTTCAACTGATTCTGTATGTGTTTCACCATCAGTTGATAAGAGTAAGTTGTTGCTGTCATTGTGAGGTGTCATCAAGTCCACTATAACTCATAGTAGCCCTATGGTCAGGTCACCTTGCTGGTCCTCACAATTTCTGCCGTGCTCAAGCTTGTTGCTGCAGTCACTGTATCAATTCATCTCGTTGACAGTTTTCTTCTTTTGCTGACATTCTATTTTTCTAAGCATGATCTTTTCCCTACAACTCGTCGGTCCTAACAACATGGCCAAAGTATGTGATAAAAAATTTCAATGTCCCTGCCTTTCAAAACCACCCTGATTTCTCTTCCTCCAAAACAGATTTGTTTATTCTCTTGGCATATCCATGGGATACTCAATACTCTTTCTCAACAACCATGATTAAAAGGCATCAATTCTTCTTTGGTCTTCCTATTCATTGTCCAACTTTCATATACATACTCTTGTTGTTGTATACCATAGAGTCAGAACTGAGCCATAGCTGACCCTCCAGTGGGTTTTCAGATGTAGTTAATTACACAGCACAAGATTGGCCATCCTTCTTCTGTTGAGCAGTTGGTGGCCTTGAACTGCGTAACTTGGGGATTGGAGCACAGCTTCTTGCCAGTAAGTAATACTAAACAGTTGAAAAATACCAGACCTTGAGTCAGGTGCACCTTAGTCTTGAACATGACAGCCTTGTGCTTGGCACTTTAAAGAGGTCTTTGACAGCATATTTACCAAATACAACAGATCTTTTTATTTCTTTTTTAAAAATGTTCATATATTTCCCCCCACGTTTTGAAAAATCAGTCAGTCATGGATATTTTGTTCTGTAGTGCTAATTATAATTCTTCTAATGTCTGATTATCCTCTTGTTCTATGACATCCTTCCCTTAATCTGTTACAATAAATTGCTCATCATGCATCCATTTTCTGATTGTTACTTCTATGAGTTTTGATTATGGATGCAAATAAGATAAAATCCTTGACAACCTCAATATTTTCTCCTTCATCTGTGAAATTGCCTATTGGTCCAGTGATGAGGAATTTTTTTTTCTTGATGTTGAGGTATAATCCATACTAAAAGTGTAAATTGAAGTTGCAAATCCATAAATCCATGTTAAATTGTTTCTGTCTTCACTCTTTACAAGCTATGTGTGTCATCTGTATAGTGCGGGTTGCTTAAGTGTCTCCTTCCAATTCTGATGATATGTTCTTCTTCCCATGGTCTAGCTTATTTATTTATTCAGCATACAGATTGAATATATATGGAGAAAGGATACCACCCTGAAGTAAATATGTTGTTGTTGTGTCCCACTGAGTTTGAAATGACCCATAGCTGACCCTCTAGTGGGTATTCAGAGGCAAAAATCCATCTGGGAGAAGATTGCCTATGCACCTCCCATGGAGCAGATGGTGGATTTGGACTGCATGCCTTCAGGATTACAATGCAGCTTCTTACCACTAGGCCATCAGAGCTCCGAAGTAAGTATGTTGTTGTTGTTATGTGCCGTCTAGTCGTTTGTGACTCATAGCGACCCTATGTACAACAGCCCTAAACCCTGCTCTATCCTGTGCCAATCACACTGTCTCTGACACACCCATTCCGATTACCTCAGTCACTGAATCAATCCACCTCAGAGAGGGTCTTCCCCTCCTTTGCTGTCCCTCTACCCTACCAAGCGTGATGTCCTTCTCCAAGGACCTGTCTCTCCTTACAACATGTCCAAAGTATGTCAGACG
>NW_006399815.1:12877235-12891171 GCF_000299155.1 Elephantulus edwardii | reverse complement strand
CAGTCACTTGTTATGCATCAGAGTTGGACAATGACTAGGGAGGATAGAAGGAGAACTGACGCCTTTGAGCTGTGGTGCTGGAGAGGAGTATTGAATGTACCATGGACTGCCAAGAAAACAGATTCATCCTAGAGAGGGTTAAACCAGGCTGCTCCTTGGAGGCAAGGATTCTGAGGCTTCGCCTGATATACTTTGGACATGTTGTAAGGAAAGACAGGTCTTTGGAGAGGAACATCATGCTGGGCACAGTGGAGGGACAGCGCAAGAGGGGAAGACCCTCTTTGAGGTGGATTGATTCAGTGACTGGGGTACTTGGGATGGGTTTGTCAGAGGCAATGAGATTGGCACAGGATAGAGCAGGGTTTAGGGCTGTTGTACATAGGGTCGCTGAGTCACAAACGACTCGACGGCACATAGCAACAACAACAACATCCATAATTTAGTATGTTTCACACAATTGAGTGCCTTTGCATACATAGTCAATAAAACACAAATGAACATCTTTCTCATATTTTCTGCTTTTAGCCAGAATCCTTCTGTCATCAGTAATAATAGTCCTTGTTCCAATGTCTCTTCTGATTCCAGTTTGAATATCTGGCATTTTTTCTGTTAATCTACTGTTCCAGACAAATTTATATTACCTTTAGCAAGATTTTTAGTGTCATTGTTCAGTACTTCCCACATCTCATTTAATCACCTTTTCCTTAAATAGGAATACACATGGACCTCTTCCTGTCACTTGACCAAATAACCGTTTTCCAATTTTTTTGAGATAGGCTAGTGAACACAGGGAGGACTTTATCTGTTTGCTTAAATGGGTATTTTTTCAAATCCTAACACCAGTATCTTTAGAGGTTATTAGATGTTCTCTATCAATATCTTTGATCATTTAAGAGTTTCTGAAATGGTCCAATGTAGGCTCATTCTTTTTGTAAAATGACTGTGCTTTCCCTTAATCTTCTTTCTATGCATCCTATATCAATCAAGATTTTGTCCACAAAATCCTCCAGTATTGCAATTCAAGGCTTGAATTTGTTCTTCAGTTCTTTTTGCTTGAGAAATGCTGAGTGTGTTCTTCTTTTTAGGTTTTCTAACTCCAGCTTTTTGCATATTTCATTGTAATACTTTGTCTTCTCATGATGCCCTTGAGTTTGGCTGTTTAGCTTTCTCACTTTGCCAGTTTTTACCCTCAGTTTAGCTTTTCTACGATAAAGAACACATTTCAGAGTATTTTATGACTTTTAAAAAAATGTTTTTCTTCCATTCCCATCTTTTTGATGACCTTTGTTCTTTCTTGATGACACACTCATTTTCAATGGCTCGATTTAATTCTTGAGATGGTTTTTAAATTCAGGTGAGATAAACTCAAGGTCTTATTTTGGCTCTCATGTACCTGTTTTAATTTCCTTTAGCTTCAATTTGAATGTGCATAAGAATAATTGATGGTTCCATAGCTGATCCCTGGCCTTGTTTTGACTGCTGGTACTGTCCCACCATCTCTTTCCACAGATATTGTCAATCTGATTCCTGTATAGCCAATCAGGTTATGTCTGTGTATATAGTATCCATTTTTTTTTCTTCAAAAGATATGTACAATGTATTAATCATTGATTTTGCAAAATTCTGTCTCATTTCTATCATCACCTTAGTGTTTTCTAACCAGTTTTTTGTTTCCAACTTTTGCATTTCTACCATAATTCTTATTAATTAATAAATACTAAGTCACTATTTGTCTATCAGTTTGCCATACTACGGTGGCTTAGGTGTTGCTGTGGTACAGGAAGCTATGCCACCAGTATTTTGGATACCAGCAGGTCACCCGTGGTGGATGGGTTTTGGCAGAGCTTCTAGACTAAGGCTAAGAAGCAGTATTGACCATTCATTTCTTTATAACAAGCCCTCCAAAACTTTATGAATCATGATGGAACATTACTCAGTACAGTGCTGGACGATGAATGTCTCCGTTTCCAAGGCACTCAGACTGCTTCTGGAGAAAACCACCTCCTCAGAGCAGAGTCCATCTTAATGATGATGTAGATGGAGTACAGCTTTCAACCAGTGAATGAACTTCATACACTGATGTGGCCACATTTAAAATTAGTAGAAACAGCTGCAAACATCCGTTAATAATTGAAATGTGGAATGTACAAAGTATCAATCTAGGAAGAATGGAAGTTGTAAAACAAATTAAGTGAAACACATAAAGATTGACACTACACATTAGGGAGCTGAGGTAAATGGGTATTGGTCATTTTGAATCAGGGAATTATATGATCTACTATGCCAGGAATGATAAATTGAAGAGGAATAGTGTAGTATTCATCTTTTAAAAGAGCCTTTCAAGACTTATCATGAAGAAATTGAGGACTTTTAATGACTTTTGAAGCACCCTGATATTTGCATATGAATGAGTTTGTTTACCCATGGTATCATTATAATTATGAAAATGAACCAAGAATTTGTGTTACAGAGTTATCTATCCTTTATAAATACTCTTCTTTTTAAATATAACTGACTATATATTTGCCCAAGAGAGGAAGACTTCTCTGGAGGAAATAGATCTATAATTTAGATTCTTTCTTCTTGCCTATCACTATATTATCTTTTTCTCTCTGAAAGAGAGTTCTGGAAGAGTTCTTGGATTATTTTATTTTAATCTCTTCATAGTCTATAAATTATCTGTAGTGTGCTTCATCAGATGTTAAATAGAAAAGTATACATCAGATATATAAATAATCATAAATTAATGTCTTCTGAAAAAAATCACAAAGATGCTCTTTGTAGGATTGGTTCTGGTCAATTTCTTCTATAATTACTTTAACCTTTTATGTTTTAGTTTTTTATGTTCAGAATACTTTTGGTTCCAAACTTCACAGTAAATTATAGAAGAACAGAAACTGTCTCCTGGAAATATCATTTTAGAGAAGCATAAAGCACTGTACAGTAGTAGCCCATTGAAAGGCACTGATCGGCTTCTCTCCATTCCCTTGCAATAATGTGTAACCATGGAGGGTGGTATGACAAGAATATTCTCATCTTTTCTCCAGTCTTAGATTGGGAGCAGATCTCCATGAAAGTCATGATATGAATGGGTAAGTGTTGATACCTGAGTTGAAAACAATATACTTTTAGGAATAGAGAATGAATGCTGAGTCAAACAATCAGTAGGAATAACTTTTGTTTTAAGTACTATTATTAATAGGTGCCATCTAGTCAATTTTAATTCACAGCAACCCTTTGTACTGGTGGAATGAAACATTACTTGGTCTGTGGAATGAAACATTGTTTGGTCTTGTACCATCCTTGTGATTGCTGTTGTAATTGAGCTCATTGCTGCATCCACTGTTAGTCCATTTCATTGAGGGTCTCCCATTTTCAGCTGACCTCCTACTTACCAAACATGATGGCCTTTTCTAGGGACTGGTCCATTTTGATAACAGGTCCTTGGTACATGAGATCATGTTTGATTCTAAGGAACATCCTGTTGAACTTCTTCCGTTAGATTTGTGCATTCTTCTGGCAATATATGTTATGTTTCATATTCTTCACTAACATTAGAATTAAATGCATAAGTTCTTCTTTGATCTTTCTGATTCATTGTCCAGCCTTTGCATACATGTGGGGCAACTGGAAATACTATGGTTTGGGTCAAGTGTACCTGGGTTTCAAAGTAACATCTTTGCTTTTGAACACTTGAAAGGAATCTTTTGCAGATTTTCCTAACACAATGTCATTAGATTTCTTCACAGTTGCTTCCATGGACATTGACTATGGAACCAAGTAAACTAAAATTGTTGCAAATGTAGCATTTCCACTGTGATAGCTCTCTAAACATGATGTTGCTTATTGACTCAGCTATGAGGATTTTCTTTACCTATTTTGAGTCATAAAACATAATGAAGGCTGTTGTCTTTGATCTTCACCCATAATTTCTTCAGGTCTTTACATTCATCAAGCAAGGCTGTGCCATTTGTATATCACAAGTTGCTAATGAATCTCCCACCTAGCCAGCTGATGCCCTGCTTTTATTTGTATAGCCAAATATGGAGATTTTTTAAGTATGCCATGTAGTTGTTGTTGTTATGTGCCATCGAGTTGTTTGTGACTCATAGCGACCCTATGTACAAGAACCCAAAACCTTGCTCTATCCTGTGCCAGCCTCACCATCTCCAACACACTCACTCCTACCTCCCAGTCACAGAATCAATACCTAACCCTTATTTGAGGTTGCTATGCTAGGGAGCTCTCATGGCCTAGTGGCAAGAAGCTGCACTGCAATCCTGAAGGCATGCAATTCAAGGCCACCAGCTGCTCTGTGGGAGAATGATTGGCCATATCCTCTTGCGCAATTAACTGCCTCTGAAAACCCACTAGAGGGTCAGTTATGAGTCAGACCTGACTGTAGGGTACAACAACAACAACATGCAGGTGGGTGGGACTATGTGAAAGGGATATGTTGGCCTATCTCCAATGGGATTGGCTAACTACCATTCCACAAAGAGATTGGCTAGTTTCAACAATCTACAAAAAGTTTGGCTAGTCTCACCAATAAATTGATGAACTCTAGATGCAGAGAGGTGAATTCTTTCCCCATCAGAGGAGATGGAATTCTTCATGCAGTAAGAGGAGACCTCCTTCTTTACCTGGTAAAATGTAGGACACAATTCAGGATGGCAGCAGCTGCAATGGCTAATCGGGAGAATTGAATTTGAGATGGGACTCGTGGTGGGGAGGGCAGCCAATAGTGGCAGGACGGAGAACTTTGTTGGATAATTGCAGAGGAAGCCGATATTGGCAAGTTTGAGAACTTCGACAATTGTGGGAGAAGCAAATATAGGCAGGACTTAGAATTTGGGAATAATGAAAGCCACAAGGTTCGAGGCTGAGGTGCTTGTGTGTGCATTTTGAGAGCTGCCTTGACTTTATTTTGTTATTAATCTCAATTATAACTTTTCAACTCCCCCAATATGTTTCTGTGTGGTCTGTGAGCTATCAATGTCAGATATTTGACCCAGCCAACCGGTAAGATTGGTGTTAATATGAGTAAAAGGAGGTGTGGGAGCATGAGGGACATGCTTGACATCATGGAGATTGATTTTGTGTTATTGATGCTATGGATGAACATCAATTACCTTGTGAATTTACTAAAGATCATATATGGTACTCCCCACATGGCTCTTGTTCTTTTTGGACTAAACTCCTTTATTTACTTAGCTTTCAGACTGAAAAAGAATGATGAAAGATTACAATCCTAAGACATCTTTCTTGATTTTAAACCATATTTCTGTTTGAACATCTGCCTTTTGGCCTATGTACAGCTTTAACATCAGCACAATTAGTTGTTCTCTTTCTCCACAATGTATTCATAATTTGCTAGGGTACACACAGTCAAATACTTACTTATTCTAGGGATTATTTTCTCCTGAATCTTTACTTATGGTAGGAATTAGGGAGAAGCAAAAGTGGGAGGAAGGTAAACCCAGTACATATTCTTCCAGCGTCTTACACTAGAACTCACTCATTTAAAAAAAAATCTGTTTGGATTTTTTTCCTTGACCAATTTTTTTTTTTAAATATTTTGTGACTGAATCCAAATGACCAATTTCAACATTTTAAAATTACATAGTTCTAATATTTTATTCTTGGAGGCCAAGATGATAAAACTTAGTCTCACATACTTTGAGCATGCTGTTACAAGAGACTGTTATTTGGAGAGGAACAACATGCTGGGGAAGATGAAGGAATGATAAAAGAGAGGAAGAACCCCAAGAGGATTGACACACAGGAGTGATGGACTAAACGTGTCAGAAATTGTGAGGAAAGCATAGGCTAGAACAGGGTTCAGATTTGTTGTTAATAGGGTTGCTATTAGTTGTACGCTACTCTAGGGCATATAACAATAACAGCACAATAATTTATTATGAATAAAGAAATGTTATATGTAAAAATGCTGTGGAGACATTTTGTTACTAACAAAAGGCTACACTGTAGCTCTAAGAATAAATTAAGAAGTAAATTAATATGTATCAAGTGTCTATCAAATTTGGGCATAGTCTCTTTCAGTCCTTAGATAACTTGTACAAGTTGATTTCTCAACTTGGTCATTGATATTCAGTAAATATTTCTCTCTTTATGGACTGTGGTTAAGGAATGATGGAAGTTGTTGTTATGTGCTGTTGAGTCACCTGAGACTCATAGCGACCCTGTGTACAACAGCCCTAAACTCTGCTCAATCCTATGCCAATATTACTGTCTCTGACACACCTATTCCCATTACCCCAGTCATTGAATCAATCCATCTCATTGAGGGTCTTCCTCTCTTGCACTGTCCCTCCACCCTCCAAAGCATCATGTCCCTCTCTAAGTCCCTCCTTGGAACATATCCAAATATATCAAATGAAGCTTCAAAATCCTTGCCTCCAAGGAGCAGCCTGGCTTCACTCTCTCTAGGATAATCCAGTTTGTTCTCCTAGCAGTCCATTGTGTATTCAGTACTCCTCTCCAGCACCAAAGCTCAAAGGCCTCTCAACTCTCCTTTTAACATCCCTAGTCATTGTCCAGATTTCTGGATGTATTGCAAGTGATTGCAAAGACTATGGCCTGGATTACGTACATCTTTCTCTCCAGACTGACATCATTGTTCTTCAGTACTTTGGAGAGGTATATTAAAATTCTTTAAGTTAATTTTTTAAATGAAGGTTCAAAAATCATATTGATTTTTCATACACTCATTGACAGTTCTAGTCCATAGGGAGTTAGTTGACTTAAGGGCCATGTATGTGTCTCTGACAACAAATATTGTTTGCAGAAAAGATTAATGTATAGACAATGAGGATAACCAAGGAAGTAGTAGAAGAACTAGATAAACTAGAGTCTGTAATTTGCTTTTTTAAAAAAATAAAACACAACACTTTGGTTTTCAGAGCTGCATTTTGAGAACTATACTTCTAATCATAAAGTATATTCATTATGCTCTTTTACTCCTTTCTCTTTTTAATAAATTAGTTTCTTTGCCAGGATAGTTTGATTATGATTCTATCTGTATCAATGAAAGAATGCAAAGCTTATGTGCTTTGTTATCTATTTTAACTAACTTAACTAATCAGCCTCAGGGAGAGAATGAAAGGATTTCATCTATAGAGAAAATACAATTGCAGTCTGAAACTTTCTTTCCTGGAAAACCCCCTCTTCGGATGGATATTCAGCCTTTCTTCTTTAGCTTGCAGAACTTTTCACACTTTAGTTTCTTGATAAATGAAGGTGGCATTGATATTCTAGGTCTTTGAAGCTGGTTGTTAAGAAAGATAGTTTCTGCAGAAATCACAGTTTAAAAGATGAATCAATTCAATGTCACATCAACTATAGATTTCAACTAAATTACAGTTTCAGAGAAAAGTATAATATACAGAATATAATGCGTATGGAATTCAAAGCAATGTATATGCTAAAGGAGACTGAAAAGTAATCTCACATAATGGAATTTAGAAAAGTATTGGTCTTAGATTAGAGACCTTACTGTTCAAACTCTTTAGTATCTTTGGCCCTGAGTTTTCATTTAACATGATTTTGCATTCTATTGGCAAAACATTCATAATATCTTCATATTATACACCTGTTTTCTGGTTATTCTAATGACAAATTTATTCCTTCTCACATATTCATTTATTCAAGATACTCTCTCTGTCATTGCCATTTTTCTCCTTTGGATCCACTGGTGGATTTGACCTACCAGAGAGGCACAGAGAAGTTGTTCAGATTGCTAACAAATTAGGCCATCAAAGCTAGAAAGGTTAAAATAAGCTAGTCAATTTTATTCTCATTGGTAGGGACAGATTTAAAAAGTATGTAGGGAATTTTAGATAATGATAAAAAAATGTAGGAAAAATAAATGAAATGGGTTGAAGAGATTGTTGCAGCTATGGAATTATTTTGGTAAGAGTAGCCCCAGGCACTTACTCTGTGGAGGTTTATTGAGCTAAATTCTGAATGGTGAGAAGGTTGTCATGGGTTCCATAAAGATGAAAGAATTTCCAGGCAAACGCAAATAAATATCATCAAACGCAATGATTCAATAGTGGTAATGAATGCTGTTTTAACTGGTGGGTGGTGAATGAAGGGAAGAGATAAAGAAGATGCTATAGTAGAGGTAAGCTGGGGCTGGTGCAAATCAGGCTGTGTGGGATTTTATTCCAAAAGTTGTTGAGAATTATTAGTTTACAGGAGGAAATGATGTTTTATATTTCTATGGAGTTATGCATTATCCTCGGTGGATTTTTCAAGTTCTATAAAAGAAGCCTTGGTGGCATAGTATGTTAAGCATTGGGTTACTAAAGGAAAGGTTGGCCGTTCAAACCTACTAGCCACTCCACGAAATATAAAGCAGTCTCTTCCCATTAAGATTTCTAGCTATGGAAATCCAAAGGAGGGTTGCTAGGAGTCAGAATTGACTCAGTGACAGCAGGTTTAGTTTTGGTTTGAGACGTCATGACGATTACTACCATTCAGTAGCAGCTGTACAGAGTCCTGGGATAAGGGTGAGATGAGCAACACTTGTTTGTGGGACTGCAGAGTGTGTATAGTACTCTCACTAAACGTATTACAGCAGAGAGCAAGAGGCAAAAAAACAGAAAACTTAGATATTTAAACTTTAAGATCTGCAGCACCCCTCCAGGAAAGAGGGACCACAATGAGGCCTCTCTGAGTTCTGGAGTAGATCTTTTCCCTCTCTCCACATGACAAAAGTCACAAAATTTGGTTTTAAAACTTGTTGCTTCTTGTTGAAAAGATGATGAAAGAAGAAATGAAAATCTAATCACCCAGAGGGGGGAAAATAGTGTTGATGCAGGTAAGGTAGGAAATAGTTCAGTAAGGAATTATGTTATATTTCTAATATGATTTGAACTTTTTCAGGAGCTTGTAGTGCTTTGCCATCTCCACCATCCCAGTTTAATATTTTTGCTGGCAGCTGGGATTCGTCCTCGAATGTTGGTGATGGAATTAGCCCCTAAGGGTTCCCTGGATCGTCTTCTGCAGCAGGACAAAGCCAGCCTCACCAGAACCCTGCAGCACAGAATCGCACTGCATGTGGCTGATGGCTTGAGGTATGTAGGTCACATTGTTTTCCATTCAGTGCGTGACAGGCATGGATATGAATTTTTCTTAGGCTCCCAGTAACATATCACAAATAGTTTGGGGACCAAAGAAAGTAAAAGCATTAAAGAAAGCAAGTAGCAACAGTAACAAAAATCCCTATCATCTCCTTGATAAAAGTAATTTCATAAAGTAAGAATAAGAAGACCTAGTAGAGCCTCATAACTAGTAGTGGCAGAGTTTGAACCCAGGATTCCAGAGCCATGTTCTTAAACCTGCATGTATTTACCCACCTCCTTACCTCAATATAGATTATTCCTCTGAGTACCAAGGAAAGGTAATTTATTGCCATTTAGTCATTCTAAAAAAGGAAAGACTGATCCATATTTATGAGGAGATATAAAGTTTTTAGAATTAGGACATTGTATTTTAGAGGACCCTTAATCTTCAATCAGTAACTACCAGAGAGAGGCAGAATTCAGCAGAGCAGATTGGCCCTTACTGATAAAAACATTCAGTAACTGTAGTTTTAGAACTTATTATTATTATTTTATGCTTTTGAAACTGTGGAAAATCTGTGAAAAATGAAGTAGACCCTTAGTGAGATAGATTGACACAGTGGATACAGCAATGGGTTCAAACACAGCAACAATTGTGAGAATAACACAGGACAGGTGTAAAAAGAGTGAGGGCCACATGAGGAATGCAATGTCTGAACTTTATCAACTTCACAGAGGCAAACTATTCTTGCCTACAACATCAATAACACAAAACCAATTCCATGAGTTTAGACATGCCCCCCTCCCCATGTAACCATACCTCCTTCTACTCATCTCAACATCAATTTTACTGCTTGGCTGGGTCCAAAATCCGATGTGATAGCTCACAGACTGCACAAAACCATAGTGTGGGAGTTGAAAGGTTATAATTCAGACTAATAACAAGATATACTCAAGACAGCTCCCAAAATGTGCACCCAGGCACCTCAGCCTTTAACCTTGTGACTCTGAGTGTTTCCAAATTTTCAGTCCTGCTCATATTGGCTTCTTTCCCAAGTGTCCAACAGAGTTCTCAGTCCTGCCACTATTGGCTTCCCCTCCTACTCCAAAGTCTCATCTCACATCAATTCTCCAGTTCAGTTATTGCTGCTGCTCCTGTACCAAAGTGTGTCATACATTTCACCTGATTGGGGGAGGCCCCTCTTCTCTGGATGGGCAAAGAATTCCATGTCTTCTAGTGGGGAAGAATTCCCATCTTTGCAGCTAGAGCTTTTCAATTTATTGGCAAGACTAGCTAATCCCCTTGTAGACTGAGACTGACCAATCTCCTTGTGGAAAGGTAGACAGTCAATCCCTTGTGGATCAGTCAACATGTTCCATCTGCATAATCCTGCCTAGCTACATAGCAACATCAAATAAGAGCAAGAGAACTCGTAATGAAATATAAACTCCAACAGGGCTGTGTTTTTTTTTTTTCTGATGTATACAGTTGTTGTTATAAGTCTTTGAGTCAGAACTGACCCATAGCTGACCTTTCAGTGGATTTTGGAACTGACTTTGGTAGACTCTAGCAATAATACTTGTTGTTATTGTTGTTGATTGCCTTTGAGTCGAGCACAACTCATAGTGATGCTGTGAACAAAAGGCCTGAAGCCTTTTTATAACTACCAACATTTATCAAAGTTCATAGAGTTTCCAGGGGTTTGTTTAGGAAGTGGATGCCACTCTTGCTTCCAAACAATAATACTAATGCACAAAATAATAAGAACTTTTAAAATAATTGGATACATTCCTAAATTAAATCTTTGATTTCTCTCTTCTCCTTGGTTCTCCATCTCATTCAACTAGAGTCTCTACCATAGAGTCATTCTTCATCTTCCCCTTCCTGTCCCACATCAATTTCTTGAACAGATCATTGCAGCTCTGTTACAGTGAATGTACTTCCACAATTTCACACCACTCAAGCCCAAGCCTCTATTACATTTACCTTTGCTCCGTTATACCATGTTTACCCAGAACCCAGAATGATTCTTTCCTAACACGGAAGCATCTTTTTTCCTGTTACCATTTTTGGCCCTCTTAATTTTGTTTATTGTTCAGCTACTTGCATACAGAGGTTGGAGGCATTTGGTGTTCTTTTGTCCAAGAATCTTAAACCCCCAGATATCTTCTTGTTTCACTTCTTTTATTCAAGTCTCTGCTTGGAAAGGGCATTCCTGACCACCCTGTCTAAAAACAGCACCCTATGTCTGTTGGGTACCTGTAGCACATATTGCTGCTCGATATTCTCTGTGTTTTCACATTTTAAAATTTGTTGTCTGTCATTAACCCTGGAGTCTGAATGCCAAGATGGTATGGGCATACCATCTTTTTAACCATTTTATACCTAACACTTAGACCAATGTGTTGGCATTAGAGAATAAAAAAGGATGACTGGCACATAGTAATCACTTGGTGGATACAATTTTTCTTTTCCTTCTCTACTTAAATACTATGTAAGTACCTTTGAAGCAGTATCTGGATATGTAAATGGAATGAGCTGGAAAAAAATAAAAGCCCAGAATAAGACCCTTCACATGCAAACAAATAACCACAAAATAAAACCAGGATTTTTAGCAATTATGTATATAGAAAGTAATAAGCACATAAAAAAAGGTTGAATTCGCTTCTTGAATGTGTCTAGGAAGTATTGAAAAATATAGATTATTAAATGAAACAAGAGTTTAGATTTGAGCTGACATATCTGCCTTTGAACACCAGAGGGACCCTTGTGTTAAACTACTTTGGGAAAAGTGCAAGTGCTTGCTCATGTCTTTCACAAGCTTCTTGGCCACTTTTTTTTTTTCCTTTTCACTGACTCCAAGTCCAGGTTCTGTTTTGGAAATAAACAGAAGAACAAAGGAGTTGCATTGACAGTAAAACAAGTAAATTTCTAGTTCTATCCTGAAATACAATGTTGCGAGTGATCGGATATTATCAGTAAACATAAAAGGAAGATCGATTTAATACAACTTTTATTCAAATATATGCTCCTACATCTAGAGCCAAAAAGGAAGAAATTGAAAATTTTTACCAAAACTTGCAGTCCGATATTGACTGAACATGCACTCAAGATGTGTTATTGATAATTGATTGATGACTAGAATGCAAAAATTGGAAATAATGAAGAAGGAATAGTAGTTGGAAAACATGGGCTTGGTGATAAAAATGAGTCTGGAAATATTATGGGGGGAGAGTGCCCATATTTCTTATTTGGAGCCACTGGTAGATTCAAACTGCCTACCTTTGGATTGGAGGCGCAACTTCCTGCACAATAGGCCACCAAGATTCTCTTATAAATACACATTACCTATATTTACCATATAAAGTAGTATAACATTTACAAAATTGAATTAATTGCTTTTAATGCCTCTTTCCTTTATGAAGATACTGCCATATTTCTCTCATGTCCTCTTGTTGTGAAGCCAGAATTTTGTAGCTATATTTACCTTAACCCTCTCATTATAAAAGTTAGTATTTATTTCTCCTTCCGGTCCTTGATACTATCTTAGATCATCTCATAATAAATCCATTTTGCCCATGTGATTACAGCTATATAGGCAGGGAAGTAGCAGAAATTAAAGCTGGATTCAGAACAGATCATGGAATGAAAAATAGTATTGCTGATGTCAGATGAATCTTAACTAAAAGCCGAGAATACCAGGAAGATGCTTACTTGTTTTTATTGACTATGCAAAGGCATCTGACTATGTAAAATAACAAATAATGAATTACTTTGAGAAGAATGGGAAGCTCAGAACACTTTATTGTTCTAATGCAAAACTTACAGATTCAAAAAGCTGTTGTTAGAACAGAATAAGGGTATATTGCATAGTTTAAAATCAGGAATGGTGTGCATCAGGGTTTTATCTTTATACCTGTGTAATCTGTATACGCAGTAAATAATTTGAGAAGCTGTACTATATGAAAAAGAATATGGTATCAGTATTTAAAGCCAACTTATAAACAAGCTGCCTTATGCAGATGACATAATCTCACTAAAATAGAAGACTTGCAGCACTTATTGAAGAATATCCAAGACTAGAGCCATCAGTACATAGGGTTTTCAGAGGCCTGCTATTTCAGAAGTGGATGGCCAATCCTTCTTCCTAGTCTGTCTTAATCTGAATGTTCAGATTTAGAGAAGTATCAGACAGACCAGCATTTTATAGAAAAAGTGAAAGGTATATCCCTTCTTGTGGAGTTAATCATTAGTATCAGTGTTGTCCCTGCCTTTGGCACACGTGTCTTTACCCACTTATTTCCCTGCTCCACCATCCACCAGGATACCCATCCACTTTTACCCACTCCCTTCATATCTATCTCCCATTGACCAGCCCTTGATCTAATGGCTTATATATGAAGCTTCCTTGTCTTCTGTGATTCCAAACACGTCAGCTGCTGGTAGTTCCTTATGTTGGGACCAATGTCTCTGAAGTTTAGTGGTAATGTTTCCCGAGCGAAGGCGATGTGTCTTGTAGATAGATGTATAGATGTATAGGTGTATAGATAGATTTTTCATGGTCAGAGGGCCTGAACTAATGCCACGTGGTTTTGGTGTCTCCAATGTTACCTCAGAAAATGGGCGGGGAGTTTTACGGACCCTTTAGCTGCCCAGCTTCAATCTCATTGATTTCACATGCAAGCAAGATTCTACTGAAGATTATCCAAAAACAACTGGAACGGCACATCTGCAGAGAACTGCCAGAAGTTCAGGCTCAGTTTAGAAGGGGTCGTGGTACTAGGCATACTGTAGCTGATGTTAGATGGATCTTAGCTGAAAGCAGAGAATACCAGAGGAATGTCTA
>NW_006399815.1:12855661-12876740 GCF_000299155.1 Elephantulus edwardii | reverse complement strand
ACTAAGGTACATCTGATTCAGGCCATGGTCTTCGCAATCACTTGTTATGCATTAGAGAGTTGGGCAATGACCAAGGAGGATAGAAGGAGAATTGAGGCCTTTGAGCTGTGGTGCTGGAGAAGAGTATTGAGAGTACCATGGACTGCTAGAAAAACAAACAGATTCATCCTAGAAAGGGTTAAACCAGGTGGCTCCTTGGAGGCAAGGGTTCTGAGGCTCCATCTAACATACTTTGGACATGTTGTGAGGAGATACTGGTCCTTGGAGAAGGACATCATGCTTGGGAGGGTGGAGGGACACCAGCTCCACCATAGGGAAAAGTTGAGCAGTCTCCTCCTGTGCAATTTATAGACTCTGAAAACTCACTGGAGGGTCAGCTATAAATTGGTTCTGACTCAACAGTACATAACAACAACAAAATGTGACGGACAGATGCCTTTGTATTACCAATAATTTATATGCATATGAAAGTTGAACAATGAGTAAATATGACTGAAATGATTCATGCCTTTGAATTACAATGTTAGTGAAGAATACTTAATACTGAATATACTGTGACACTGATGAGTCAAATGAGAAAATGGTTACCCATGATGGACAGTGTTTGGTGGAGTTCCCTGATTGAAACAAGCTTGGAAGCAGGAGTGGCATCCACTTCAGAAATAGCTTGCCTCTGGAAACCCTATGAACCTGGAGAAAGGTCGAAAGTTATACAGGTGTCTAGGATAGGATCACTATGACTTAACAACAACAACAACAACAATACTATGGACTTTCAGAAAAATGAGCTAAATTTTCCACTGAAATACAGCCAGAATATTCCTTAGAAATGAGGACTTTGAACATGTTATCAGGAAGGACCAGTGCCTGGAGAAGAACAGGGTGCTTGGTAAAGGAGGTCAGCAGGTAAAGGAAGCCCCTCACTGAGCTGAATTTACACAGTAGCTGCAGCATGTGCTCAGACAAGCAATGACTGTGAAGATGATACAGGACTAGACAGTGTCTCATGTTGGGCATAGGGTCACAATGAGTTAGAGCCGACTTGACAGCACCTAACAATATCTACTGTGCAGCTAATTATATTAGATATTGAGGAGTGAAAAGTAGACATGACATAATTCTTGCGTTGTTGAAAGCTTGCAATCCAGTGGGAGACTTCACAATCTTCATTGCTGTGACTCACCTCCCCGCCTCTACTTCTCTGGCAAGTAATACATATTAGATACCTATAATCTTTGAGTATCCGCTTCTCCTTTTCGACTAGGAACCCCTCAAAAGCAGAGAAATCAGGTTTTACAGTCTCTGATGACTGGTCCTGATGGGTACCTACAATGTATTTACTAAATGAAAAAATGTTAATTTCAGAATCATTCTATTTAGATTGGCATAAAGTTTATGAAAAAATTATTTCATTAGCAACTCTACTTATAATCAAGATGAGAAGCAAGTAGTTTATTTTGGTAAATTACCCGGCATTACTTTGTGTCACATAATATGTACGAGTCTTTATTTTTAATAAAGCAAGCTATTTCAGAAGTTATTTTGCTATTCTGTTGAAAGCTATTAGACTTCACAATTTTATATTAAATTCTGTAATTGAGCATTTAACTAACCCAGAAAACTGCTCCTCTACATTGACATTATTTAAGATTAAGCTTAGCTATGTTTTTAGAAGTATTCTGAGCTTGTATTCTATAAATACACTGTTCGAGACATGCGTTATGATAGATTTGGAGACTATTGAATGATGTATGACTTGGCTGTTAACTTTTTCTTCTTAATCTCCCAGCTTTTCTCTTGGGCAAAGCAAGGGTAGCTAATGGCCTTTCAGTAAGCCCTTAGTAAATTTTTCTTTCAAGCACTTTACTTAATGTTAAGGTCAACTTCATTAGTACATTTATCTTATTTTTCAGCCAAAAAAACATGTATATCAAATGAATGGACCTGATGTCAAATATTCTAACTACATCCTGGAAAAGAGAAAATTCTGTAACAGAAACCACTAAGTGGGACATGCATTCTAGGTCATTGTGCAATGGAAAATTCATGGTGTCACTGCCATTTTACTTCTAATCCTTATAGCAATGATGGGTACAGGCTAAAGAATAAATATTTATCAGTACAATGTAAATGAAAATCAGAGCCACAGAAAGACACAGAATTTAGAGTTCTATCCATTAACCCCAGTGGAAAATTATTTATGCAAGGTAGGTCATCTCATGCTTGTTAAATAATACAGATAGCTGTAGAAAATTTGACATCATCAAAGAGCAAGGAAGATAATTAGTACTGAAACACATCAGTAGTTTGTAGATATACTTTAGTTGAGCCATAGTGGTAGTTGCCTAATCATTTTACAAGAATAATGGTAAAAACACATAAAAACTTCGGATATTTGTTTATTTTTAAATACGTAGTGGTTGTGAAGTGCTTTTGTGTCTGTTTAAATTCACAGCAACCCTGTGTACAACAGAATGAAACACTACCCTGTCCTTTGCTACTACCCCAGTTGTAGCTAACTTTGAGTTTTTTGTTTCAGACACTGTGACAATCTCTTTGAAAGTCTTCTTATTTTTACTGACCCTGTATTTTACTAAACATCATGTCCTTCTCAAGGAACTACTTGGTACATATAAGGAACTCTCAAGACTTTCTCTACTAAGGAGCATTCTGACAACTTCAAGACAGAGTTATTTTTTAGTACATGATGTGTTTAATATTGTTGACCAACTTCATAATTTAAAGTCTTCACTTCTTCTAGCTCTTTATTGTCCATTTTTCACATGCATATAAGGTGATTAAAAAGGTGACCCATGGCTTGGGTCACCTGCATCTTAAATCCTCCAGGCTTTTACAGCAGATTTGCCTAGTTTAATGCGTCATTTCTTGACTACTGTTTCCATAAGCATTGATTGTGGATCCAAGTAAAACAGAATCTTTGATAACTTCATAATTTCCTCTGTTTATCATGGCAACTTACTAAGTTGTGAGGATTTTTGCTTTCTAGAGACTTCTGGTGGCATAGTGGTAGAGTTGTGCTGTTAAAGCAGGTGATTCAAAATCACCAGCTGCTCCAAGAGATAAAGAAACCTGCTAGTGGTTCAGCTATGAGCTCGTTCTGACTTGATCATATAAATTGAGTTGTTTATATTGAGACATAATTCATCCTGTCGGCTGGACTCTTCTATATTATGTTTAATGGTCTTGATTCTTTGACGGAAATACCTAACTCTAGCTGCTTAGGGTTGCATGGATCAACAGATAAAATGAGACCCTTGTCTGAGATGGTATTGCCAAATGTTTGTTTTCAGTCAGTAGGTTTTCTTTTCACCCAGTTGGAAAAAGTTTTTGATAAACACAGAAATTTAATCTTTAGAAAGTCTCATTCATCAATTTTATCCTTTTTATATTGTATATTTCTGGATGTATTTGGCAGTCTCTTTATACCATATAGTAGGCCAGCTATTTCACTACTTGGAATATACACTGAGAAAATGAGAACACACACAAACATACACTTGTACACCAATGTTCACGAAGCATTATTCATCATAGCAAGAACATGGAAACAGCCTAAATTTCAAATCACATGAAATGGATTGAGAAATTATGGTATATTCACACAATGGAATGCTACACAGCTCATAGGAGCAATGATTTTGTAAATGGCTACTTAATTTGGGAGGGACTGGAGAGCATTATACTAAGTGAACTAACTCAGGCCCATAAAGACAAATATAAGATCATGATGGTAGAACATTTATGAGGATCCAAGGCAGGGAGGAGGACAGAAGGGAGGGTGCTTAATCATAGCGTCTCACTATTTGATGGGCAGGGGGAGGAGTGGGTAAAGGAAAGGGGAAAGATCTGGTGTAAAAAACAATGTATATGAACTTTGTAGGTAAACCAGTATAAAATAAAACTTTATTTCAAAAAAAACCCCATAAAATGAAATACTTTTACTGGCTCCAATATCTTCTTTCTCAAGATACTGTTTTATTTGTTCCACTCTCAGTACTCAATACATTGTTATAACAGAATTAGATTTAATGTGAATTATATTTTCCAGCTGAGTAAGAAATTGATGGCTAGAAAAATTATCACATTCTAATTTGTTGTTAGAAAAATAGAAATTATTCTTCAAAAGATGTTTTAGCAGGGGTCAAACATTCTTCCAAGTGGTATAGCACTGGTCTTTCCATTTGCTGTGCAGAGTAACTTGTGGTTGCTGTGATGCTAAACACTGTGACACTATTGTGTCAAATTTGATAATGGTTACGCATGGTGGACAGTGTTTGGTGGAGCTCCCTGATTGAAACAAACTTAGAAGCAGGAGTGGCAACCACTTTCAAAATAGCTTGCCTCCAGAAACTCTATGAACTTGCAATGAAAAAAGAAATAAATTTAAAAAATCTTAAAATCTTAAAAGAATAGCTGTGCAATTTGAAGAAATAAAAACCTTGAAAAGAAATGCAAGAAATCCTTATTAGCTCATATTTGACATGTATAAATTTTAAAATATTCATATGATTGAGGGAATTTGAAATGTCTTCAAAGCAATTATTAAGATATAAGAAAGATATATCACAGAAAATGGATATGCTACCTGATACAGTTAGTCCCTTAAAGCTTAAACCATTCACTTCCTAATATGGAACTCTTATTTTTTAGTATTATATGTATATGTTTTAGGGAGCTCTAAGTGCAAGGGCCATAAGACTTGTGCTGCTAACTCAAAAGCTGCTTCTCAATGGTACTTCGAACCCACAAGTTGCTCTAAGAGAGAATGATAGAAAATCTCTTGTGCAATTTATAGCCTTGGCAACTCAACTGAGGATCAGTTTGAGTCAATTGAGTCAGTTTGCTTAGGACAGAATTTTTGGTACTTTGACTAAATGGACAAGCAAATTCAAGGAAATTAATACAAAATATATTATAATCTCACTTTAATGTTACCTGTGCATTTTCTGGCAGATATCTCCACTCAGCTATGATTATATACCGTGACTTAAAACCCCACAATGTACTACTTTTCACCCTGTATCCCAATGCTGCTATCATTGCAAAGATTGCTGACTACGGAATTGCTCAGTATTGCTGTAGAATGGGAATAAAAACTTCAGAAGGCACACCAGGTAGGTGACAAACTTCAATTTTCAACTTGGATATTTAGGGACATCAGATGTAAGTTCAAGAGAATTAGAACAAAACTGTAGCTATCCATGTTTACTTTGGTGCTGTACCATTTTATAATTCCACCAGCCATGGTTGAAAGTTGCAGTTTCTATCCATTGGAATTGACACCATGGCAAGGGGTGATTTATTGTTTGGGGTTTTTTGTGGGTTTTAGAAAAGATTATTTAAATGACTAATGACTGTTTTATGTGATTGTTCACAATACCTATCTCTTGCCCTTTTTAAATTGGGTTGTATTTTATTGTTAAACTCTAGTAGTTCTTTTTTAATTCTGAATGTTAAACCCATTATAAGGTTTATGGTTCTCAGAAATTTTGTCCTGATCAGAGCATATCTTCTTTTTTTTTCCCTTTAGGAAACATTTATTGAACAAAACTCTTTAATTTCAATGAAGTCTCGTGTATCTATCTCATTACTTGTTTTATAGCGTTAAATATAAGAATTCCTTGTTAAAAACTATATACCAAAATATTACCCTTGTTTTCTTCTGATAATTTAATGATTTTAGCTCTTAGGGGCACATTTTAAATCTATTTTTGTTAATTTTCATGTCTGATGGTATGGGCCCAGCTTCATTTTTTTTTCCACATAGAAATCTAATTATCCCAATATCATTTATTATTGTTTCAGCTTCTTTCTCTATTGAATGGATTTTACAGCACTATAGAAAAGAACTTGTTCATAGAGAAATAATTTTAATTCTGGAATCTAAATTTTATTCTATTGGTCTATCATTATACTAGTCATACCAGTGCTAGTATCTGATTAGGTGGGAATCTAGATTGCATCATCTTCAATATATTTTCACAGAGGAGCAGATGCTTCCATATGCCAATGACTGGTTTTACTTTTGTACCAAACTCCAAATTCCCTTAGCTGTGAACCAGAGTTTAACCCCAGAAACCTCTAGGAAACCCTATGGGGAAGTTCTAACCCATCTTTTAGTGCTATTATGGGTCAGAATCAACTCAATTACAGTATGTATACATATTCTTCCCCTCCATATGTGTATTTTGGAAATAGAGTGTATACTCTCATAAACATATATAAGTTGTATTTTCTGATAGTGTGGCTCTGCATTGTTCAAGGACAAAATTATAAATTCTTAAGTACCTTCTGTGCACTAGACTCTGTGAAAGTGCATTAAAGATATAATCTCTTATCCTCACAGCAGGACTGAAAGCTTTGTTTCATCTGCAAAATCAAGAAACTTACATTATGTTACTTGCACAAAGTCTCATGGTTAGTGGTTAAAATGCAAATTCAGTCAAAATAAGAATTAAACCCACAACTATTTGGCTTTAAAACTTATACTGTCTCTCAGATTACAATCCAGCAAATGGAGCTCTGGCGGCCTACTAGTAAGAAGCTGCACTTCTCCAAGCGCATGGTTTGAATCCACCAGATGCTCCACAGGAGCTGGATAGACAGTCTCCTCATGAGCGATTAACTGCCTTTGAAAACCTGCTACGGAGTCAGCTATGGGTTGGTTTCACTTGAAGGCAAACAGCAACAAATAATATCTACTTAAATATTCAAATGTAAAACGCATGTGTTTGGTTAAAGGACGAAGATGCCACCCCTGATCCAAGCTATGGTGTTTTCAGTTGCTTCCTATGAATATAAAACTTGGACAATGAAGAAGGAAGGCCACAGGATATTGATGCCTTTGAGTTATGGTCTTGGTGGAGAGTGTTGAACATAACACAGACCGCTAAAAGAACAAACAAATCTGTGTTGGAGGAAGTGCAATCAGGGTGCTCCGTAGAGGAAAGAAGAATGAAGCTTCTTCTTACATATTTTGGGCATGTTGTCAAAAGGAGCGAGCTAATTTTTGATCTGCTGTTTTTAGGGTTGCTATGAATCATAGTCAACTCATCAGTACCTAACAATAACAATATTAGCCATTAAAAAGATAAAATTAAGCAAAATGGCACATTCTAAAACACTGAATATTGTTTCCAATTAATATTGGAAATATGAATTTTAAATACAAAGTAATAATATTAATGGATTAGAATATAAATACTAATATTTATTAGTATTAGTATCTGCGTTATGCAGATAACACAACCCTGCTTGCTGAAACTGAGGAGGACCTCATGCACTTGCTGTGGAGGGTCAAGGACTGCAGCCTTCAGTATGGACTGAGGCTCAATGTCAAGAAGACAAAGATTCTTACCACTGGACCAATTGGTAGCATCAGGATGGATGGCGAAGAGATTGAGATTGTTCACAGCTTCAGTTTGCTTGGCTCCACGGTCAACACTCTTGGCCCCAGCATCCAGGAAATAAAAAAGCATATTGCATGGGAAAGTCTGATGTTAGGGACCTCTCTAAAGTACTCATGAGCAATGGTGTCTCTCTGGGGACTAAGGTGCACCTGATACAGGCCATGGTCTTTGCAATAACTTGCTATGCATCAGAGAGTTGGTCAATGACTAGGGAGGGCAGAAGGAGAATCGATGCCTTTGAGCTGTGGTGCTGGAGAAGAGTATTGAATGTACCATGGACTGTCAAGAAAACAAACAGATTCATCCTGGAGAGGATTAAACCAAGCAGCTCCTTGGAGGCAAGGATTCTGGGGCTTTGTCTGACATACTTTGGGCATGTTGCAAGGAGGGACAGGTCCTTGGGGAGGGACATCATGCTTGGTAGGGTGGAGGGACAGCGCAGGAGGGGAAGACCCTCTATGAAGATGGATTGATTCAGTGACTGGGGTAATCGGTATGGGTGTGTCAGAGGCAGTGCGATTGGCACAGGATAGAGCAGGGTTTAAGGCTGCTGTATATAGGGTCGCTATGAGTCGCAAACGACTCGACGGCACATAACAACAGCAACAACAATACTTATTTATAATGAATATAAACTCATTAATTACATTAATATTGGAAGTATTTATTTCTACAAATTTGGATAAATAATCTCAGAGGGTAGAATTCAAGAATCTACTTAGCAGTAGATGTATGCAGAACAAGGATTATGTCTTGAAAAACCTGTTCTATTTTCTGCAGCATTAAAGTAGGCTGAGCTGCTTTATTAGCCTTCCTGTCTGGGGCCTCTAGTTCCCTTCCTTTCTATTCTGCTCTTCAGTCTCTCTTAGGATAGAAAATCCCACTGTAGAAACTCAGTTTAGCTGATTGGACAGAGAATCTCTATTGACCTTTCTGAACTTAGACCAGAACTTAATAGAGACAGCTAGCTGCCAGCACAGTTTTATTCAGACTAATGGCCATACATGTTAAATATATGACTTCCTAAAAAATTGGTAAAAACTTACCTAAAATTCAGAAGCATATTATTCATAAGAAATCAGATACTTGTTGCAAATATCTTTTAATTTACTAACTTTGTATTGAATAACATATACAGAAGTGATCAGAAAAAACAAAAAGCAAAATCAAGAGCCTTTCACCTTTCAAAAGGTCCCTTCCACCTTTCAAATCTCTCTCTCTCTTAAGTGTTTTATACATTGTCAGCAGCTTATTACTTGTTACATCCATTAATTCTTATTGTATTTATGACTAAACACTGTGTTAGGATTGTATCCCTTTTCTATATCTCTTCAATCTGTATACTGAGTAAATCATTCCAGAAGCTGGACACTATGAAGAAGAATGTGGTATCAAGATGAGTGGAAGAGTCATTATCAACCTGCATTATGCAGATGACACAAAGATGCTTGCTAAAAGTGAAGAAGACTTGAAAGATTTGCTGCAGAAGATCAAAGTCCACAGCTTTCAATGTGAATTTCACTTCAATATCAGTAAGATAAAAATCCTCACCACTGGACTGATAAGTGCCATCACAATTGTCTGTGATCTAATCTTGCTTGATTCTATAATAAACCCTGTTGGTGCCAGCAGTCAGATCAGGAGTTGTATCACACTGGGAAAGTTCACTGTGGACTTCTCCAAATTACTGAGGAGCAATGAAGAAGACTAATGTTCTTCTGACTCAAGCCATAGTCTTTTTCAATTACTTGCCATACATCTGAAAGCTGGATAATGAGTAAGGATGACAGAAGAAGTCTTGATGCTTTTAATCTGGATTGCTATAAATACCAGCAGTTATATCTTGATATCTTGAAAAAAGTTCAGCCAGAGTTCTCCTTCAAGGAAGGATTGTGAAGCTTTATCTCACACATTTTTGGCATGTTGCTAGGAGAGAATATTCCTTAGGAAGAGACTTTATCTTTGGAAAGGCAGAGGATCAGTTGAGATGGATTGATACAGTGACCGAAGCAATGGGTTCAAGTGTGTCAGGGAGGATGAGGATGACACAGGATAGGAGAGGGTTCAGATCTGTTGTTCAGAGGGTCATTACGAGCTGTACTCACTTTGATTGCACCTACCAACAACAACAATCATATCAACTCTAATTTTCTATCAAGGTTAAAATAACAATAATATGACCAGTACTACCATCATCACCAAAAAGTTCCTTCTCATGATGATTCTGATTATCTTCTTGTCTTTTTCTATTAATGGCTTTTCTTCCTGTTAATGAATTTGGTTTTTTGTTTTTGTTTTGTGGGGGGTGCTTTTTGTTTTGTTTTAACATAGAAACATCTACTGGGGTGGGGAAGAAAAAACAAAGTGTTTGCTACCTCTTGAGTATTTTTACACTAATTCTTATTTCAGTGCATTTATTCATCTTGTGTATGTATGTACGTAAGGATTAATTATTCTTGTCTTCAAGAAGACAGTAACGAGAGAGAAACTTTCTAGAATATGAACAGTGTGTTTTCTTCATGCTTTGCCCTTTGCAAGGACTGATTATTTAATTTAATCTTCATAATCTTCTCACATAGTTTCTATTACTATTCCCAGACTAAAGGTTTAGAAACAATTATAGAGAAATTAAAAAAAAATGTTTAAAAGAGAATGCTAAGATGTTTCACATCTAGGCTATGATCTTTTTAATCACTTCCTATGATTCTGGGCATATAATATCACTTGCAAGCAATGTCTTGCTGAAGATTATTCAAAAGTGAATAGAAGAGCACATCAACAGAGAACTTCCAGGAATAGAAGCAGGAGTTAGGAGAGGCTGTGACACAAGAGATATTGCTGATGTCAGATTGATCTTGGATGAAAGCAAAGAGTCACAGAAAGATGTTTATTTGTGTTTTATTGACTATGCAAAAGCATTTTACTGTGTGTATCACAACAAACTGTAGCACACATTGAGAAAAATAGGAATCCCAGAACACTTGATTTTGCTTAAGTGAAACCTACATCGTGACAAAGAAGCTTTTGTCTGAAGAGAACAAGGAAACAGTGTGTTTCAAAATCAGGAAAAATGTGCATCAGGATTATATCCTTTCTCTATACCTTTCAATCTATATGCTGAACAGAACATTTGAGAAGCTGGACTTTTTTGAGAATAATGTAACATCAGTAATGGTGTTAATACTCTTCAGCAACTGTGTTTGTTTACCAAAACTAAGAAGGACTTGAAGTGCTTGCTGCAGAAGATCTGGGATTGCACCCTTCGGAGGGACCCGTCCTTGGAGAAAGACATCATGGTTGAAAGGATGGAAGATCAACACAGAAGAGGAAGACCCTGGATAATATGAAGTGACACAGTGACTATATGACAGTGGGATCAGGTGTGTCAGAGACCATAAGATTGGCTCAGAATAAGGCAAGTTTCAGAGCTGTTGTTCGCAGGCACATAACAACAACTTGATAACAACTTAATGGCACATAACAACAACCACCACCATCATATACATACATAAAAGAGCTGGAAAATAAATAAAGATGACAGAATAATTAATGCATTTGAATTGTGCTGTTAGAGAAGAGTGCTGAGTATACCATGGACCACCAAAAAAACAAACATATATGTCTTGGAGAAGGTACAGACAGAGTGCATTTTGGAGGCAAAGATGACAAAACTTTGTCTCATGTAGTTTAGGCATGTTGTTAGGAAAGGCTATTTCTTGGAGAGGAACATCATATTTGGAAAAGTAGAGGGTTGGTGAAAGAGTAGGATCCTCAATCAGATGGATTGACAGAATGCTACAGGAGGCTTGTGTATGTCAGAGATGATGAGGATGACACAGGATGGACTAGGTTCATGTCTGTTATTCATAGAGTAGTTATCAACAACAACATGAGAGAATGTTGTTGTTAGGTGTCATTGAGTTGGGTATGACTCATAGTGACCCTATGAACAAAAGATATGAACCTTGTCCTGTGCCATCCTCACACTTGCTGACACACCAGGGCCCACTCCAGCAGTAAACGTGTCAATATACCTGGTTGAAGGTTTTCCTCTCCTTCACCGACCCTCCACCCTTCCTAACATCATGTTCCTCTCCAAGGAATAGCACCTCTGAGCAACATGTCTTGCTTCCAAAGAGCACCATAGCTGCACCATCCCTAAGATATATGTTTGTTCTCTTGGCCAGCCATGGGATGTTCAGTGTTCTTCTCCAACATCCTAGTTCAAAGGTGTCAATTATTTTTCTGTCATCCTTTTTCATTGTTCAGGGTTTGGATGCATTGCTAGTAACTGGAAAGACTATGGTCTGAATCAGACACATCTTGGTCCTCAAACTGACATCACTACTCCTCAATAATTTGGAAAGGCCCCTAACTGCAGATTTTCCCAGTGCATCACATCTCTTTCTTTCTTAACTGCTGATACCAAGGCTGTTAATTGGTGGATCCAAGCAAGATGAAGTTTCAATCTCCTCTCCATTCATCATAACACTACCTATTGGTCCAGTGGTAAAATTATCTTTGTTCTCTTGATATTGAGATGCAATTCATACCAAAGGCTGCATTCCTTGATCTTCTACAACAAGTGCTTCAAGTCCTCCTCACTTTCAGCAAGTAAGGTTGTATCATCTGCATAATGCAGGTTATTGATGATTCTCCCTCCAATCCCAATTTTACATTCCTCTTCATAGAGTCCAGCTCCTCGATAATTTCTTCAGCATATAGATTGAACAAGTATGGAGGTAGAATACCACCAGGACACACTCATTTCCCAATTCTAAACCATGCAGTGCTTCTCTGCAAGAATACAAGACACAAACCTTAGGAAGCATATTGTTGTTGTTGTTATGTGCCGTCAAGTCACTTGCGACTCATAACAACCCTAGTAGGAAGCATATAGTAGAAGCCTTAGTCTGACACTATCACAGTTGGAGAAGCCAAGGCAGAAACAGTTTAGTCATTGGCAAGGACTATGGTGCAATGTCCTCCTACTTTTTGAAAAGTAAATATGTGATGGATAGTTTCAAACCAAAATAACTTGGAAAGTTTCAACTATAACTCAAATAGGTATGTTTATATTATATCCTGTTTGGAGTGACAGTTAATTCTGGGTCCTGTGACAGTTGCACTGTTGACAGATATAGGTGCTGGCTGATGGTTTCAACTCTGTCAACATCCATATAAATACAGCAGTCCTTGGGTAAATAAAATGTTATTCCCTGATCGTATGCTATCATCTGACATAAATTATGAAACATGCTCTGCTCTTGTATAAGTGGAAGTCAAAAAAAGAAGAAATGTGTATTTATGTTCAGTATAATCAGATATGCTTCATAAACCTCTCATTTTCTTGATATGGATCTTTTTTTTTTTTTTTAAGTTTTTCTGACTACATGTTTATTCAACACATGATATGGATCTTTAATTTACTCATTATATTTGTTAAAAATGGAGGCTTGTCTGAAAAAAATTTTCTTAAAATAGTCCTTAGAAAGGAATCATTTTCCCATAACAATTATTATTATAATTTCAAAATTGTTATGATAAATTTCCAAGGTGAGATTGTATTTATTCCTCATTTATGTGTGTGTGTGTGTGTGTGTGTGTGTGTGTGTGTATCTCAACAATTTTTTTGTTATTCACTAGGTATCAAACCAGTTCTACACTTAATAGCTTGAGGGTGTTCATCAAAATTTATTTTCTGAGTTTCAGTTTTCATTTCTGTAAAATGTAGTGAGAAAAAGAAATGCCACATCTTATGACTGCTTCAAAATTAAAGTGAAACCAACTTCGTACGTACTGTAGAATAGGGCTTGGCATAATGCAGGTGCTCTAAGTATGCCAGCAATAGTTCTGGTGGTGATTTGGGTAATATGCATGAATAAAAGTAAATATTGCCCTCCAGAAGCAAACATTTTCACAAGTTAGATAGATTGTAAACAAATACTTATAAGCAATATGTCAGTTTCAATAGGAGTTCTATGTACATGCCATTTTACAAACACAAAGGAATGAGTGATTAACTGAGCTGGAAGTTTTCAGGATTTCCTGAATAGGGAGTGTATTCCAGAACTGCATATGAGAGAGTGAGCTCAAATTTTGAGGGGGACAGTGGTGGTTGGTGGAAAGGAAGGAAACCAGTAAAAACCAACTAAGTCAATGCCATTAAATAAATTTTGACTCATGGCAGGACTATAAGACAGGGTAGAGCTGTCCCTTAGGGTTTCTAAGGCTGCCAAGCTTTACCTAAGCAGACTACCTCATCTTTCTTCTACAGAGATGATAGATTTGGACCTTTCATCTTTCCATTAGCAGCCTGATGTTTGATCTACTGTACCCCGGGGCTCCTTAGAGGGAACAATAATGAAAATGAGTAGTGGGAAAACACTGCCAAAGCATCAAGCAATTGTTAGATTCAGATATCTGCAACATGTGTGGCTTGAGTGATGACATATGGGGTGGGGAAGGGAGGGTGGATATGTAATTCTCTTTGTGTGTATTTATCAATTCCTGCTGCATTTCTTTTAAAAGACCTGCAAATTATCTGATAAGGCGTACTGTTTATATTGTGGTTAAATGACATCAAGTCACCAGCAGCTCATAATGACACTATGAACAGCATATTTAAACCTTGCCCTATCCTGCACCTATCCTCATAATCTGCTATGCTTAAGCCCATTGTTACAATCACAGTATCAATCCATCTTGATAGAGGTCTCCTTCTCTTTCTCAGACCTTCCACCATTTCCAGCGTGATGTCCTTTTCCAAGTGCTAGTCCTTCCTCACAGCATGCCCATGATAGGAAGTTTCACCATTTTTGCTCCTAAGGTGCACCCTAGTTATACTTTATTGAAGAAAGACTTGTTCTTTTGGAAGTTCATGGCATATTTAGTACTCTTCTCCATCACCAAGTTCAAGGCACTAATTCTTCTGCCATTCTTTTTCATATCTGACTTTGGTTAATGAGAACCAAAATATGATTTGAGTTATTTTTGCTGTTAGGTGCCATTGAGTAGACTATGACTCTTAGCAATCCTATGAACAACAGACCACAATTCTGTCCAATTCTGTGTCATCCTCACTTGTCTCTGATACCCTAGTCCACTGCTACAGTCCATCTCATTGGGAGTTTTACTCTTCGTCAGGGACCCTCCTCTTTCTGAAGCATAATATTCCTTTCCAAGCAATTGTGCCTCCTAGAAACATGTCTAAAGTATAAGAGATGAAGCTTTGCCATCCTTGCTTCCAAGGAGCACTCTGCACATTTAATGAGGCATATTTGTTTGCTGTTTTGGTGATCTATGGTATAGTGTACTCTGTTCTCTTCTCCAACACCACAACTCAGAAGCATCAATTCTTCTTCTGTTACCCTTACCCTTTGTTCAGCTCTCAGATACAGAAAGTGATTAAAAAGACCATGGCTTGAATCAGGACACTTAGGTCGTCAAAGTGTCATCATTGCTTTTGAGTATTTTGGGGAAGTCCCTGATCTCTCCAGACTTGTGCAAACTTGCGTACTTGTGCAAAACAATACATTTATCTATCTGCTGATCTTCTGATTGCTAATACCAAGGATGCTTATTGTGTATTCAAGTGAAAGGAAATTAATGACGCTTTCAATCCTTTATCCCTGATTTCATCTATTGGCCCAGTGGTAAGGACCTTTCTTTTTTTGATGCTAAGATGTATACTATATTGAAGACTGTAGTCTTTGCTATTCTGCAGCAAGCATTTTAGGTCCCCTCTCTTGCAGCAAGCAAGATGGTGTCATCATCCATATAAAAAAAGTAGAAGTTGTCAAACGAAATGGATGAAGATCAACCTTCTGGGCATTAATGAATTAAAATGGACTGGCATGGGCCACTTTGTATTGGAAGTTATAGAGTATACCAAGTAACTTCAACTTCATCTTATGGAAACCAAAATACACTACCCTGAAGTTGATTCCGACTCTCTTTTAGGAGTCTGAGACTCTAAATCTTTATGGGTGCTTATTCTCTTCCTGAGGAGCAGCTACAGATTGACCAGCAAGTAATCCAGTCCACCACAGAGTGGCTTGTAGGAAGCCATCGAAAAGTATTATTTTCTGTTTCAAAAGTTTTCAAGTAGGCTGTATTATTCCCTTTAAGGATGGATTATGGAGTGGGCAGATCAAGTTTCCCTAGTGTCTTGCAGTGGGAATATTCTATGTATATAAGAACTTTAAACAGGATAATTAACATGGGTTCAAGTATGTCAGAGATGTTAAAGATGACATAGAAAAGGACAGGGTTCAGACTTGTTGATTATAGGATTACTATGGGTTGCACTAGACTGATTAACAGCAAAAAACAATAATTGACTTTTAATATTCATGGGGAGAAAGATGAGAAATCTCCTTTTATACAATTTACACTGAAAACCCTCTTGGGAGTCAGCTATGAGCTATTTCTGACTCAATGGTACACAATATGCATTAACTATGGACTTTTTAAAAGGAACTCTCGTGGCACAGTCTGTAGTGTGTTGAGTATCTGACCAAATGGTTTTGAGTTGGACAGTTGAAAACCATCAGCATTAATAAGATAGAAAGATGAACAGTCTCCTTCCATTTAGATTTACAGACCCAGAAACCAAATGGAGAGTCACTGTGCGTCAGAATTGACTCCAATGCAATGCAATGAACGAGTGATAGATTTTTAAACATGCAACTTGGCTTGTAAGCTAAAATCACGAGACTAACCAATTGATGATATAGTTTAAATGTCTGCTGAATTTTTTTGAAAAGCAATCATCATCAATTAATTGCTCTCAGGCACATCCTCATTATTACAGCATATTTTGAGGACACAGGGATAAATAGTACTTCATGGGTTGTTAGCTGTCTGTCCTTTAATAATTATAGGCACTAGAGAAAGGCTGCCTACCTGTTTTAAACACTCTATAACATCTTAGCTGAGTAATTCTAGAGAGGGTATGCTATCCAACTTCTTTCTTTTACTATAATATAGTACTTTTTTTAACATAAAAGTACCTATTTGTAGGGTTATAAAAACTGAGTGAGGTGCTTACACATTCTATGCACTGTTGCTTTGTTTATGTTCCCTTTCTTGTGCTATGGGCTGGACATTTTCTGCAGTGTATTCACAGGGCACATCTAATTTGTTTCCTCTCTCTCATGCATGCTTCTGGAACCCAATATCTGAAAAGCATAGTTTCATATATTTTGGTGATTTATTTGCTTTGTGCAGGCTGATAAATCTAATTCTATTTCTCCGTCTAGGCTGGAAACAGAATGGAGTTAGCTTGTTTAAATGGGGTAAATGCAGTATATATTTAGAATTTCACTTACCTTTTCCCCCTAGTTAATATCTCTTGTTTTCTTTCAGCTGACTTTTCTGGGTTTTTTTTTCTTGTTTGGGTTGGGGTTTTTTTTTTTTTTCCAGTTGACATTCCTCTTGTTGAAAATGAATGATGTTAAGTAGGATTTCTGTACATTGTGATAGTATGGTCCATATTTTCCAACAATTGATCAATTACAGTTAGTCATTTCACATCACAATATTGTCTTTTCATAAAGATGTACCAAATATTTATATTTTTAACCTTCTCCAAGATCAAGAAGTATTATAAGTATTAAATTTTAGGCACAAATCACATTTTGTGTTGAAAATACTAAATTGCTTAAAAACATGTTCTACCTTGTACTCTGGGATGACAAGTATAACTAAATATCAGCAAATAATTCTTTAATATCCTGCATTTGCTGCTCTAGAGAATTTCATAGGAAAAAGATAAATGTTTTATAACTTCTTGGGTCTTCTTATGGTTCCAGTTGACCATCAAGCCTTATATTGGAAACTTACATCTTGATACCTTTTGAACTCTCCCTGTATCTACGCTTACCCACTATGCCTATTTTTGTTCATACAGTAAAGAATTTCAGGCAGAGGTTTCTCATGCAATGTGATTTTAAAATAACACTTGATTTGTAAAACAAGAATATGAGGTAGCAGCGAATGCTGTTTAGCTGGCTGATGAGTGTTTCCTGCTTCTTTGTTTTCCTTTTCTTCTTGACAGTATTTCATGGATACTTTTACATATTAAATATCAATTTTTATCATTGTTATTGTTGTTATGTGCCGTCGAGTCACCTGCAACTCATAGCAACTCTATATACAATAGCTCTAAACCCTACTCTACCTTGTGCCAATCTTACTGTCTCTGACACACCTACCCCAACTACCTCAGTCACTGAATCAATCCACATCATGGAGGGTCTTCCTCTCTGGTCCTGTCCCTCCACCCTCCCAAGCGTTGGAGGATTGGTCCTTCCTTGTAACATGTCCAAAGTATGTCAGACGAAGCTTCAGCATCCTTGCCTCCAATGAGCAGCCTGGTTTAACCCTCTCCAGGATGAACCTGTTTGTTGTCTTAGCCGTCCATGGCATATTCAATGCTCTCCTTCAACACCACTCACTCTCCTATCATCTCTAGTCATTGTCTAGCTCTCTGGTGTATATCAAGTGATTGCAAAGACCATGGTCTCATAGTACATGAAAAAAGATCCAGGCCCCTGTGGGGACAGCCATATCTGACCTTTATCAACTTCACAAAGGAGAACTGTCCCTATCCACAACATCAATAACGTAAAACTTATTTCCATGAGGTCGAACATGTCGCCTATGCTTCTATACTTCTTTCTACTTATCTCAACACCAATATTACTTACTTTGTTGGGTTTGAAATCTGATGTGATATTTCACAGACCACAGAGAACTATATTGGGGAAGTAAAAAGATTACAATCTATATTAATAACAGAATACAGTTAAGGCAGCTTCCGAAATATTCACACAGGCACCTCAGCTTTTGTGGCTTGGTGTCCCCAAGTTCTTAGTCCTGCCAAAGTTCTTAGTCCTGCCAATATTGTCTCCCCCTCTGCCCCTAATTGTTCAACAATGTTCTCAGTGCTGCCAATATCACCCCTTCCCCCAGGTCTTATCTCACATGTTGTCTCCATTTCAGCCAAGGCTGCTGTTTTTCCGTTGGTGAGGTTCTTAACTGATAGTGGCAGAAAGTCTCTTTCCTCTTCACTCTCAGAGGGGAAGATATGTCTTTCTCTCTGTCTTGCTAAAGTTAGTGGTGGGATTAGTCAGTCCCTTTGTAGAATGTGGAGACTGGCCAATCCCCTTTTAGAATGGTAGGCAGCCAGTCCCCTTGTGGATAGGCCAAAATAACATATTTTCATAGTCCCACTCATCCACATGGGCAGTCCTCAACATTCAGATGTCCAAGGAAGCTATTTTGAAGAATAAACTCCACATAATATGTTGCTGTTGATTGCCGTTGAGTTGAGCACAACTCATAGTGACCCTATGAACAAAAGACCTGAAGCCTTTCTATAATTACTGTCATTTCTCAAAGTTCATAGAGGTTCCAGAAGCATGTTATTTAGGAAGAGGATTCTACTCCTGCTTCCAAACCACATACTATAAATATGTTTTATTGAAAGAATTGCAATTTTGTTCATTTGCAAGTGTACAATTAGGGACTTTGTTCTGTTGGACTAAAACACATTAAAATGTAATTTATATTATTAAATAGTATTATATATACACACATATATATATACACACATATATGTGTGTGTGTGTGTGTGTGTATATGTATATGTGTGTATATATATACATATATATATATAAAGAGAGACAGAGAGAGAGAGCTAGTGCTCTGGCATCCTACACCATAGTGGTAAGAAGCTGCACTGCAATCCAAAAGGCACGTGGCTTGTATCCACCAGCTTCTCAACAGAAGGATAGACAATCTCCTTCTGGGTGATTCACTGCCTCTAAAACCCCACTGGAGGGTCAGCTATGAGTTGGTTCTGACTTGAAGGCACACAACAACTTTGTGTGTGTGTGTGTGTGTGTGTGTAACACACATATGCTTATAACATTTTATTTTTATCACATTTATTATAGATAACATTCCTGTGTTGATAATAATTTAGGTTGTATCTAATTTTTGGCTAGAATAGTACTGTTGTAATGAATATTGGTATACATGTATCTGTTTGCCCACATACTTTCAAGTTCTTTGGATATATGCTCAGTAGAAGAATTGGTGGGTCATATGGTAATTTGGTCTTTAATTTTTTTAGCAAGCAATTTCTTAACGTGCTATCTGCATAATTTTAATTTCTACCAGCAATGCATGAGAGTTCCAATTTTTGCACATCTTCTCCAACTTGTGTTATTTTCAATTTATTTTTGGATTAACCATCTTAGTATATGTGGAGTACTATCTCTATTTTATTCATTTTAATTCTGTATTTTAATTTAGAATTTAATTTTAATTTTAAATACTATTCCTTTAGAAATACTTATTATGACATGGATTAACTGTGGGAACATTAAGCTAAATGATGATAGAAAAGAATATTATTCTTTTAAATGAAATATCAAGAACACTACAAATTCATAGAATGCATTCAAAGATACATGTAGCAGTGAATTATACTTGAAATATAACCTAAATAACAAATCTACTATGTTCTCAATCTTTTATTTTGTCAATTAAGACATTTATTTCCAAAAATAGAAGAAAAAATGCAAAAATATATCAACACATCTAAAGGACACAGTTCTAAAAGACCTCCGAAAAAATTACCACTAAATTTAAGACACTGCTCACAGCATAAGAAACTATCGACAGCTGATGTGTTTGGAATCACAGAAGCCAAGAAAGCTTCAGATATAAGCTATTAAATCAAGGGTTGGACAATGAGAGATAGATATTGAAGGGAGTGGGTAGAGTGGATGGGTATCCTGGTGGATGGTGGAATAGGGAAATAAGTGGGTAAAGACTCTTGTGCCAAAGGCAGGGATAACACTGACACTAATGGTTAACTCCACAATAAGGCATATCTTTCACTTTTTCTGTAAAATGTTTGTCTGTTGGATACTTCTCTAAATCTAAACATTCAGATTCAGACAGACTAGGAAGAAGGATTGGCCATCCACTTCTGAAATAGCAGGCCTCTGAAAACTCTATGTACAACAGAATACTCGTAGAATAACTGAAAGGGCAACTGAGATGGAGCTTTTGAGTATGGAAATACTGTAAGCAAGTGATTGGGACATGGAATGTGAGAACCGTGAATGTAGGAAAATTAGATATTGTTAAGGAAGAAATAGAAAGCATAAATATTGGCATACTAGGCATTGGTGAGTTGAGATGGACTGGCATGGGGCATTTTGAGTCGGATGATCATATATTACTCCAGAGATGAAAAGCTGAGGAAAAATGGAGTTTCTTTCATAGTTAAGAAAGTAATTTCTAGGTCCATCTTGAAGTACAATATTGTGAGTGATAGGATATTATCCATGCGCATACAAGGAAGTCCAGTGAATACCACTATCATTCAGATATATGCACCAACAACTAGAGCCAAAGAAGAAGAAATAGAAGATTTCTACCAACTTTTATAGTCAGAGATCGATTGAACATGCAATCAAGATGCATTGATAATAATGGGTGACTGGAATGCAAAAGTTGGGAACAGAGAAAAAGATTCAGTAGTTGGAAAACATGGACTCAGAGACAGAAATGGAGCTGGAGATAGAATGATTGAATTTTGCACAATCAATGATTTACTCATTGCAAAT
>NW_006399815.1:12818164-12853956 GCF_000299155.1 Elephantulus edwardii | reverse complement strand
GGGAAAGTCTGCTGTTATGGAGCTTTCCAAAGTTCTGAAGTGCAATGGTGTCTTTCTGGAGACTAAGGTGCATCTGATACAGGCCAGGATCTTTGCCATCACTTGTTATGCATCAGAGAGTTGGACAATGACTTAGGAGGATAGAAGGAGAACTGATGCCTTTGAGGTTTAGAGCTGGAGAAAAGTATTGAATGTACCATGGACTGCCAAGAAAACAAACAGATTTATCCTGGAGAGGGTTATACCGGGCTACTCCTTTGAGCCAAGGATTCTGGGGCTTCGTCTGACATACTTTGGAAATGTAAGGAGGGACAGGTCCTTGGAGAAGGACATCATACTTGGGACAGTGGAGAGATGGCGTAGGAGGGGAAGACCCTCTATGAGGTGGATTGATTCAGTGTCTGAGGTAATTAGGATGGGTGTATCAAAGAATAGAGCAGGGTTTAGGGCTGTTGTACATAGGGTCACTATGAGTCGCAAGTGACTTGACGGCACATAACAACAACAACAACAACAACAACAACAACAACAACAACAATTTCATGTTACACTAAATATTTATTTCCATATCTTCAGAATTATCTTTATTTCCTCTGACTCATTATGAAACAAATGCAAAAATTTGTTGTAGTTCTAACCTATGTAAATTGATATCTCTAGGGTTAAAATCTGTTGTAAAATAATTTGGGTATTCATGGGTATTTAGGCAAAGTAGCCTCTTTAACAGCTTCCTGGTTTAAGATCCTTCAGTTCTAAATTCTTTGTTTATAACAGTAAATTCATTAAGAGAAAAGTGTGCTTCACATTGGTTCTTGTTATATGCCATTAAGTTGTCTGTGAGTCATAGTAACCCTATGTACCACTGATCTGAACCCTGCCCTAACCAGAGCCACACCCTTTACCCCAGATATTGTGTCAATGGATGTCATCCAGGGTCTTTCTCTCCTGCAGTGTCTCTCCACCCTTCCAAACATGAGGTCCTTCTCCAAGGACTGGTCCCTCCTGGCAACATGTCCAAAGTATGTGAGATGGAGCTTCAAAATCCTTGCCACCAAGTAGCAACTTGGTTTCACTCTCTCCAATACAGACCAGTTTATTCTCTTGGCAGTTCAATACTCTTCTCCAGCACCACAACTCAAAGGCGGCAATTCTAGCATTCTTATTCATTGTCCAGCTCTTTGATGCATAGGAAGTAATTATGAAGACCCATTACCTTGATATAATACATTTAGTGAACAGACAATAAAGAACTTATGTGAGTAACAACAGCCTCAAAAATACCTTTTAAGTTCTAAAAAAGTTAAAAATAGTGTTAACAAATTAGTTAATATGTGGGTAACTCATGCAGATGATACAACCTTGCTTGCTGAAAGTGAGGAGAATTTTAATTCTTGTTGAAGAAGAATTAAACACTGTAGTCTTCAATATGGATTGCATCTTAATTCCAATAAAACAAAAGTTCTCACCAGTGAACACATAGGCAACATCATGATATATGGGGAAAAGATTAAAATTCTCAAGGACTTTATCTTACTTAGATACTTAATCAATATACCAGCAGTCAGGAGATCAGGAGGTGTATTTTACTGGGAAATTCAGCAGTTAGGGACATCTAATTATTGTGAGAACCAAGTTGGGCCCAAATCAAGGCATAGTCTTTTCAGGCACTTGCTGTGCATCTGAGGGCTATACAATGACTAAGGATGACAGAAAAAAGAATTGATGCCTTTGCACTGTATGTTGGAGAAGAGTGGTGAATATTCCAATAGGTATATCTTGGAGAAGGTGCAGCCATAGTACTCCTTAGAGTCAAAGATGATAAAGTTGGGCATGTTGCAATAAGATGCTATTACTTGGAGAGGGGCATTATGCTTGGAAAGGTACTTGGATTGACACAGTGACTGCAGCAATGGGATGTGTGTTACAGATTATGAGGATGGGACATGATAGGATAGGCTTGAGTTTTTTTGTTCATGAGGTCACTATGAGTCATACTTGACTTGATGACACCTAACAACAATATTCTTTTAAAGGTATCTTGACTTTACCATTTATTGTCTGTGGCCTTAGGCAATACATAACATAAAATGATGTTGTTGCCATCCATTTGGAACCAACTCATAGCTGAACCTTCTTAGAGGCACTTAATTGCAGGGGAGGAGATTGCTCATCTTTCTCCTATGGAACAGTTGGTGAATTTGAATCTTTTGACTTTGGGTTGGCAGCACAACTCTTTACCACTAAGCTCCTAGACATCCCAAACATGTCATGATAGATTTATATAATTTATTATAAGCAAAGTTCTCATCTGCCTAATCAAATGGTACTTCTGTGCATCAAATGAGATATTAAAAAACGTATTCTTTACCATGTTGTAGAAATGGGACACGAATAGGCACAAGCACAGCCATGTTCGTTGCAGCATTATTTACAATAACAGAAAGATAAATACAACCTAAATGTCTATCAACATATGAATAGATACACCGTATTATATAATTTGCACAGTGAAATATTATGAAATAGTAAAGAATCATGAAGAATTCGAAAAAAACTCTCTGTAACATGAATGAACATGTATGATGAGTGCAATGAGTTCTAAAAGGATAAATATTGTATGAATCTGCTATAAAACATCTAAGGAAAAGTTTATACACAGATTAAAATGTTCTTTAACAGCAAACAGATGGGAGAGGAAGGAAAAAGAAAGGTAAAAATATAATTAGATAATATGCACATAATAAGTTGGATGAAGTGAAAGCCTATATAACATAAGGAGTAATTATACCATCATTAAAGAAAAGGAAATAACAATGTTGCACAACAGATACCAACAGCTGTAGGCAATTAGATATAAACTCCTCCATTACCAGTAATAACAAACACTAATTTAGGAACGGGTACATATGCAGATAGACAAAATGAACAGATAAGAGAAGTGAAAGGGACTGCAGCAAGATAATCTATAGGTATGGCAGGTAGTATGTCAACATGACTGTTTGTATGCGCTGCAAATATGCATCTGTATATAATAGAGCCAACTAGGGGCAAAATACCGTGTAGATAACTTAGCTATAATCAAATATTCTGAGGTCTACTGGTATATAACTGAACACCATATATATAAACCAAACTATAACTATAAAAACTATAAACTATGACCTAACACTCTAAGTTTCTGTTTGTGGGACTTGATCCCACAGTTTCTGGATACATCAAGGCCACTTGGCACAGTCCACAATTACCTTGCTCTATACCCTACAAGGGAAGGCATAAGACTGAGGACTTAAAAGCTTGGGAGTGGCCACTTGAGGTGTAACTATTAGTTTGTCTCTGTATTGAGGATAGAAGTGTGAAGGAAATCAAAGACGCATGGAAATATTTAGTACATGGCATTAATATACCTACCAAATCTCAAGCTTCCATAAACCTGAGACAAGAAGAATTAGGTTGTGCCAGATTATCACTGTTAACTACTCTGAAAGTGGCCACAATATCACAAACAAATGAGAAAGATCATAGATACATAGCAGGAAATAAATGTAGAAGAAAATTCAAAATAAAAATAATGGCTCTTGCTCAACAATATGGCCCTTGGCTGCTCTTTGAGCCTGGAACTGAGCTCACTGCTGTTTCACAGCTTTTGATCAAATAATAAACAGATCTATGAGCTAGACAATAATACTATAGAGGTGTTCAATCCTTAGAATAATCAACCCCACAAGGTTATAAGGGTTTCAGAATCTTGAATCTGTGTCCTCAACTCTTTATGTCTCTCCAGCCTATTGAAGGGATGCTGACTTTCATCTTTTGCTGATTTCTTTGCATTACTCATGTTTTGACTATTATGAATAATGTTGGAAATCTCCCTTTTTTGACATGTTTAAATGTATTTTATCACTTTTGTGGAATGAAAAAATTTATTTGCCTTTGAATACATTTCACATGAGCCAACAACTGCAAGAGGGGTTTTGTTTATTTTAATGATGATTTTGATTTTTATATTATTCCCCCATTGGGCAGAAGGCTCAGAGACGGAGGTTTTGAAATAATGACAGAATTATGATGATGTGAGAATTACTTAGAGTGAAGTCCAGAAGTTTTCTCCCCTCAGACTTTTTCTGTTTAAAATAATATGCCAAAAGGGTTTCTGTTAGAAATAGTTTTTGGGTTTTCCACCTGTAAGACTTTGTTTTTGTTGTTGTTATGTGCCATCGAGTCGCCTGGGAGTCATAGCGACCCTATGTACAACAGCCCTAAACTCCGCTCTGTCCTGTGCCAATCACACTATCTCTGACACTCCCATCCCAATTATCCCAGTCACTGAATCAATCCACCTCATAGAGGGCCTTCCTCTCCTGCGCTGTCCCTCCACCCTCCCAAGCATGATGTCCCTCTCTAAGGACCGGTCTCTCCTCACAACATGTCCAAAGTATGTTAGACGGAGCCTCAGAATCCTTGCCTCCAAGATGCCACCCGGTTTAACCCTTTCCAGGACAAATCTGTTTGTTTTCCTAGCAGTCCATGGTATTCTCAATACTCTTCTCCAGCACCACAGCTCAAAGGCATCAATTCTCCTTCTATCCTCCTTGGTCATTGTCCAACTCTGATGCATAACAGGTGATTGCGAAGACCATGGCCTGTATCAGATGCACCTTAGACTCCAAAGAGACACCACTGCTCTTCAGCACTTTGGAGAGGTCCCTAACAGCAGACTTTCCCATGGCAATGCACCTTTTAATTTCCTGGCTGCTGGTGCCAAGACTGTTGACTATGGAGCCAAGCAAACTAAAGCTGTGTACAATCTCAATCTCTTCACCATCCATCCTGATGCTGCCAATTGGTCCAGTGGTGAGAATCTTTGTCTTCTTGACATCGAGCCTCAATCCATATTGTAGGCTGAAGTCCTTGACACTCTGCAGCAGGCGCTTCAGGTCCTCCTCAGTTTCAGCAAGCAGGGTTGTGTCATCCGCATAACGCAGATTGTTGATAAATCATCCACCAATCTTGACCCCACATTTCTCCTCATAGAGCCCCGCCTCCCGGATAATCTCTTCTGCATATAGGTTGAAAAGGTATGGAGATAGAATGCATCCCTGGTGTACGCCCTTCCCAATTTTGAACCATGCAGTGTTCCCTTGCTCTGTTCTGACGACTGCCTCCTGGTCCAAGTATAAGTTTTGCATTAGAATGATCAAGTGTTCTGGGATTCCCATTCTTCTCAGAGTCAGCTATAGTTTGTTATGATCTACACAGTCAAATGCCTTTGCATAGTCAATGAAATACAGATAGACATTCCTCTGGTATTCCCTGCTTTCAGCCAAGATCCATCTAACATCAGCTACAATATCTCTAGTACCACGGCCCCTTCTGAAACCAGCCTGGACTTCTGGTAGTTCTCTGTTGATGTGCTGTTCCAGTCGTTTTTGGATAATCTTCAGTATAAGACTTTAATTTTGTTAAAAAAAAAAAGGACGAAATACTGATAGCATAGTGATTAAACATTTGGAAGCAAGAGTGGCATCCACTTCCTAAATAACATGCTTCCAGAAACTCTATGAGCTTTGATAAATGTTGATCGTTGTAGAGGGGCTTCAGACCTTTTGTTCATAAGGGTGCTATGAGTCATGCTCGACTTGAGAACAATCAACAACAACAATAACGATTAAGCACTGGACCAAAATGTAAGCAGTTTTAACACACCAGTAGTTCCACATCAGGTAGGATCTGGTGATCTACTGTAGAAAAATTACAGTCTTGGGAACTCTATATTGCAATGTTTCTTTGTTGTATTGGTACATTTAGTCCAAATGGACTTGACATCATCACACAATGAAAACAAACAAAAGAATAATTTATAGGCTTTAGGGTAAATATAAATAATTTGTAGATTTTAGGTAAGCAATAATTTATAGACTTTGCATAATATATGTTGGACTTTAATTCATTTTCCTGGGCTTTATCTTAGGTTTATATGCCCACGTATATGCCTCATTATGTATTTGCTACCTTCTGGACCCAGATGTCAGGTATTTATTTGATTAACATATCTGATTACTTTCAGGGTTTCGTGCACCTGAAGTTGCCAGAGGAAACGTTATTTATAACCAACAAGCTGATGTTTATTCATTTGGTTTGCTTCTCTATGACATCTTGACAACTGGGAGTAGAATAGTAGAGGGTTTGAAGTTTCCAAATGAATTTGATGAATTGGCAATACAAGGAAAATTACATGGTAAGTTCTTCTTTATCCACGAACCTGAGAAACTTAATTTCCAATTGTGTACCTAATTAATTTCACATTTGGCAACTTTTTGGCATATAAAATATTTCTAAATTGGATGATGTATTAATAAGGTTCATATGGAAAATATACCTTAAACTCTTGTGTCCTTTTACAGTCACAAATTCATATTTATGTTTTTGGCATTATATATAGAGGATTGCTCAAAAACGCAAACTGCTCTCAGAACTCTAGATTTGGTGATTTCTAATTTTCATAAAGAGTTACTATGTGTTTAATAGCCTGGAGTGTTTTAATTTTCTTTGAGTGATATACTTTATATGCTGCAATAGAAGCTTGAATTATTTATAGCAATGTTTTAGTAGTAAATATTAAAAAGCTTTGGTAAATGAGAATTTAATGAGATCAGATTTCATTTTCATAATTGTTTCATGCTTTCAAGAAATCCTAGCACATTGACATTCATTCCATGACTATTATTTCAATCACTTCTAGTGTCCCTTTAAATGTATTTAGCTATTTCTCATATCTCTTTGTTTTCATATTAATTTAAAATAGATTTATGATTTTATGCTATGAGCAAGGTATAGACTATGTAGTTTTAACTACCTCCTTTGGAAAGGGGGCTTTAAATTTCTAACAAAAGGAAATGTAGTATCTTTTAGATAAACCTCAACTACAACCTGGATTATCTTCTTTACTTTGCCATTTAGATTTCTAATCAAAGTATACAGATCTCTAGTCTGTAGCAACTAGAAGAATAGCACCATTCAGATAAAAGGCAAATGTGCACAAGCTGACTGTGGGGTTATAGAAAATCAATACTTGCTTATACTAAGTATCAAAATAAGAAGTACTTACATAGAAGTCTAACTCTTATAGGTAAAAATTTTAAATACTTATATTTAAATATTTTTAATTACTTTTTTATTACTTTTTTAAAAATTTTTTTAATGTGTGTACCATCAAATCAGGTCTGACTGATACAGGAGGAGATTGTCCCTCCTTCTTCAGCAGAACATATGGTGGATTCGAACCTCACATCTCTGGGATTATAGTGCAGCTTCTTGCCAGTAGGCCACCAGAGCTTGCCATATTTAAATATTTTTTAAATTGATATTTATCCAATGAATGTTAGATCTTTTTAATTTTGTTTTAAAAAATATTTTTAGTAGAAATAAAGTTAACAAAAGCACGTTATAAGTATGACCAGTCAATTTGGAGTAAATATAAGATTAAAGAAATTTTAATATATATTAAGAAAAATAAAATAATTGTTGATTTTCTTCAATAATCTTTCATGATATATTTTTTAAATATTTTAGATCCAGTTAAAGAATATGGTTGTGCCCCATGGCCTATGGTAGAAAAGTTAATTAGAAAATGTTTGAAAGAAAATCCTCAAGAAAGGCCAACTTCTGCCCAGGTACTTTTACAGTGTATTAATACTTTCTACTGCTTATTTATATTTTTTAGACGAGGATTTCTTTTACTTTTTAAAAATACATATATATTTTGTATATATTAAAAGATCATGCACAATTTTTAAAAGGAATTTTATATATAGTTTAGATTAATCTTAAATATGTGTAAAGCCACAGCTTAATGAAGAAAGTTAGATTTTGCTTGTTAGGTTTAACATTTAGTTTTACATTATGCACAATATTCTGATCTTTTAAATCATATGTTAACTTGATGAATGATCTTGTTTTATTTCTTAAAATTTTCTCAGGTCTTTGATATTTTGAATTCAGCAGAGTTAGTCTGCCTGATGAGATATATTTTAATACCTAAAAACCTCATAGTTGAATGCATGGTGCCTACGAACCATAACAGTAAGAATGCAAACATCTGGCTCGGATGTGGACACCCCGACAAAGGGCAACTCTCAGTTCTTGACTTGAATACTGAAGGCCACACTTCTGAGGTACATCTCAGTGCTGTTTGAAAAGGTTATACTTTTAAAAATTTACTTTGTGGATTCTTTTAAAGCATGTACAATTTAAGAAGTTATTTTAGAAAACTTACTTTGAACTTTCATTCTTTAAGGCATATAATCTTAGATTCTCATTTAAGTAAGAATTAATATAGCAATGCTAATCAATTCAATTCTTATTAGAATAAAAATATTTGCATGAAATGAAATAATCTGTCTTGTGTTAAAATTAAATATGTGTATGATTTAGGACAGGTTCTTTAGAAGTAGCGTCTGAGGCAGGAATTCTTAGGTTTGTTGAGCAAATAATTAGAGAAGTTGGATTAAGTGAAGATGAATGTGGCATTAGAATTGGAGAAAGATTCATCAGCAAACCTGCATTATACAGATGACACAACCTTACTTTCAGAAAGTGAAGAATACTTGAAATACTTGCTGCAGAAGATTAAAGGCAAAAGCCTTCAATATGGATTGCATCTTAACATCAAGAAGAAAGGAATCCTTGCTACTAGATTGATAAACAATGCCATGATGAGTGGAGAAAAGATAGAGGTCGTCAATGATTTTCTTTTACTTAGATTCACAGTCAACATCCATAGTAGCAGCAGTCATGAAATCAAGGATGCTGTATGGGGAAATCTGCCATCAAGGACCTCCACAAAGTGCAAAGAGCAAAGATGTCAGTTGAAAGAATAAAACACACCCAATCCAAGCCACTGTTGTCTTTTCAATTACTTCCTCTGCATCTGAAAAGTGAGCAATGAATAAAGATGACAGAAGAAGAATAGAAGTCTTTGAATTAGAGTGTTGATTAATAGTATGGAATATCCCATGGACTTTCAAAAGAACAAAGAAATATATTTTGATAAAAGTGCAACCAAAGGGTTTCACTTACAGGCAAGGATAGTGAAACTTTATTTCACTTTGGGTGTCTTTTCAGGAGGAACAAGTCTTTGGAGAGAGACATGCTAGGGAAAGGAGAAGCTCAGAAGAAGAGAGGAAGACCCTCCACACGATGCATTGACATAGTGACAACCACAGTGGACTGGAGCATGAGACTAGTACAAGAGGGGGCAAGGTTCAAGTCTGTTGTTCATAGGGTCACTATGAGTCCCAGGTGACTTGATAGCACCTAACATCGACACCACCACTAGTCTTTGAAGGATTAGAGTCTGCCCAGGTGACAGTTGTGTCACTGCTCTGAAATTCCTGCAAGACTTCCCTCATAGACCTAGGGGAATTTTGTGGTGAAGAGAGCCCCTTTAGCCTATTAGCAGGTGGTGCTCAGAATGGGGACTAATAGAGGAGATTTTGACCAGGCTGCTACAATGACGCCTGCAAAAAGGATCATAATGCTGCATTGGAAAATACAAAATAAATTTGTCTACGTAATAAATATTTTTACTATTGCTTTATTATATTTAATTATTATAGCTGAACAGCTCTCAGTAATTTCACAGGGTGAAAATTAATAGAGAAATAATTTTCATGTTTCAATTTTAGTCTCAGATGTGTGTTGGTTAACTCACTTGATGAAAATGAAATAAATTTTTCATTTTAAAATTTTTATTTAAGTTCTTTTAAATTTTCTTTAAAAAGCATTTTTTAAAAAAATTATGATACAATACAAATGAAGGAATGTGTGAAACACAATATATGTGAATGAAACACAATAAAAAGAAATATAAATTTTAAAATGTTACAGATGAGAAAATAGAGCCAATTATATTGATTACAGGGTATTTACATTGCATCTAGGTTTGAGGTACAAGTACTAGATCCAAGCCCATTAGAATGTGTTTTATTTTCTTAACAGGAAGTCACTGATAGTAGAATATTGTGCTTGACCTTGGTGCACCTTCCTGCTGAAAAAGAAAGCTGGGTTGTGTCTGGAACACAGTCTGGCACTCTTCTGGTCATCAACACTGAAGATGGGACAAAAAGGCATACACTTGAAAAGATGTCTGATTCTGTTACTTGTTTGTATTGCAATTCGTTTTCCAAGCAAAGGTATGGAGGTGAATTTGACCTTTGAGGGAAAAGCAAATACATTTGTTACTGCTGTGTAACATCCAGTCAGAAGTAACTCATAACTGACCCTCAGTGGGTTTTCAGAGGCAGTAAACAAACAAGGGAGGAGATTACTCATTTTTCTCCCACAGAGTAGCTGGTGGATTTAAACCATGTATTGCAATTTCTTAACACTTAGGCCACCAGAGCTCCCTTAATACCATTTCGATGACTGGTTTATGTGCTATATTGTAATCATGCTGGAAAAGATTGTTCACTTTTAACATGTTTCTTTTGGCTAGCATGTAGCAGAGATAATTATGAGAGATTACCAAGATGTTTGTCACTTTTTGGGGACAGTGCTAGCAGATGCAAAATTTATGAAATAGTTTAAGACCCTTCATTAAGCCTTCAACCTCTGTCTATAACCTTCCCTATGGCCCTAACTCTGTCAATCTCTTTGTACAACTTCTTTGAAAATGATTTCTCATGTTTCTTTGAATAAATACATACCAGAAGCCTATTAGGTGACGTGTTTAAATATGCCTGTCAACTGTCAAATTAGGAAAAAAATCCGATAAATGAATTACTAAAGTTGAAAATGATATAACACTTTTTTTTTTTTTTTTTTTACTGTAAAGGATCTTGTCCCAAAAGAACTTAGCTCATTGTCAGGATCTCAGACAGGAGTAAAGATCTGTGTGCTGTATTATTTGTGAAAGAATAATTTTTTTTAATTATTCTTACACTAGTGTATTTACAAAACTCGAATACATTGTTTTCAAAAACAGATTTTTCCAATTTCCCCCACCACCCCACCCATCAAACTGTACAACCCCATGATTGTCCTTCCTCCCCATGCAAATGCTCATCCTTCTGTTTCCAACCCCACCTTGGACCCTTATATTCATTCTACAATAATGGTTTTACACAATATTTAGTCTTGTGGAACTGAGTTAGTTCACTCAGCATAATGTTCTCCAGTCCCTACCAAGTTAGGTAATAACTTATAAAATCATTACTCCTGTGTGCTGTGTAGTATTCCCTTGTATGAATGCACCATAATTTTTCAATCCATTTGTTTGTGGTTGGACATGTGAGCTGTTTCCAGAAGCACTGGCAATAAGAGATGCAAATCAAAACCACAATGAGGTACCATCTCACTCCAGCAAAAGGAACAAAGCAGCAAGCAATACATGTTGGAAAGGATGTGGTGAAAAGGGAACTCTTACACAATGTGGTGGGATTGTAAAATGGTACAACCATTCTGGAAGGCAGTTTGATGCTTTCTCCAAAAGCTGAACATAGAAATTCCATATGGTTTATTTCACCACTTGGAATATACCCTGAGAAAATAGGAAGTTAGACACAAATGGAGACTTGTACACCAACGTTCATAGCAGCATTATTCACCATCAAAAGAGTTGGTTTTTGCCGGCTTTGGGATTACACCCTGGTGTGTCTTCTCTTGATTGTCAGCACTGAAAAAACACATCAGAAAAATGCTAAGCTCCAATTCCTGACAGCTGGAAATAGAATTTCCAATAGCAGGTTTTAAGTTGAATTTCCTGGATCTAAACATAACTTTGTAATAATTTCATATTTTTCCTTTTAGCAAACAAAAAAATTTTCTTTTGGTTGGTACTGCTGATGGCAATTTAGCAATTTTTGAAGATAAAGCTGTTAAGGTAAATATCGTATTCTGCATTATAATTCATTTGCTTTGTGTATATATGTTCATTTCCTTTATGTATCATTTAAATACATTGAAAGCAAGGGGCATACACACACACACACACACACACACACACACACACCCAAAAAACCCAAAGCCATTGTCATTGAGTCAGTTCCAAATCCTAGTGACCTCATGCTTTACAGAGTAGGATTGTTTCTGTTTATTTAGCTTTGTCTTAGGTTTTGGGGTTTTTTTGATTGTTGTTTAAACTTTAATCTTTATTTAAGTAAATCTCTACACATTTCTGATATGACACTATTGAATGGGTTTGAAATACCAAATTTTATGTTCATGGTCAAATGTACACCAATTACAATTACCACAGACCTTTGTGAAGTACATAATTTCTTATAAGTATGCTGTGGTAAAGAAGTAAATGTAAATTTAGATCTGGTTTGCCACTAAATTTTGCTTTAGCCTGAAATTAATGAATGACTTAAATTCTCTCTTCTTAAGATTCTTGTTTACTCAAGTAATTTTTTCTCCTTCATCCATCATTCATTCAGTATCCTCCTCATTCCTACCACTTTCTAGCAAATAGTTATTGTCAAATGGAAGATCTAAAAGTAAAGTGAAATTGCTAGATAGAGGGCAGAAGATGCAGACATAGAGAACAAAGCAGGTTGGCCTTGGATAATATTTTGCATCTCACCTGAATCGATACCTGTTTTCTTTTTAAAACTGTACCTGAATTTTTATTTTCATATTTATAATCCTTTTAAAGGGGAAAGTAGTTCTTTAAAATAGTAATTTCTTTAGTGTTTAAATTTACCAAATGATTCATTTTGCTAAGTGTGTTTTATCTTTTTGGCAAAGTGTAAAGGAGTTGCTCCTTTGAAGATACTAAATATAGGGACCGTCAGCACTCCACTGATGTGTTTGAGTGAATCCATGAATTCAACTGAAAAGAACATAATGTGGGGAGGTTGTGGCACAAAGATCTTCTCATTTTCTAATGATTTCAACATTCAAAAACTCATTGAGACAAGGACAAATCAGCTGTAAGTTATTTTTGCCTGTAGAACTAACTCATAAATGTATTCATGTTTATAATTTCATCAATTTATTCATGTTTTATTTTTAAAATCATGTCACTAATGTTACTAGTGGAAATCTTTTAAAATTCATAACCTGTTTTTCTAATATAAAAGTAAACATTCATTTTAGAACATTGCAATAAGTAGAGAGAAGGAAAAACCATGTATATCTTAGCCTAACCACATTGATGGTAAAATATGTAATTTAATATGTAAATTTCAATCTTAGCAGAATTTATAAATCTAAATTTTGAATAATTTTATTGTATCTGTATCAAATGAAACGTAATTTGAAAGGCAGTCACCTTGGTATTTTGTTAAACCCATGGATTATATATATATATATATATGAAGTTTTTGGTATATAACTCTTTAGGGGGTGTATAAGTTTTGCTAAATGTTGATTTTGTTGTTGTTGTTGTTTTGTACTGTTGAGTCACCTGTGACTCATAATGACCCTCTGTACAACAGCTCTGTATCTTGCCCTGTCCTGAGCCAGTCTCACTGACTCCAACATACCAACTCCCATTGTCTCAGTTACGATGTCAATCCCTCTCATCCAGAGTCTTCCTTTCCTGGGCTGTCCCTCTATCCTTCCAAGTGTGATGGCCTTCTCCAAGGATTGGTCCCTTCTGACCACATGCCCAAAGTATTTTTAAGACAGAGCTTAAAAATCCTATCCTCCAAGGAGAAACTTGGTTTCACTCTCTCCAGAAGAGACATATTTGTTTTCTTGGTGGTCCATGGTATGTTCAAGACTTTTCTCCAGCACAACTCAATGGCATCAATTCTTCTGTCATCCTTAAGTTGTTGTCCAGCTGTCTGATGTGTAGCAAGTAATTGCGAAGATCATGGCCTAGATCAGATGCACCTTAGCCTCCAGACTAACATTGTTGCTTCTCAGCACTCTGGAAAGGTTCCTGGCGGCAGATTTACCTAATGCAAGGTTGACTTCAGGGAATATAACTCAGGAATAAAATTCTCCCTAAATTTGATCTTTATACAGACATTAATTCTTAAAGCCAATTTAATGTGATACAAGTTTTAAGCAAGAATAAAATAAAAATCTAGTTTCAAATTGTTATTTCCATTTTAACAAAATTTTAATTATAAGCAAATCTTTGTGTCTTGCTATATCCCCAATGAGAAGCAGTATATGTCAGTGGCTCACAGCATAAACCATTGTTCTAATCTTGAGTCTACTGTTTATGTTTGTATGAACTTGGACAAGCATCTTTCAAATCTTCAGTGTCTTTAATGGAAGATTGTTATAGACTTTATCTAAAAGTGATGTAAATGAAAAAGAAAATTAATATTAAGTATTTAGCATAATACTCCACACCTGGTAAGCATTCTATAAATGTTAGCTATTTTTTATGATTGCCATTAAGTTTGAATCACAAATCCCTAGCTCATCCGCCTAATTGCCCATGTCTGAAATTTATAAGTAATGCTTTTCTTCCTTGCCTGTTTGACTCTCTTCCTAAATGACTCTGAAATGTTTGTGCCTCTCTCTTTTTTTTATGCCTGCTATCATGGGCCAATCTGTCACCATTGTCTGTGACCAAATGAACAATAACGTCTCTTAATTTAGATCTTAATCTTAAACTATGTGCCCTCCGTCCTTTCTCAGCTTTGCAGCCAGAGAGGACCTTCTAAAATATCATTGAGGTAGCTTCAGTAGTGTCAGGCAGTCCCTTTGTCTTTTGTACAGAGACCCAATCTTTCCAGATAGCCTACCAAGCCTTCACGATTTAGTCCTTACCTACATTTATAAACTTGTCTTTTGCCATCTTTTTAACATATATGTTTCAGTCATACTGTAATTGGGTCATATCTTTGAAAGCAGTGACCCTTGAAAACCTCGGGCTTCACATTTTATTTTCTTCCTGTCTGTATAACTGCTGCTTGGATGTGCTCACCACTCTGCCAGGAAATTTAGAGGACAGCTGTCTGGCCAGTGGATTGAAAAAGGTCCCTATTTGTTCCCATTCCCAAGAAAGGTGATTCAGCTGAATGTGGAAACTATCGAACAATATCATTAATATCACGTGCAAGCAAAATACTACTGAAGATCATTCAAAAAATGGTTGGAACAGTACATAGATAGGGAACGGTCAGAAGTTCAAGCAGGATTTAAAAGAGGCCAGGGCACCAGGGACATCATTGCTGATGTCAGACGAATCCTAGCTGAAACTAGAGAATACCAGAAGAGTATCTGTTTGTGCTTTATAGACTCTACAAAGCCATTTGACCATGTAGGTCATAACAAGTTATTGCTGACATTGAGAAGAATGGGAATCCCAGAGCACCTAATTTTGCTCATGTGAAAACTGTACCTGGACCAGCAGGCTGTTATACAAACAGATCTGGGGAACACTACATGGGTAAAATTAAGACAGGAGGGCATCAGGGTTGTATTTTCTCCCCATACCTATTTAATCTATATGCTGAGCAAATTATTTGAGAAGCTGAACCCCATGAAAAGGTATGTGGCATGAGGATCAGAGGAAGACTCATCAATAACCTGCATTATGCAGATGATATAACCTTGCTTGCTGAAAGTGAGAAGGACTTGAGTTCCTTTTTTCAAAGGATCAAGGAATCCAACGTTCAATTTAGATTGCATTTCAGTGTCAACAAAACAAAGACTCTTACCACTGGGCTAATAGGCAGCATCATGATGCATGGTGAAGAGATTGCAACTGTCAACAGCTTCACCTTACTGGGATCCACAATTAACACCCTTGCTACCAACAATCAGGAAATAAGGAAACATTGCATGGGGAAAATTTGTAGCTACAGACCTCTCCAAATTATTGAGGAATAATGATGTCACTTTGAAGACTAAGGTGTGCCTGATTTAAGACATGGTCTTTCTGCTCACTTTCTATGCATCTGAGAGCTGGTAAATGAATAGGACTAACAGAAAAATTGGTGACTTTGAGTTGTGGCGCTAGATAAGAGTACTGAGCATCCTATAGACTGCCAAAAGAATAAATGAGTATGTCCTGGAGAGGGTAGAGCCAGAGTGCTCTTTGGATACAAGGATGATAACTCTTCGTCCTACATACTTTGGGCACGTTTCTAGGAGTGGCTATTCTGTGGAGAAGGACATGATGCTTGGAATGGTGGGGGTCAGTTAAGGAGAGGAAGACCCTCCATCCTGTAGGTTGACACAGTGACTGCCACAGTGGGTTCTTGTGTGTCAGGAAGTCTGAAGATGGTACAGGGTAGGAGAGGGTTTAGATCCACTGTTCTTAGGTACACCATAATTATACTCAATTTGATGGCATCTAACAACGACGTATAACTACTATGCTTCCTTCTTTTGATTTCAATGCCCTTTCCTCTGAGTTGCTATTCCAGACTGCACTTGTGCTGATATAGAGCATCAGATTTGTACTTCCATTGTACTTTGAGCAGCTATTCACAATTTTTATCACACATTTATATAAAGATGTTTTTCTTAAAATAGGCTTCATTCCAGTAGACCGATTGGCTCTGATACACTGCCATCTAGTTGATTCTGACTAATAGCAATCTTCTTTTGTATTTCCAAGTTTAAACAGTGCATGAGAGGAAATTAACCATCTTTCTTCCAAGCTTCTGGTGGATTTACACTGCCAGAGATTTGCAACATTTGGATTTTAATTGCAACTATCTATAGACTATCGTAAAAGTGTTTCTTGGTTCTCATTGTTGTTACAGTACCTTTGAGTCACAATTGCCTCATAGTTGGCCCTCCACCAGCTTTTTAGAAGCAGTAAATCACACAGGAGGAGATTGCTTATCTTTGCCCTGTGGAGCTGCTGGTAGGTTCAAACCTCATGCCTTCAGGTTGATAGTGCAGCTCCTTACCACTAAGCTACCAGAACTCCCTTTGATTCTCAATAGTACTGTATATTATCTACCCAGACTACTGCTAGCCAGAATCTATAAGTCAATTCTGACTTATATGGAGACCCTGTGTTGTTGTTTCTGTGTGCTGCTGAGTCAGAACAGATCCATAGCTGTAAGCCTCCAGTGGGTTTTCAGAGGCAGTGAATTGGAGTAGATTGCATATCTAAGATAGAATATAAAGTCTGCTGTTAGGGACCTTTCCAAAGTACTGAAGAGCAACTGTGTCTCTCTGGAGACTAAGGTGCGTCTGATACAGGCCATGGTCTTCACAATCACTTGTTATGCATTAGAGAGTTGGACAATGACCAAGGAAGATAGAAGGAGAATTGATGCCTTTGAGCTGTGGTGCTGGAGAAGAGTATTGAGAATACCATGGACTGCTAGAAAAAAAAAAAGATTTGTCCTGGAAAGGGTTAAACTGGGTGGCTCCTTGGAGGCAAGGATTCTGAGGCTCCATCTAACATACTTTGGACATGTTGTGAGGAGAGACCGGTCCTTGGAGAGGGACATCATGTTTGGGAGAGTGGAGGGACAGCATAGGAGAGGAAGGCCCTCTATGAGGTGGATTGATTCAGTGACTGGGATAATTGGGATGGGAATGTCAGAGACAGTGTGATTGGCACAGGACAGAGCGGAGTTTAGGGCTGTTGTACATAGGGTCGTTATGAGTCGCAAGCGACTCGATGGCACATAATAACAACAACATCCTATTGAGTTTCCAAAGCTGTAATCTGTATGGATGCAGATAGGAACCTCTTTCTCCATAAAGCATCTGGTAAGTTTTATCTCCTGACCTTTGGATAAGCAGTACGCCAAGTTCTTAACCAGTGCACCACAAAAGAGCTCCCCACTCTACTGTGCATTAAGCCAAACCAAGTTAGTGTTCTCCAGTCAATTTTGACTCACAGCAACCCTGAAGGACAGAGGAAATCTACTCCTCAGTGTTTCCAAGGTTGTAAGATTTAAGGGAAGTAGATTATCATATATTTCTCCTGAAGAGTTGTTAGTAGACTTGAACTTGAACTGTAGCTTTGGGAAAGTAACACAGCACCTTACCTTTGTTGTTGTATACGATTGAGTGTATATGCCTCATAGGTGACCCTCTAGCAGATTTTAAAGGTAGTAAATCGCATCAAAGGTGATTGTCTATCTATTTCCTACACAACAGCTGGTGGATTCAGGCCACATTCCTTTGGGTTGGCAGTGCAATTCCTTTCTACCAAGGCTTCAGAGCTACCTGAGTCTTAACTACTTCATCAATAATGTTGTTGTTGTTGTTGTTGTTGTTGTTGTTGCTGTTGTTGTTGTTAGGTACCATCAAGTTGAGTATGACACCTGGTGACACTATGAACAACAGATCTGCATTGTTCTATCCTCTCCCAACCTCAATCTCTGACACTCAAACCCTTTGCTGCAGTCACTGTGTCAATCCACCTCATTGACAGTCTTCCTCTTCTTCACCATCCCTCCACCTTTCCAGGCATGATGTCCTTCTCCAAAAAAATAGCTTTTCCTAGCAGCATTTCCAAAGAATGTGAGACAAATCTTCATAATTCTTGACTTTAAAGAACAAATTGGCTTTACCTTCTCCAAGATATATCTGTTTGTTCATTTTGTCAGTTATAGAAACCACCAAATAGATGACAATCTAAAGTTTAGAGTTCACTTCAGACTAGTTAAGTAACTCTGAGGATAAACTTATGATTTTTTAAAGCTCTCATTTTACTTGAAAATGTACTTGGGGTTAATACTTTGCTTTATCTTAACCTGGCCTTTGAAATATTTTGTTCAGTTCTTTACTTCAGCATCTCTTCCCTCTGTTTTGGCTTCTCGATGAGCTAGTGAAATTTTCAGAAGTTTCCACTTTAGTTTTTTATTTCTCTTCTTTGTAGTGACCCTATGCTCTCTTCATAGATCATACAGACTTGATGTCATCACATAATTCTCTTGGATTTCAACCACTGGTGTTCAATGCTTCAAACCTATTCTTAAGATAATTTTTAAACTCATGTGGGGTAGACTCAAGGTCAGGTTTTGATTCTCATGACCTTGTCTTCATTTTTGTCAGCTTCAATTTGAACTTGCACATAAGTAATTGATGGTCTGTTCCACAAGTTAAAAATTTCAAAAAAGTGAGCCAGAGTTGTATCCTTTCTCTATACCTATTCAAGTTGTATGCTAAGAAAATTATTTGAGAGAAAATTATTTGAGAAGATGGACTCTATGAATAAGAATGTGGCATCAAGAATGGAGAAAGACTTATCAATAACCATTACATAGATTACACAACCATGCTTACAGAAGGTAGGAGGACTTGCAGCACTTGCTACAAAAGATAAAAGACTACATACATTTTTTTAAAAAAAGACTGCATACTTTTATATGGATTGCATCTTAATGTCAAGAAAACAAAAATTCTCACCATAAACTGAGAGGTGGCATCATGATAGATGGAGAAGAATTGAAACTGTCACGATTATAATTTTACCTGTATCCACTATCAGTATAATTGGTACCACCAGTCAAGAGATCAGGATATGTATTGCACTGAGAGAGTTGGCAGCCAGGACCTCTCCAAATTATTGAGGAGCACTGATGTCAGTTTGAGGACTAAGGTTTGCCTGATTCAGGCCATGTTTTTTTCAATCACTTGCCAAACATCTGAAAGAACTGGGCAATGAATAAGGATGACAGAAGAATTGATACATTGGGAATGTGGTATTGGAGTTGCTGTTGATTGCCATCGAGTCGAACACGACTCATAACAACTTTATGAACAACAGGCTTTAAGCCTTTCTATATCATCGTTTCTCCAAGTACACAGAGTTTCCAGAGGCATGTGTTTTAGCAAGTGTATGCCACTCCTGCTTCCAAGATAGAGTGCTGAATAACTCACGGACTTCCAAAAGAAAGATATGTCCTGGGTAAGGTACAGCCATAGTGTTTCCTTGTTTGAAAGACTTTTCATGTTGTGGATTAGGGTTTCTAGAGTTCTTCCAAGCTTTTCTCTGATGAAGTTTATAGTCCTAGGTTCTACTCCTAGGTCCTTGATCCATTTTGAATTGGGTTTTGTGTATGGTGTGTGGTGTGTGGTGTGTGTCTTGCCTAAGTTTTCGACAGATCATTTTCCAATTTTGTCAACACCATTTTTTTAATTTTTATTTTATTATTATTGGGGTTTTTTTTTGTGTGTGTGTACCATCAAATTAGATCTGACTGGTACAGGAGGAGATAGCCCCTCCTTCTCCGGCAGAGCATCTGGTGGATTCAAACTGCATATCTCTGGGACTGCAGTGCAGTTTCTTGCCACTAGGCCACCAGAGTTCCCCTTCAACACCATACCTTAAACAGACTTTTGTTTTCCTGCTTAACTGATTTCAACTTCATGTCAAAAAGAGTTAACCATAAGTAGCTACCTAGCTAATGGACTGAAACAGATTCAAGGTGGCTTTTGGTGGCACATGATTTTTGGAGACACAAAGCTTTGCACCCTCTTTCCATCTTCATCCTGGATCATTCAGGATTTTGGCCATAGTTCTCTCATTTTTGAAACTTGAGGCTTGAATTTGGTTTTTTGTTCTTTTAGTGTGAAAAATGCCATGTGACTTTTTCCCTTTTAATTTTCTAACTTCAGCTTTTTTTCACATTTCTTAATAAAACTTGCTTTATCTTCTCAAGCTGCCCTGTGTAATTGGCTCCTCACCTTGACATTCCTTCCCTTTGTTTTGGCTTCTCATTGTTCCATGACAATTTTCAGCATCTCTTCTGACATTCATTTTGCTATTTTCTTTCTATTCTATTTCTTTCTATTTCTATTTACTCTTTGTAAATCACCTGTTTTATTTATGAACAACTTGGAAGTAAAACCTCACTGAATATTATGGAAAACATATAGCAAAGAAGGAAAAGGTAAAATAGGTAGAATAATATATTTACTTAGAATTTCCAGAATTTCCAGCTGAATTTGGAGGAGGCTAAGGCACTAGGGAAATCCATACTGATGTCATATGCATCTTGACTGAAAGCATGTAACAGCAGAAGAGTGTCAGTTTATCTTTTATTGACTATACAAAAGCATTTGACTGTGTGGAATATAACAAATTATGACTAAGACTGAGGAGTTTGAAGGATCCCAAACATTTGAGCCCAAGCAAAACTCATACCTAGACCAAGAAGCTGTTGCTTGAACAGAACACGAAAACACTGCAGGGTTTAAATCAAGAAATGTATGTGTGTCAGGTCTATGTCTTTTCTCCATACCTACTCAATCTGTATGCTGACCAACCCTTTTTTTTTTAATTTTTATTGTCTTATTTTTATGTGTACCGTCAAATCAGATCTGACTGGTACAGGAGGAGATTGCCCCCTCCTTCTCCAGCAGAGCATCTGGTGGAACTGAACAAACCTTTTAAGAAGCTGAACTTTATGAATAATGTGGCAACAGGATTGGACAAAGACTCATAAACAACCTGTATTATATAGACGTCACAACATTGCTAGTTCAAAATGAAGAGGACTTCAAACACTTGCTGCAGAACATCAAAAATCTACAGGATCCAATATACCTTACATCTTAACATTAAAAACCAAAAATCCTCTCCACTGGGCAAACAGGCAGTATCATAATAGTTAGAGATACTGAAGTGATTTTACCTAATTAGAATCAATAGTTAGCCCCACTGGACCAGCAATCAAGAAATCAAAAACATGTTGCACTAGGAAAATCTTCTCTCAGAGAACTTTTCAAAGTGCTAAAGAGCAACAATATCAATTTAAAGACTAAAGTGAACCTGATCCAAGCCAGGTGCTTTTCAATTACTTGTTCTGCATCTGAAATTTGGACAAAGAAGGATGGCAGGAGAATAATCAATTTCTTCGAGTTGTGATGTAGTGTAGAAGAAGAGTACTGAATATCTCATTGATTGCCAAAAGGATAAACATTATATCTCGGAAATATTATGACCACAGTGCTCCTCAGGGCAAGGATGGTGAAACTTCTTCCCACCTATTTTGGATAAGTTGTTAGCAAGAGCAAGGTCTTGGGAAAGGATACTGCACTTAGAAGGTACAGGGTCTGCAAAATAGTAGAAGATCCTCTATGAGATGGATTGACACAATGAGAGTGATTGCAGCAATAAGCTCACGTATGTCAGAGATAATGAGGATGGCTCTGGATAGGGCAACGTTCAGATCTGTTGCTCAGAGGTCACCATGAGTTGATGGCATTTAACAACAACACAATAGTTTTTATTAAGAATTAAAGAGAATAACATATGAAAGTATATTATGAATTCTAAAAGTCTATGCTAGAAACTATCATCTGTAAAACATAACAAATACGCAGGAGGAAAGCAAAGAAGATTTTAGACAGATTTTTTTATTTCCGTTTCTCTTACAAAAATGGTAAAGATAAAGAATGCCAAATATTTTTTCCTAGAGAATGCTATATCTCTGTGGTTTTTCCATGTAATTTATTTTATTTAATTCTATTTTTTAACCATTTTTACTGTTTTTTGTTATCTCACTCTTTTTAATGCATTCTTTATTTTATTCCTCATTTAGCTAAATAAAACATTTTTTTGAGATATTTTGGGGAATTTTCCATTTATGGTTAGTTATTTGGACATATAGAAAAAGAGGACATGTGGAGAAGTCGTTGTTATTAGAATATTTGAATTTTCAGTCTAGTGTGGGGGATACAAAAAGAAATTAAATCTTATAATGTAGTAAAATTATAATACTTTAGCTACACCACTAGAGAGAAGGTATCCTTCAATTTCAAAAGGTCAGAGAAGAACTAACCCTTCCTTATCCTCACATTTTTGACAAGGGTTTTATTGCCATATTATAAAGATTTTGCTGTTTTGATGATACCTCTTTTAGGATGAAGGTGTATTGTACCCTTGGGCAATCTGAAGTTCCACAGAGAACTAAAAAGAACTAAAATGAAAACAAAAAGAAGAGATAAACTTTAGTTATAGTATTTAAGTTATAAACAGGAGAAATAAGTATGTTAAAAACCCACAGAGGGCTATTTTTTCATTCAGAATAATTAGGGCATTGTCAATTCTCTCATGTGTGTTTTTCAGAAATGTGTGGGGTTTTTTGTATGCATAAAGAATTAGATGAGGAGGAAAAGGTATGGGAGTGTAAGCGACATATCTGACCTCATGGGAATTGGTTTTATGTTATTAATATTGTTGATGGGGACAGTTCCCCTTTGTGAAGTTGATAAAGGTCAGGCATAGGCATCCCCTCGTGGTCCTTGCCCTTTCACAATTGGTGTTAGAAGAGGGATTTTATGTGATGGCTCCAGATTCATGGAAATATGGGATTTTATAAGACGTAAAGGATTTAGAAAGTGCAGCTAAAATACCTACTTTTGCTTTGACTAACACAGAGAGAAAAGTTAAATTACTTTTGCCCTGTGACATTATGAATATGAATGAGACAAGTTAAGGATAAGAATGAAGTTGAAAATGTTAATTTCTTGAAATATTTATGTGTTTAAGTTTGTGTTTGTTTAACTTTGTGAATTTTGCTGTTTAAAAAAGAATATAATTAATATAAGGAAAAAAGAACTAAAAGAAGAAAAATAATGGTGACATATTTGCTTTTCTTTCCTCTGTAGGTTTTCTTATACAACTTTCAGTGATTCTAACATCATAGCAGTGGTTGTGGACACGGCTCTCTATATTGCTAAGAAAAACAGCCCTGTTGTGGAAGTGTGGGATAAGAAAACAGAAAAACTGTGTGCACTGATAGACTGTGTACACTTTTTAAAGTAAATGCACTTTCTTTACTTTCTGACTAAAACAAATGTCTTGGAACTTAAGGTTTCATAGAGGGAAAGAGTGAGAATCTATTTTTACTTTTGAAGGAATATTTAATAGAAATATTTAAAACAGTACATAAAAATTTGAAATTTTAATAGACATATTGATGACAGCAAATGAAACAAATATAAACAGAAAAAATTAGATTATAAAATAGATGGTTTAAAAATAAATGCAGAAACAAATGTTAATACATTTTTAGCTCCATATCTTCTTACTAGGAAAAATTTCACTTTGGAAAAATGAAATATAAGAATAGGAACACAATAGATAAAGTTTTGTCCAAGGTATATCAAAGTATATTTTCTACTGAGAAAATAGCAAATAATTGAAAATTACTGTGTTGTAAATGAGCTGTGAGCTATTGAAAATAAGCAGTGTTGGAGTAATGCTTGGTCTATCTCTTATGGTTCCCAGGACACTCTGCTTTAAAAAAGGGGGCAGGAGAAGGAACTCTAAGGAAAAGGAAATACAAAAAAGGAGGATTAAGGACCATGATGAGACTCAGTCTGATATGGCATAAAATCACAAGTAAAACCATTGCTTTGCAGTCAGAACTAACTAATAGTTGATCCTCCAGCAGGTTTTCAGAGGCTATAAATTATACGAGAGGAGATTGCCCATCTTTCTCCTGTCAGGCAGCTGGTAGGTTTAAACCACCCACTAGAGTTTACAGCACAACTTCTTACACTAGGCTGCCAGAGCTCCTTAATATAGCGTAACAGAGGCAAGTTTCAGCCATTTTATCAAGCTCATCTTTGGTTGCTGGTGCTGGGAAGTAGAAATATTGATAAATTTAGTTGTTCACCATTTTGTGTCTATATCTATATTCATATTATCTTAGATTGTTTTATACTCTGGAGAATCTTTTAGATTCCATACTCAATCAATAAAAGGATGCTTCAAAGTTTGCTTTTCTAGGCTTTTCTCTTAGTCTTTCTCTGGTTGTTGACGAGATTAATGTGCCTAAGGGCTAGCAGTTCTTTCTGGTAAATCATCCTTTACCTCCTTCGAACACCAAAATATCAGGATTCTTATATTTCTAGAGAATTTTTATGATTAGATTAGTCATTGACTTGGCAGAAAAATGCAATGATTTAATTTCTTTAGCATGCAAATTACTGTGATTTTCTTTCTTTGAAACAATTGCATTGTTGAAAGTTTTTTAAAGACTAATAAAATTATTGAATGCATAGATTTGCTATTTAGAAAAAATATTTTCGTAATTTAAACTTCAAGTAGAATCGTGTGACTATTGACAGTCAGCATTTAACTAAGTTTACACAATTATTGCCTTTGAATCAGAATTGATTCATCGCTGACCAGTCAGAATTTTCAGAGGCTGTAAGTTGTATGAGAGGAGATTGCATTTCTTTGTCCCACATTGGTTCTGAACAATGGTAATGTCCTTTAATGTATGCTGCACTGTATTCATAATTTAAAATATCATATATAAGGTTCTCTCTATATAGGTACATCTACTATATGTCTTAATTATTGATAAAATTAACATATACTTTATGGTTTTAGGGAGGAAACAGTAAAAGGAAACAAGGAATCAAAGCACAAAATGTCTTATTCAGGGAGAGTGAAAACTCTCTGTCTTCAGAAGAACACTGCTCTCTGGATAGGAACCGGAGGAGGCCACATTTTACTTCTTGATCTTTCGACACGCCGAATTATACGAATAATCCACAACTTATGCGATTCTATTCGAATCATGATGACAGCACAGTTAGGCAAGTTTTAATATTTTTTAAATCTCTAACACTACAAAAGTATGCTTTTATTTTTAATTTGTTTTATTTTCACTTTTCAATGGTATAATGTATAGCCTCTTAGAAGTTCAACATCATTACATAGGATAAGGGGTTGCAGAAATATTGAAATACTTGATATTTCTAAATCCCCAAGAAAGCAGATTACTGACTGATGTTAAACTCTGAATTCGAGCATTATTTCTTTTTCCTTATGTGTTTTTACTATCAAGTAGAATATGACTCATAGCAACATTATGAACAGCTGAACTAAATCCTGTCCTATCCTGCGCCATCCGTATCATCCCTGATACACTTGAACCCATTACTGCAGTCTGTGTCAATATAGGAACAGTATAACTGAGTATTTTTCATGTTTTAAGAAAAGAAATTAAAGCATGTATTTCATTTGATTATATTACAAACCTTTCCATCTTTGTTAAACGAGCCAGTTTGGGTTTTCATCCTTTTGCAACTGGATATTTTATACACACACACACACACACACACACACACACACACATATATATATATATATATATATAATCAATAGTACAATCTACAAATTTTGAGAAATCATGTTATTAAAAACTTAATATTTTCTTGTTGTAACTGCTCTAAGTATGAAGAAATTATGACACTATAGAATATGTTTTTTTTACATAAGCACATTTCATTTTTTCCCTTTGATTAGTAATTTTTTTGAAAACAACAAAAGCATAAATAAATTTTTATATTTTCTGGAGGGGAGGCGAAGGAGAGGAAGACCTTTGGTGAGATGGATCGAGTCTGTGACTGGAGCGGTGGGAATAAGTGCATTTGAGATGGCTAGGTTGGCACAGAATAGAATAGCATTTAGAGCTCTTGTACATAGGGTCACTATGACTCGCAAGCGACTCGATGGCACATAACAACAAATATGTGTGGGGTGTGTGTATATATGTTTACATATAGGTATCTGCTATACCTCGATGATATCAGAAATGAAGACTTTCAATGGGATGAACTGACACAGTATCTGTGACAATGGGCTTAATATGCATAGCAAGAATTATGAGGATAGTATAAGATCAGGTAGCATTTCATTCTGTGATTATTTAATTAACTTATTCAATCTACATCATTATTTTTGTTGTTTGATGTCATCAAGTCAAGTATGACCCATACTGACCTTTTGAACAACAGATCTGAATCTTATCCTGTGCCTACCCTCACCATCTCTGATACATTTGAGCCCATTGATTCATTCACTGTACCAGCAAATCTCTATTGCTGAACCTTCACCTTTCTAAGTATGATAACCTTTTCCTCTCCTACCAACATGTCCAAAGAATGAGAGACGAAGCTTTACTATCCTTGTCCCCCCAAAGCACTGTGACTTAGTTAATTCTTACTCTTTCAAAAATCACATCTCATGTGTCAAACTCTCAGAGAAACCAACATTAACTAGGTTTAGGTTCTCACTTCTGACTCTCATCATGCCTTTCTTATATGGCAATGGTTCTAATCTTGGTTTCCATTGAGATCAGTCTCCTCTGTATATATTTCTGTTTACTCTTCCCTCTCTGAATCCCTAGATCTAGTACTGTTTCTGACATATAGAAAGTATTTGATGAACCATTATTGTAGAAAGAGTATGAGAATACAAGGGGGCAGAGGGTGGAAGAACAAGAGTGGTGTGTATGTGTGTGTGTGTGGGAGATTACTGATGGGGGTCAAACAATTTGATGAGTTGGGGGGGTTAGGGAAATGGGAAGGATCAGGTGTGAAAAATAATGTATTTGAATTTTGTAAATAAACTAGTACAAAAAAGTATTTGATGAATATTTTTTTAAAGAACTTAATATATGATTTACGAGAAAATGTGATTTTGTGACTGTATTACTATTCATCTACCCAAATACTTTACTTATAACCAATGCCATTAAAATCCAATCTCCTGTGTATGTTTAAATACATTTTATGTAAGGGCTAAGTTACTTTCCTAAATTCACATAATTAATAAGGATGACAGCAAAGATTTTATTTTCTAAATTAAAATTAAGAACTGCTGGTCTTCTTGTAGGCTTATTAATACAATGTAACTGAAGTATCTCCTAAAAGGTGGAATTATAAACTCGGTCCAAATATATTTGCATCTTGATATATGATAACTGTGTTTCTTTTAGTCCAACTTATTGTATTGTATTAATGTATTAACATTCCTGTTTTTTATTTTGATAAAGGAAACCTTAAAAATGTCATGCTGGTATTGGGTTATAACCGGAAAAGTACTGAAGGAACACAACAGCAAAAAGGTAAAGTTTTATAGGATTCTACATTCTGAATAGGTTGTTGTTGTTGTTGTTGTTGTTGTTGTTGTTGTTGTTATGTGCCATCGAGTCACCTGTGACTCATAGTGACCCTATGTACAACAGCCCTAAACCCTGCTCTGTCTCACACACATAGTCTCTGACACACCTACCCACATTGCTCCAGTCACTGAATCAATCCACCTCATAGAAGGTCTTCCTCTCCTGAGTTGTCCCTCCACCCTCCCAAGCATGACGTCCTTCTCCAAGGACTAGTCCCTCCTTGCAATATGTCCAGAGTATGTCAGATGAAACTTCAGAATCCTTGCCTTCAAGGAGCAGCCTGGTTTAATCCTCTCCAGGACGAACCTGTTTGTTTTCTTAGCAGTCTATGGTATATTCAATAGTCTTCTCCAACACCACAATTTAAAGGCTTCAATTCTCCTTTTATCCTCCCTATTAATTGTCTAACTCTCTGATGCATAGTAAGTGATTACAAAGACCATGGCCTGTATCAGGTGCACCTTAGTCCTCAGAGTGACACCATTGCTCTTCAGTACTTTGGAGAGGTACAGTTTCATAAATTTAAGGAGTCCTGGTTACAAAGTGGTTAAATGTTTGGCAGCTAACTGAAAAGATAGCAGTTCAGACATATCAAATGCGATGTATAAGAGTTAGCAATCTACTCCTGTAAAGAGTATCACTCACTCACTCATTAGTGTTGTGTTGGAACTGAAGCATAGCTGTCCCCTTACTGGGTTTCTGAAGCTGTAAATAAATCACTAGCAAGGAAATAGCCTTAGAAATTCTGTGAAACAGTTCTACATTAAGGGGTCACTATGAGTCAGAACCGATGACAGTATGTTTAGTTGTGTGTGTTTTTTAATTTATAGTAAATATTGAACATGCTATCATATTTTACAGCACTGGTCTGTCAGTTTGTTATATAGAGGTAATTTGCGGTTACCGTGATACTGCACACTGTGCCACTCGTGTGTAAAATGCCATAATGGTTATCCATGGTGAACGGTATTTGGGGGAGCTCCCAGGTTAAGACAGGCTTGCAAGCGGGGGTCCACATCCTAAACTACATGCTTCTGGTAACTCTATGAACTTACAGAAGCGACGATAGTTTTAGAATAGGGTTCAGGTCTTTGGTTCAGAGGATCGCTATCGCTATGAGTCATGCTCAACTCAACGACACTTAACAACAACGACATATTTTCAATACTTTTAACTGGTAACTTCTTTATAGTTTAAGTAATTTAGACATAGAGCTTCAAAATGAAGTTTTAGTAATTTAAGAGTATGAAATATTTAAAGTTTAGAAATAATATTCCAAGGGAAATTGTATTCTGTTATACGTAAGGATCTCCTTGAGTATCAGCCAGTCAACCCTTCATTATTCAGATAGAAAATATGCTTTCCCATACAAGAATTCCAAAATTCTCACTAAGACCTTGGTTAACATAACATTCTTCAGCTGACAACGTCATAACACAACAGCTTCCCAAAATGAAACGAAATTTACATGTTTTTCCTTACAATGTACTCATATGTACATGCTATCTCATTTAAGGAAAAAATATTTGCAAATATTTTATATATTTTTAAGAAAATAAGTTGCTCATTATTAAATGCTCACAGTCATAATGAAATTTAATATTTGTTATTACTTATTTTGAATGCTTTCTGAGTAGTTTCTTAAGAATGACCCTGTTTCATCTGGTATTAGTGGCTTTATTTATATATACATTTATTCATTTAGCTAAATAAAAGTTTATAGGTGATTGTAACATTATTTATTTCTTTTTTGTTCTTAGAGATACAATCTTGTTTGTCTGTATGGGACCTCAATCTTCCTCATGAAGTGCAAAATTTAGAAAAGCACATAGCTGTGAGAAAAGAACTAGCTGAAAAGATGAGAGGAATATCTGTTGAATAAAAAGGATATTGGAAATGTTTGCCTTATGGGGTGGGAAAAATTATCTTGTAAATATTTCTTTAAAATGTTTGTATTGAAAAGGGACTTCTGCTTTTCAAAAATCTAGTCTGTATATGAAGGAGTGTTTATATGTTTCATTTTAATATATATTTGTAAAATAATGACCAGTGAAAGTTTATTTGAAAGATAATATTGTATTCCTTACCTTAATTAATTTGGTAGATTAAATAATTAAAAGATCTACAAAATAGATAATTGCAGTATACTTAAAGTTTATTAAGGCATTATTTTTTATTTTATTACCAATGATGAAGGTAAAATATTTTTAAATGTAAAACAATAGCGCTAAGATAAGACTGTTTCTTGCTTGCTTAGTTTCTAGAGATTATGCATGATAAATTAAAAATATTAGGACTGTCTCCTATGTAAGCTCCTATCATAGACTCCTTTTTTATGACTTTTAAATGCAGTTGTCATATAAATAACCACATGATTTAGCATTAATATGGTTCTTGGTTGTTGCTGATGCAAATAGTGCATCTCACGTGTAATCACTCTTAACTAAAACAAATTTCCAAGGAAAACTGATGGAAAATATTACACAGTAACAAAGTCCTCACATCAAGGAGAGATGCAATAACTCCCTATTTTTCTGTTTTGTTATTATATCTTTGAATAATAATGCTAAAAAATTTTATACTTACTGTAATTACAGTGCTCAGTCTGTAAAATGCTTATTTTTATATTTTAATTTTGATTGTCTATGATAAGCCAAACCACACGTCACTTCTGTACTAATTTGCTTCTCTCTAGTGTTTCCTTCTATTCCTTCTCCCATGTTTATGACCCCATAAATCCTTCATTATTCAGATGGAAAATATGTTTTCCCATAAAAGAACTCCAAAATTCTCATTAAGACCTTGGTAAAAATAGCATTTCTTCAGTTGACTACAAAAGAAAGAAGCACTAGCTATGACTTGATGAAATAACTGCTAATTCAATCTTTTAAATTATTTAAATGTCCTCCACTGTAAGAGTACACGCATCAGTCATCAGTGCAACTGTTTTAAGAGAAAAGCACTTCTGGTTAGTCCATAGCTATCCATAATCCATCATATCAAATAATATCCTGTAATATGATAACCATTCCATTTAATGTTCTTATGCTTGACTGGCATTTTATTATATGAAGGCTTTTAATTTATTTACATTTAAGATAATAAAATCTTTACCTTTGGAAAATTTTCCTCTCTTCAAGGGGAGCTGAGTGTTAATTTGTTTCTTTGTAAAAAATGAATAGGAAAAAACAAAACAAAAACGAATTAGAAATGTAGAAGCTCTTTGTTCCTGGGATTTATCATCCATTGTTATTTTGAATTTATATGTTGTTTTATACTGAAGATAATTGCAAGAAGTTATATAAATGGGCATTTAATTTATAATGGAATAATAAATATTTTTAAACCATGTTTATTATGAATTCTTAAAATATATGAGTGAATTTTGCCTTTTACTTTTATTGTTGTTGAATGCTGTCAGGTTAAATAGAACTCATAGCAGCCCTATGAACAACAGGCCTGACCCCTGTCCTAGCCTCGTCCTCATCATCTATGACACACTTGAGCTCATTACTGTAGTTATTTGTCAGTTCATCACATTGAGTATATTCCTCTCTTTTGCTGAGCTAACTTTTCAAGTGTGATATCTCTTTCCAAGGAACAACCCCTCCTAGCAACATGCTCAAAGTGTGAAACGAAACCTCACCATCCTTCCCTCTAAGAAGCGCTCTGTCTGCACTTTATCAAAGACATATCTCTTTTATTATTTTTTCAGTCCATGGGATAGTTGGTACTCTTCTCTAACACTACAACTCAAAGCCATTGATTCTTCTTCCAACATCCCTCTTTCTTGCCTAGCTCTCAGATGTATAGCAAGTAATTGAAAACACTATGACTTTATTTAAGCACACTGTAGACTTTAACTGACATCATTGGTCTATGATAGTGGACTTGTCCATTGCAGTAGGTTTCCTGATCTCCTGACCATTAGTACCAAAGGTGTTGATTGTGGAGCCAAGTACATGCACTTGTTGATAATTTCAGTCTTTTACTCCATTTTTCATGATGTTGCCATCAACCTGGTTGTGAAGATTTTTGTCTTCTTGATGTTGAGTTGCAATTGATATTGAAGACTATAGATAGTGATATTCTGCAGTAAGGGTTTCAGTAAGCAAGGTTGTGTCATCTTCATAATGCAGGTTGTTGATGAATCTTCCTCCAATCCTGTTGCCATATTCTTCTTTGTACAGTTGTGCTTCTCAAATGATTTATGCAGTAGGCAAATTGAATAGGCATGGAGAATGGATATATCTCTGATATACACTTTCCTTGATTTTAAACCATGCAATGTTCTCTTGATCTGTTCAGACAGTAGCCTCTTAGTCTAGGTTTAGGTTTCATATGAGCAAAAGTAGTATTCTATTATTCTCATACTTCTCTCTGTTAACCATAATTGGAAATGATCCATACAGTCAAATGCCTTTGCATACTAAAAAACAAAACAAAGTAAACATTCTCTGGAATTCTCTACTTTCTATCAGGATTCATTTGACATCAGCAATCATATCCTTGGTGTCATCACCTCTTATAAACCCAGCTTGAACTTTTATAGCCCCATTTGGACATTCTTCAATAATAGTTTTCATGCAATATTAATGATATTAATACATTAGCCAATTTTACATTTAGGGATAGCACAGTGGATAGAGAGTTGTACTGCCAACCCTTGGAAGGTGGTTGGAATCCACCAGCTAATACACAGGATAAAGATGAACAATGATCTCCTTTATACTTTATGTTGTTGTGTGAAGTCAAGTTGGAAAAGACACTCCAGCTGGATTTCAGAGCAGTTAATTACATGGGAAAAGATTGCCCATCCTTCTCCCATGAAGCAGCTGGTGGATTAGAACTGAAGGCCTTTGGGATTGTAGCACAGCTTCTTACCATTAGGCCACAAGTGCTCCTTTGTAGTTTATAGCTTCTAAAAAATTGCTGAAGATTCAGCGATGAGTTGGTCCTAATTCAACAACATGAGTTGTTGTTTTGTTTTTAAATCCACTTAAAAGGAAATTTTTATTAATTTCTCTTTGGGACATCAAGTATAGGAAGCAGCCAGTAAAGTTTTCTCTTGAGGGCTTATAAAATATTTAATTTTTAAAAAAATACAAGTAGTTATCAGGGTGGAGGATAAAACTTAATGGGCATAGTATATATTATTTTCAAATTCCTATAAATTATTTCTGCAAGTAAAATTGTTCACATGAGTACTTTAAAAAAGCAAACCTTAGAAGAATTGATTAAAAAAAATACAATCTTTCTAAATTTTCCTAATTTGGTCTCTAAAATATGCAGCTAATCATTATCAAAGCATAAACATTTTATCTAAGCAGAAAATATTCATTAGGGAAAATTTTGAATTAGTAAAAAGCAAGTGACCTTCTGAGTCTGATTCTGGAAACAGAGTTCTCATCTGAATATAATGAATTGATTATGTCTGAATGCTTTTAACTAAAAGGTAACGTATTTCAAGGAGAGAAAAAAAAAAACCAACCCGAGTAAAATATTTTAATGGAAGCAGCAAAAATAGGAAAAAGGGTTGAACTTTTCTGAGTTAAAGGTAAACATTCAAAATTCACATAACTAGGAGTGATTCTATGGGACTCAGCTGACTTATGTAATGCATCCTTTTCGACAGCTAAATACTTAACCTGTCAAACTGTATGCCTTTCATGAAGAGTCTTACCAGCAAAGCAGTGAAATCTTAAATTAGACTAACTCGGGAGAAATAAAAATCCTCATTCTCTATTCTGGCCAGTTTCCCAGTCAAGGTGACATTGTTTTCAATAGCAATTCAGAAATTTCTATTCAAAATAGCTTTCTTTTTTGTCAAGGCATTTTGAGTGTTTCAAACACCTTGACTTTCAAGTGAGGGGTTGGGAGACAAAAGCAAAAAAGGCTTTGGTTTGAGAGCGCTGAGTAGACAAAGAAGTGGTTCTCTATGTACAGCTGCACTTTCCCCTTGTTTCATGATTTCTTCTTTACTTGAGAGTCTGAGTAGGATACATAAGAAGAAAGGGGTTCCAGAGGGCTGTTGGTTGGCTTCCATGATCATCCATGATCCCATGGCACTCAGGGTTGTAAAACTGGGCTTTCGCACGGGGGGACCTCGAGTTCATCAGCCTCGACCTGCACAAGGGATGCGGGCCCTCCTGCAGCAGTGACCTCCAGACCCTGGGCTACTGCTTGCTCAAGTGGCTGTACAGGTGCCTGCCCTGGACAAACTGCCTCCCCAACACCGAGAACATCATGAAGCTGAAGGAGAAGTACATGGACAGCCCAGAGTCCCTCATGGAGAAGTGCAGAAGGTATAACAAGCCCTCAGAGACCCTGCAGGAGTACCTGAAGGTGGTGATGGCCCTCGGGTACTACGAGAAGCCACCCTACACCATGCTGAGGAACAATCTGGAGGCCCTGCTGCAGGACCTGCGGGTGGCGGCCTACGATCCTTTGGACCTGCACATGGCGCCATAGGGGAAACACGGGGAGAGACACCAGACCCGCAGTCTGCCTTCAGCAAGAGAGAGAATGTGACTCACAGTGTGCTGTTTGATCAGCTAAGCGTCTCGAGCTGACCCTTCAAAGTGCATTTCTGCCACTTCTCAGGTGGCAATCTCTCCCAATAGACATCAGGGAGCCCGTAGGTTTGCCCCAGATAATGTGAATCGCCTCCTTTGACCGCCCGCCTCTCGGCCACTGGCCACCGTCACCAGCCAGCCCCTGGCCGTGTGGGTGGAGGGGACTCCCAGGTGGGGGTGAGGCCAGCCCCTCAGCAGGGACTCCGCCTTCCTTTTCCTCCTGTCGCCATCACTGTGCTTTAGTAATAAAAAGTTTGATTTGAAAAAAAAAAAAAAAACCACAAAAAAACTGGGCTTTGTGTAGTACCTTACATGTATTATTCCTACTTGGGATTCACCATATTTATTCATGGACTGCCAAGAAAACAAACAGATTCATCCTAGAGAGGGTTAAACCAGGCTACTCCTTGGAGGCAAGGATTCTGGGACTTCGCCTTACATACTTTGGACATGTTGTAAGGAGACACAGGTCTTTAGAGAGGGACATCATGCTGGGTAGAGTAGAGGGACAGCGCAGGAGGGGAAGACTCTCTATGAGATGGATTGATTCAGTGACTGGGGTAATCGGGATGGGTGTGTCAGAGGCAATGAGATTGGCACGGGATAGAGCACGGTTTAGGGATGTTGTGCATAGGATCGCTATGAGTCGCAAACGACTCGATGGCACATAACAACAGCAACAACAGCATCAAAAGGCTGTTGCTCACCAGGAATAGTATCAACCTTTATTTATGGGGGGTGGGGGGAGGGGGAAACTGCCCAGAGTGAAAAATGCACTAGTAGAAATATTTGGGAATCCTAAAAGCAGAAACCCGCTGTCTTCAAGTCAATTCTAAAGCAAGTGATGCTGTAATACAAGTAGAATTGCTTCATAATGTTTCCGAGGCTGTTAATCTTTAATGAAGAAGACTACCTAATGTTTCTCCTTGTGTAGCTTCTTGTCGTTTAGATCGGAGACCTTTCAATTAGCTACTGAGCGCTTAACTGCTAACCTGTCAGGGTCTGCTTTAAGGAAACAGAATATATCTACCTGGCCAGATATTGAAGAAACCAGGAAGTACTCATAAAAAGCTATTATTGAAGCAGATGAAATTCTCCCACATTGAAAACACACACACACACACACACACACACACACACACACACACACAGAGTTGGTCCTCCATATTTTTAGGCTTGCCTTCCATAAATTCAAACACTTTCAGCTTGAAAATATTAAGAACAAAAAAGCCAAACAAGTAGTTAAACCAATCTCTAAAAAGGGTGATGTTATTATCTGCCATCGAGTTGTACAAGAGCTCTAAATGCTATTCTATCCTGTGCCAACCTAGTCATCTCAAACGCACTTATCCCACCACTCCAGTCACAGAATCTATCCATCTCATCAAAGATCTTCTTCTCC